>NW_006408524.1:13784184-13791854 GCF_000296735.1 Chrysochloris asiatica | reverse complement strand
TCAAGCTAATCTTTGAAACTTTCTGTTCAGCTCTTGGACCATAATAGAGTTTCCAAGGAGCAACTGGAGGATTTGAACTGCCAACTCTGTGGTAAGCAGTCAGTGTTCACCCTACAGTCTCACTCCAAATGAAAACTCTATGAAGAAATTGAAGCACAGATACTGTATTAGAATTACATGAGTATAGACCTTGGGGATAAAAGTAAAACTCTTAACACTCAACCATGTTGTATTACCGTATGCAAGGAAACTTCAGAGGTAGAGTCCCATTCTCTTCTATAGGACAAGATCCTCATTTTCATCATAAATCCAAGAAGTCCTTGAACTCCCTGGTATTGATGAAGAGGCCAAGTAAGGATGACCAGAACCTGAGCAGTTAGCAGATAAGTTCAGGACTTACATAGGCCCGAACTTTCCACTGGGGTAGACTTACATGTACCTAGACAGTTCAGCAGCATTCCACCAATCTGTGCACTAAGGAGGAACACAGTCATCCTCCAACAGTAGAGATAGCTTGCTTTAGAAGGATACAGATTGTGAAACTCAGGATTGAGTGTCCACTAGGGATTGGCAAATTCTGGATGCTGCAAGTCAGAGAGAGACCACGGGGCTACGTGGCCATCCTGGCCTCTTGGACAACAGCCCTGAACCGACTGCTTTAGCTTAGCAGCCAGGGAGGGAAGGATGCATTACATCATGTCATAACTCAGGCAGATGCTGAACAGGAAATGTAAACACAGCTTTAGGGAGACCATGTCCTGATGAATTTATTCAAGTAGTTTCAGCAATAGAATTGGCATCTGTGAGAGCGTTCTCACAAACGGTATGTGTGAGGTGCTAGCCACAGCACTAGGCTTGCTGGTGCTATTTAGGAGTCTCGAGCAACCCAACTATGGGTTTTCTCTCCTAAAGTTGGAATTGGTTAAACTTTAAGATTGCAACCCCACAAGGAAAGCAGTGTGAAGTCTCGATCTGGAACTGATGATGCTCCCTAATTGCCTTGCAGGAAGATGAGAGCACTTCCGTAACAGTGGGAACTTTCTTGCCAACTGGTGGGACTGCAGGAGGACTCTAAAGAATATTGGTAAACAAACTTTAGCTTTCTTTTTCAGCACTTAGGGGGAGAGGAGAAAGCAAATGGTAATCTTATAATTATCACATATTTAAACTTGTGAAATCTCTGCTCAATCAGATGCAATTTGAACACACATAAAAATCATGTGTAAGAATAACTGCCCGCAATTAAAATCTAATCTTTTTAGTATTGTCAGTTATAGGTCAAGCATACGTTTAATGCTATATCTGAACTAAGCATTATTTCATTCAGTCATCCTAATAACCATCTCTTGAGTCCATTTTACAAACATGGGAATTAGGCCAGCCTAAATGTTAAATCATTGTCAATACTCCCACCCCCAAAAATCTGACTTGTCCATTCAAGGCACAATAGTTCAATCTCAGCCTGTTTAAATAAAAAGTGAGTACCCATTTAAAACTAAAGAAACAATAGAAAAGATTTCTTTTGTCAAAAGGATAAAGTAGCAAGATTAAAAATCCATAAATCTTAAAGTAAATCTTTATAATAAGAGCGTCAAAAGACTGGTCAGATTCCATGTTTATTTATAATAAATACCAAAAAAATGTGCTGTCCCAAAGTCCAAAGAACTGTGTTCTAAAATCAGCAAAAATGCTCAAATAGGGCATGCACCGTTGGCAAATGGAACCACACTATTTTACCTGTTCATGAACAGATTTTGAATCAACAACAAAGCCAAGTTGAACCTTATATATTTTTTAAAATGATGCCAAGTTAATTTAACCAAATGTAATTCCACTTCTATGATTTCAAAATTATGCCCTAAAAGTAAACAAGAGACAATTCCTCTCAAATGCCTACATAGATATACTGAGTTCATTATAGCACAAAATGTCCTATACTAAAGTGTTTAAATTGAGCAATATGGAAAGAAAGTATTTCCATGCCATTCATATTATAATTTACTAATCTTGAGGGTTCAACAGCCATTTGAAACGCAAGGTCGGGTTCAAGCTTTCCAGCTGCTCTGCAGAAACACAATACAGGGTTGCTATGGGTCAGAATCAACTCAACGGCACTTAATAACAACAGCAACAATCTTGAGGGCAATTCTTTAAATTCTATCATTTCCTTCTTTAAATGAGTGCTTAAATATTTGCTGATAACAAACAATTTTAATAAGTGCTTAAATATTAGTTGATGACATACAATTTTAGTAAGACTTTAACAACTTCACGGGCAAACAGCAAGCCAGTTTCTCACCACTGTCTACAAGGGTCTCTAAGAGAGAACCAGGAGACCACAGCCCATTATCTACGGCATCCAACAGCAGTGAGAAAACAGGAATGTAAACGGCCTACAGGACACCTATCTGTATGGGCTGACTGACAGACCACGCTTTTGGAACTCCCAAATGAAAGCTTGGACTATGAACCAGTGTCTCCCTGCACAGTGTCTACAAATTTTGATCAGGGCAAAACAGTTTACACATAGGCTACGGCACTCACCTGGAGGTTGCTTGTCACATGTCCTGGATGGGAGTAAACTAGAACATCTAACTAACTGGATTCTTTACCAACGTGCTTTTCTTTTTTCCTTTGCTTATAAGATCATAAATGTCTTAGCTACATGTAAATGAAATAGCATGGCTGGATTGGCATTTTACCTGCTTAAGGAATCGGTCAGAAGCTTGGCTGTGCTTGGCTAACACACTTGGCAGGGCAGGGTTAGCATATTCAAACTGAGGATTGTAGGTATAGTCAGACTTGAAGAATCTGAGTTTTTCTTTCTCCAAGTTGGTGGGCTTTATAGCAGTCAATATACAAAATTTCTTTCCAGAAAAGTCATCTTTTTCAAAACTTCTCGACAGCTGAGGCTGCTGCTTTGGCTTTGGTAGAGTGGAGAAATGGCACTGCTTGACCTTGTTTCTGGGCTTGGGTGGCAGCACTATGTTGTTCCCTGTAACAGAGATATCATAGGTAAACTTTACAGGACTCGACACTGCACTTGTGACATCAGCAGGCTGCCTCTCTAGGCAGTACCAGCCACCGCTGCTCATCACAGCCACTGGGACTTTCATCTTGTGACGATCTTTACTATGAGAAGAGCTAGGAGATTTGATGGGCTTTCTAGACCGTTTGTAGAAAGCAGAGGAAGACTGTTTCTGTGAGTGATGCTTTTTCTCCTCTTTACTCTGTAGTAGGACATTGTAGCTACTGGTTCCAGTTGTAAAAATGTCCTTTAGTACTCCAGAGGGCAAATGGGAGACGCTTCTTTTGCTGTCAATGACCAATGAGTCTTCTGCATTTAGAACAGACGTCTTAGCAAGTTCTTGCTCGGGCCAGTGAAGCTTTTCTGTGTTAATAAACAAAATCAAAAGAAAAGACATAACAGGGATAGCAAACTCCTTATTAGCTGAAGAGCATTCTGAAGGTTCTGTGAACTTTATAATTTTTCAGCAAGCTTTAGAAAAGCCATTTAAGTATTATAAGGGCATATTACTAACCATGTTAGTGATGCTGTCATACTAAACAAAGTCAATTCTCTTCTCTATGAGTGGACACATGTTACATTAGCTATAAATCTCAGCTTCAAGCCTTCAAAGAAGATCACAGTCTAATACAGATACAAAACAATACATGAACACATTCATATATACAAATAATGAGTATTCAACTCTACCAAAGGTGAATTTCAGAAAAAAAAAAAAATGTATGAGGGTACGTCAAAAAATATTGCTATAAATTCAGAAAAAAATGTTATCAAACAGAAACACCAAAATGTGAGGCTACTGTTTCTCTACATCTTTTCCCTCTAGGTGTACACACTTCTGAAGGCAGGGTTTCCGTCTTTCCAGCCCTCCTGCAAGTAACTTTGCACTCTTCAATTTATACTACATTAAAAGAACAATTTTGAAGGCATAGGTCTCAAATTGGATTCCTTTTAAGTGTTTTTTTGAGTCTGAAGGGGCAATATCATGCTGTAGGGTGGATGGTGTAAGGATTCCCAATGCAGTCCTTTTGGGCAACCCTTGTGACTCTTTTGTTTTGAGTGAGGTTTTCTTTATCCGATTTTGCAAAACAGACGCTGGCAGATGCCAGCACTTGATACTTTTGAGGAATGAGCAGGTACACTGTTGTGATGGAAAAACATTCCTCAGTGAAACTTTCCTGGCCTTTGTCTCACCTATGCTGTCATTTTTAAACTTCTATACTTCCTCAGAAAGCCTTATGATCGTCCTGTGCCCTTCGAGAAAATCTACCCATTTGGAATCCCCCCAAACAGTTGCCACAATCTTGTGAGCAGTGTCTCTGCCTCGAACTTAACTGACCCAGAATCCATTAGAAGCCACTGTTTTGACTGGACCGTTTTTTGAAGGCCCTCGAATAAGAATAAGACAAGTGTATTGCAGAGAGAACTTGTCTGCAGCCACCCACTGATTGCAGAAACATGCTTAAACATGTTTGGTTCAGAATAAATCACTATTGGATAGGCACTGGACTGCAAGGTCTGTGGTTCAAATCTACCAGCTGCTCCTTGGAAATTCTGTACAGGGTTGCTATGAGTCAGAGTGACTTGATGGCACATAACAACAACAGCAAGATTTCTGAACTGGAATCCTAGAAATAATACTTAGTGATTCATTTTTTTGATAGATTAAATTATTTTAATTTTTAAAACCATAAATGTAGTTGTACATGTTTTTCACCCTATTCCCGTTGTTCCCTTTAAATAAAGTCCCAAAGAATTACTTCACCTATATCTTAAAAGTTGGAAAAATTATTTGACAATTTAATAAAAACTAAGGAGCTCTGGTAGCGTAGTGGATACGAGTCAGGCTGCGAACCTTAAGGTCAGTGGTTCGAAACTACCAGCCGCTCCGTGGGAGAAAGATGAGGCTTTCTACTCTCGTAAGGATTTACAGCCTCGGAAACCCTGTACAGGGTCGCTATGGGTCGGAACTGACTCGAAGGCACTTAACAACAACAACATACCTAGTTTAAAATTTAAAGACCCCTGTTGAAGCAACAGAAACACTGTAGGTGCAAGGGTTAAAGTACTTGGCTGCTAACCAAAGGGTCTTTGGTTCAACTCACAGGCCATCCTGAGGGAGATGCTATAGTCTGTTTCCATAAGGATTTCAGCCTTAGAAACACCAAGCAGCAGCTCCACACTGTTGTAATCAACTACAGTGGGTTTGGGTTTGGGTTTGGTTGGTTGATGCGGTGATTACATGCAACCAAAAGGTCCACAGTTGAAATTCACCAGTAGATTGGTCCTGCACCAATTTCACACTCTCTGTTATGGATGAGCCCACCGTCCCTGACACTGTGCCAATCCATCTCATTGGGGGTCTCCCTCTTTTTCTCTGACCCTCCACTTTACCAAGCATGATATCCTTCTTCAGGGACTGTCTCTGCTGATAATATGTTTGACTTACTCTTATAGTGTTGTTAATACCAAAGTGAAACTCTAAAGCACTTTCAAAGTCACAATCATCTTGAAATTTGGCACTGCATATAAATGTTGTTGTTGTTGTTGTTAAGTGCTGTCGAGTCAGTTCCGAACCATAGCGACCCTGTACAGGGTTTCTGAGGGTGTAAATCTTTACGGGAGTAGAAAGCCTCATCTTTCTCCTGCGGAGTGGCTGGTAGTTTCGAACCGCTGGCCTTAAGGTTCGCAGCCCGATTCGTAACCACTACGCTACCAGAGCTCCCATAAAAAGGGGAATGCCTTATTGATCTCAAATTATCTTTAATATCAAATAGGTGGTATGTGTTTGTTATTGTTAAGTGTCATCAAGTGGGTTTCTGAGGCTGCATCTCTTTATGGGAACAGAGTCTCATCTTTCTCCTGCAGAGCAGTTGGTGGGCTCAAACCATGAACCCTGTGGTTCACAGTCCAGTGCTTATCCTCCAGAGCCACTACACTCCTAATATGTGTGTTTCAGCATGCTTTATTATGTCCTCAATAATTATCATTGGTTAATTTTCTTTAATTCTAGGTTATAGATTAAGATGAAAGAAAAATTGTTTTGTTTTTTTTTTCTTGGCAAGTTTAAAAAATAGTCTTAAGTAGAGGTAAGCTTTGCCTTTAAATCTTTCAGGCACTTTAGACAGGGTAGAGTTATTTGATATACTGTTGGCTCATGAACTTATTTAAAATTATGTTTATTTGCAACTGACACATTCATGGATGACTATTAACGGGTCTACCAGTCATCTGTCAGTTTGTTGTACTGTGGTGGCTTGTGTGCTGTTATGATGCTGGAAGCTAGGCCATGGGTATGTGAAATCCCAGCACAGTCACCCATGGTAGACAGGTTTCAGCAGAGCTTCCAGACTAAGAAGTCTAGAAAGAAAGAAAGGCAGACTGCTTCTAAGTGTTTAGTCACTGAAAACCTTATGAATAGCACTAGAACGCTGTCAGGTGTAGGGCCAGGATTTGAAAACATTGTAAGTAGCATCAGACCACTATCAGATACAGTGCCGGAAGATGAGCCTCTCAGGGAGGAAGACACTCAGAATTCAACTGGGCGAGAGCCGTCTCCTCAAAGTACAGCTGACTATAAAGGAAATCAATGGCATAAAGAGAGCTTTTGAGATGGGACCTTCATTTGCTGGTAAGACACAATTCAAAATGACGAGAAACAGCTGCAAACATGCATTAATAATCAGAACATAGAATGTATGAAATGTGAATCTAGGAGACTTGGAAGCTGTCAAAAATGAAATCAAACACAAAAAAAAATAAATATCCTAGGCATTAGTAAGCTGAAATGGACTGGTATTAGTCATTTTGAATTAGGCAATCATATTGTTTTCTATGCCAGGAATGACAAATTGAAGAGGAATGGTATCACATTCACCATCAAAAGGAACATTTCAAGATCTATCCTGAAAGTACAATGCTGTCTGTGATAGGATACTATCCATATGCTGCAAAGAAGAACAGTTAATACCACTATTAATCAAATTTACACACCAATTACCACTAGAGCCAATGATGATGAAATTAAATTCTACCAACTTTTTCAGTCTGAAATTGATCAAACAAAAAGTATTAATGCAATCAATATGCATTAATAATTACTGCCTATTGGAATGCAAAAGCTGGAATCAAAGAGGAAGGATCAGTAACTGGAAAATATGGCTTTGGTGACAGAAATGATGCTGGAAATCGCATGACAGAATTTTGCAAGACCAATGACCTTTTCATTGCAGATAACTTTCTTCTAGAATATCCATGGGCCTCACCAGATGGAACACACAGGAATCAAACTGTTATATCTGTAGGAAGAGATGATGGAGGAGCTCAATATTATCAGTCAGGGGCAGACTATGGAACAGACCATCAATTGCTCATACGCAACTTCAGACTGAAGCTGAAGAAAATTAAAACAAGTCCATGAGAGCCAGAATATGACCTCGAATATATCACACCTGAATTAGAGATCATTTCAAGAATAGATCTGGTGCATTGGACACCAATGACTGAAGATAAGAAGAGTTGTGGGATGACATCAAGAACATCATAGAAGAAGAAAGCAAAAGGTCATTAAAAAAGATAGAAAAGAATCAATGTCAGAAGAGAGTCTGCAAATGGGAGAAATGAGAAAGTAAAAGAGATCAAG
>NW_006408524.1:13761149-13782243 GCF_000296735.1 Chrysochloris asiatica | reverse complement strand
GTTGGACAATGAATTAGGAAGATTGTAGAAGAATTGATGCATTTAAACTATGGTGTTGAGGAAAAATCCTAAAAGTCCCATGAACTGCCAGAAGAACAAACAAATCTGTGTTGGAAGAAGTACAGCCAGAATGGCCAGACTTCGTCTCTCTTACTTTGGACATGTTGTCAGGAGGGACTGGTTCTTGGTGAAAGACACCATGCTTGGTAAAGTGGAGGCTGAGTGAAAAAGAGGAAGACTCTCTCCCCTCCAAGGGATGAACTGACACAGAGGCAGTAGCAATGTCTTATCTGAAGCTATTGTGAGGATGGCACAGGACCGGGCAGTGTTTCGTTCCCCTGTGAACAGGATCACTATGAGTCAGAACTGACTCGAAAGCACCTAAGAACAACACTAATTGAGTACATGGCTCTGAGAAGCATCTACATAAACACATTGCTTTTAAGCAGCTTCTAGTTTGAGTCTGAAAGCAAGGCTTTCTATGGATATTTAAATATCAGGTAGTATAAAAAGTGAGTACCAACCAGCACTCCCAGAGCATCCTCTGCTTCTCATCTGTGCTTGATAATTCATTGCAGCGACCACACAGAACTCAAGACAACATACTCCCGATGATGGGGTTTCTTAGGGAAGTTAAGAGGTTATAATTCAGAGTTAGAAATGTTCAGGGCACAATTCTTCCCATAAAGACAGCCTCACCTCTGCTGTGCCCGCAGACAGGCCGCCTTGGGCTGTTGGCCCCTTAGTCTGACCTCTAATCTGGAAATGTGACTAAGCTCTTTTAGGGCTGCTGATAAATGCTCACAGGGCATCCCACTCAACCATAAGCCTCAGACCAAAGGCACTCAGTTCTAGCTCCTCGGGTTAGCAGACCTAGCTCCCTCAATCAAACGTCTGGAGACACCCATGCAAGCCCCTTCTGCCCTAAGTCACTCAGCTTTACTTGTTCTGTGGGTTAGACAGAAGCCCACCGCTCTGTCTTGTGTTCTAGCTCTTGGTTCTGCTGCTGCCACTCTCTGCTTCTTCTGTGGTGTCAAAGTTTCCTGTCCCTGGGTCCAAAGGATACGCTCAATTCCTGGCTCTTCCTTGTTTGTAGTCAGATCCCGTTCTGCTTCTGAGATAGCTCATTTTATATGCACATTAGAGTTCCAAGTTTTCACTATTAACCATCAGTCACAACTGAATCATGTAATCCAACATGTAATCCATCATGATCCATCATGACTCCATGATTCAGTTGTGAGTGATTGTCAACAGGGTTAATTGAGAAAATTAACCACCTTTTCTTACTCAGACCCATCAGGACAAAGGCCTTTGGTGGGCGTTACAAAGACAAAGGCTAGAAAAGACATATTAAATAATTCACTACACCACAAGTAGTATATTATTAAATGTAACAACAAACTATATAAATAATAACCTAAGAGTTCAGGAGTCCTGGTGTGGCATTGTAGTTTTGAACCACAACGTGGACGATTCAAACTTAACAAGTGCTCCTTGGAAACCCTATGCATGGGTTGCTGTGAGTTGGAACTGACTCAGTGGCAGTTAACAACAAAAACAGCAACAAGAATTCAAAGAGAGAAATATGAAGAAAGATTTCCAGTACAGGTTTAAGAATATTCAGACTCGATTCCAGACTGTTTTTCTTAATCCTGCTCATCTGAACAAGACTCTGATCCGTGACTGACAGTGGCTCGAATGTAGGCGTGTCTGATTATAGAGTCCAAGCTCATTCAGGTCTGCGGGGTCTTTGTTAAGGCAGCAGCACACACTCAGGATTAAATCTGCTGCCTGCACAGCAATGGAACTCTCCTTCCTGTTTAGGCCATGGCATCCTAGTAATGCATGGTAATTCAAGTATCTTAATTCTGTAACGCTGGAGCAACGTTTTCTTCAGCTCCGCCATTCCTACAAGAGTCCTGTTGACACAGTGGGTTCAACACTGGGCTGCTACCTGAAAGGTCTGAACGCACCCGTCACTCTGCAGGACAAAGATGTTTCCTGTAAAGATTTACAGTCTTAGAAACCCAATGGAACAGTTCTATCTTGGTCCTATAGGGTCACTAAAAGTCAGAATTGCCTTGATGGCACGGGATTTTAGTGGGTATCATCCATACATTTAGCATGGTATCTGGTAGGCATTCAATAACTGTTCACTGAGTTGGATAAATGAATGAAAGACCCTAAACATGCCTTTCTCCAACCATTCTGGATAAAGAGGTACTTGTAGTTGTGGGATCATTCTAAAGTTCTACAAGGAGGCCACTGTAGAAGTGGAAAAACAACAGGGAGGACCAATTGGCCTCAACCAGGGGTGGTCTTGCCCCCTAGGACATATTTGGCAAGGTCTGAAGACATTTTTGGTTGTCACAACTGGGAGGAGGTGGGGGAGAAGGCAGATAGAAGCCGGGATGATTCTAAACATCCCTCAATGCACAGGACAGCCCCACCACAACAAGATATAGAAGGCCACCTAAATGTTCACTTTAAAGATCAGAAGTCATAGGGTTTAAGGTGAAGAAACAATACCAAGTCAAAAGTGTTCATAATTAGCAACCCAAATATATAAGGTACTTTGTACTTGCTACGTGCTGTTGAGTCACTTCCGATTCATAGCAACCTTGTATAGGTTGTCTGAGGAGGGATTGGTGGGTTTGAACTGTCAACCTTGGACTTAGCATTCCAGTGCTTACCCTACAGCATCACATCCATATTTACATATTCTAGGTCAGCATATGAAATTTGAATTCTGGTGTCTAGATAGCACATGAAAGATAACATAACAGTACAGACTTGCAGGAGCTAAATTTGAAAACTGTCAGATAAACTGTATGTGCAAGTTGAGACGCAGGAGTGAGATCCCACAGGATCATGTGGTGGGTTGCACAAAGAAGCCACTCAAGAAATGTTAAAGACTCAACCAGCCAGAAATAAACAGGACAAAAAAACAAAATGTTTATCACAGGCTGATAGGTCCCTGTTCCTCAGGGGTTGCCAACTGATAGCCAACACTGGGCAAGCATTAAGCAGGGAATGCCACGGTACAGACTGTAACCCAAATGCCCAAGAACAATGTCAGCTTCCTTAAAAAGATACCGCATTTTAGGAGACTAGAGGTGGTAACGAAAGGAAAGTGAAGCTGACTCTCAAGCGAAAAAGCAAGAGGACTGAGATAAGAATTTAGGTACCACAAGCCTGGAGAAGTTGGCTAAGGCCTAGGTGCAGCAGGCAGGCAGGTAAAGGAAAGTGACTGGGTTCTTTTTTCATTGTATTTTCATAATTAAAAGGGAAAAAAAGCAACATCAAATTAAAATGAATTAGTAAAACGATTCTGAAGAATTCCTTTTTTGTACTGATTTTTAAAACTGTTCATTATGAAAGTGCTTTCTTTGGTTCCTAAGAGTCCATAGATCCCTATTCATAACCAAATACCTGAACTCACAAAACTCTTTTGTTTTGTCATAAAGCATCAACAACCTTTGGTTCATAATTTTTTCCCATCTCAAACCACCTGTATACTTCAGGATACAAAAACAAAAGTCCTTAACCATCTGTCAAAATACTCAAGGAGGTAAGAGGGTGGGAGACGGGGGATGGTGTGCAGGACAGAGCCCCTGACCCCTAGGAGCTGCAGCACTTCCGTCCACTGCTAAATATCTATCTGGGAGGCTTAGCATCACTAGGTTTGAAACTCCGTCTAGTGTACCTACTTAATAAATGCCAACCCTGCCAAATGGTGGAACACCTGGGATAGTCACAAAAAGTGGGGCAAGTAAGTAATCCCTCACACAACTCATAGAAGATGGACACAGATTAATTTGTCAGTCTCGTGAATCTTTCTTTAATTTTATTCTACTTTGAGGAGGCAGCTCTTTCCAGGTTGTATTTTGAGTGTCTTCCAACGGAAAAGGCTCATCCTGTGGTACTCTCTCTATCTGACAATGGTCCACTGCTATTTTTAAAGTTTTCAGGGGCTAAACATTCAGAAGTAGCCCACCTCGCCTTCTTCCTAGTCTGTCTTTGTCTGGAAGCTCAGCTGAAACCTGTCCACCATAGGTGACCCTCCTGGTATTTAAAATATCACTGGCATAGCTTCCAGAATCACAGCAATATGCAAGCCATCACAGTATGACAAACTGACAGGTGAGTGGTGGTTCAAGAGAACAGTAGTCTGGGCATGGTGCTGTAGAGTCAGCAACAGACTGTGAGCCACAAGGTCAGAAGTTCAAACCTACTAGTTGTTCCTCAGAAACCCTATACGGGGTCGGGGTCGCTATGAGTCAGAACCGACTCGATGGCACTTAACAACAACAATAAAACAACAGAAGAGGGGTGGAACAACCCTATACAGGGTTTCTAAGGCTATACATTTTTATTTCTATGGGAGCAGACAGCCTCATCTTTGTCCTGTGAAGTGGCTGGTGAGTTTGAACTGCCTAAGTCACAGCACTCACCAGGGATCCTTATTAAAAACCACTGTTGTTGTGAAGTGCTGTCAAGTCGTTCGGACTCATAACAACCCTGGATGAGTGACTGGTGGGTTTGAACCGTGGACCTAGTGGTTAGCAGTCCAGTGCTTATCATACAGAACCACATCTAAAATACTATTTTTATCATTTTACATGCCATTTTTGCTTTATGAAGAAAAAAAAAAATTAAGTTTTGAACTTGCATAAGAACACAGTAAAAGGGAGATAAAAATGTTTGTGTCCCTAGGTGGTGTTGGGAGAAGGATATAAAAATTTATAGTGTCGGGGAGTTTGGTTTTTCACCTGGGTGGTGTAAATGGTTAATGTGCTTGGTTAATAACAAAAAGATTGGAGGTCTGAATCCACTTACAGGTGCCTTTCAAGAAGAGCCTGGCAGTCTACTTCTGAAAAATCAACCATGAAACTCTCCGGGCACAGTTCTACTCTGACACACCTTGGGGCACCATGAGTTGAGAGACTCAACAATTAGCTCTTTTTACATAATCTATTCAAGACTTCCCTGACTCCTTTTCCCTGGAAATTTCGCTTGTTAAGCATAAGCAGAGTTCCTTGGGAGAAGTGTAACTCATTCCCCACCCTTCCAAAAAATAGCCAGGCACTTAAAAATCACACTTTTTTATATCAAAGATAATTACTATGTAATGTAACATTTCGGTTATCAGCAATCTGTTTCTTTACAACACTGGAAAGAATGAGCAAGAATTTAAGCTGATTAAAGAGCTCATTCGCCTCAACCTGAGAGAAAAGAGGGGAGTAATTTTATATCAAAATACTCAGTATACTCACAAGTAGGTGAATATACTGAAATTACCAAAACAATGAAAGCTTAATATGTATCTGGAGCAGAGAAAAAGACACCAGGATTCCTGGCTTCCATCCCTAGCTCTTTCAATGACCTCGCTGTAATATTAGCCTAATCACTAACCCTATCATTGCTTTGTGTCCCTCATCTAAAAAAATGGAGGATGGGGAGGGGAGGGAACTCACTAAGATCTCAGTATTTCACTTGGGAGACGATGAAGTCTCATAGAAGTTATGAAGTTCCCACCTACGCGGAAGCCAGGTAGAAAATACTACTTGACCAATTTTGCCCTACAAAATAACCATGTCATATGGTTCACTAAAGGAGCTCTGGTAGCGTAGTGGTTACGAATCGAGCTGCGAACCTTAAGGTCAGCGGTTCGAAACTACCAGCTGCTCCGCGGGAGAAAGATCAGGCTTTCTACTCCCGTAAAGATTTACACCCTCGGAAACCCTGTACAGGGTCGCTATGGGTCGGAACCGACTCGAGGGCACTTAACAACAACAACAATGGTTCACTAATAATTATGATATCTGAGAATCTGAGATAATTTTATGCCACAGATTCATTGCTTAATTATAAATAGAAAGCAAAACAAAACAAAATAGTACCCAAACAAGGTAACATTTTAATTTTATCAACTAGCTCATCACTTAAAATTCATATGGTATGGTATGCATCAACAGCATAAAGGATGAATAAATTGTCATACATTCATACAACAGAATATAACACACTAGTAACATAAAGGAACAAACTGACTTTACAAATAACATGGATGAATCTCAGACACAATGTTGATCAAAGTCAGGTCAAGAGAGTACTTACATGAATTTACACAAATTTCAAAAAAGGTACAACTGTGGAACTGTGGGTTAATGTGCCAGACTGCAAAGCCGTTTGAACTGCAAGGTCAGCGGTTCAAGCTCACCAGCTGCTCCTCGGAAACCCTATACAGGGTCACTATGGGTCGGAACCGACTGGAAGGCACTTCACAACAACAACAATCTACGGTATTAGAAATTAGACTGTGGTTACTTAGAGGGACTCACTATCATTCTGGAGGGAGCACCGGAGAGCCTGATGGGTGCTGGAAACACTCTATATCTTGTTCTGGGTAATGGCTTCATATGTAGAATGTTTGCACATTTCAGATAAGTGCTCTTTACTACTTTACTATATGTTATTGCAAGGAGCTCTGGTAGCATAGTGGTTATGAGTGGGGCTACTAACCCCAAGGTCAGCAGTTCGAAACTATCAGCTGTTCCTTGGGAAAAAGATGAGGCTTTCTGCTCCCATAAAGATTCACAGCCTCAGACACCCTATGCAGGGTCGCTATGAGTCAGAACCGACTCCATGGCACACCACCACATGTTACTGTATATGTCAGCATCTTTACAAATATATTTAATGCCCACCTCCTTTGCATTATAAAAGCATTAAATTCAATAGCACCCAATGTAATGTATCAAGTGCAAGTGAGAAGATGAAAAGGCACAGCGTAAGGTGTTAAGAAACTTGACTATACTTCAGCTTTTTAAAAAATGTACAGAGGCCCAGTTGGCACTTTGGTGTTATGTTCTTAGCAATGATAATTTCTATGATGTGACACTGCTTTTTGTGGATGGGTTTGATCATATATTTTTGGTTTTTTTACAAGTAGTTTTCTAGAATGCCAAGAAAATGATGGTGAAAGAAACAGTATTAAACGCCATTAAAAAAGCAAACAAACAAACAGGGGGGCTGGTAGCACTGTAGTATTAGCAATGGACTGCTAACCACAAGGTTGGCAGTACAAACCCACCAGCTGCTCCCCAGGAGACAGATGAGGCTGTCTGCTCCTGTAAAGATTTACATCCTTGGAATCCAACACAGGGTTGCTATGACTGAATCCACTAGATGTGAGTGAGTGGGTGAGTGGGTGGGTGAATGAAAAACAACAAGGAATGTTCCGGCAAAGTAAACTTTCCTTTCACTTAGGATGCAAGACAAAACTCCTAACCATGGCATATGGGGTCACTCAGATCTGCTCCTGCTGCCTTTTCTGCCCCCCTGCTTCCACTCAAGGCTCCTATTCATTTAGTTAGCTCTCAGAGTCACAGTGCTTTCTCCACACACCACCTCCTCACAGGTGCTTCCATAGGTTTGGAGAGTCTTCCATCCAACCTCCTTTATAAACTCCTACTCATCCTTCAGTTCAAATGTTACTTCTTCAGGAAGTCTTCTCTCTTTCCTTCAAAGGACTTGACATTTGTTTGTAGGATAAACCTATTATTAATGATGGTCTCCCCGATGGATGTTATAAGCTCCACTACAGAGCTCTGGTAGCGTAGTGGTTATGAACTGGACTGCGAAACACAAGGTCAGCAGTTCGAAAATACCAGCTGTTCTGCATGAAAAAGATGAGGCTTTCTGTTCCCGTAAAGACTTACAGCCTTGGGAACCCTGTACAGGGTCGCTATGAGTCGGAACCGACTCCCCGGCATGCTATCGCCACCAGAACAAATATGTTTGTTGACTGTCTTACATATGAAAAAATGGCCAGAGAGTTCATCAAGAGAGTATTTGAGAGAGAAAAGGCAGATTTGTATATCAGAAAGCTGAGGAGAATTATTATCCTACAGAGAATAAAAAAATGAAGTAATTGTGATGCTAAAGACAAGTTTTAATGGCAGGTGCCTGCATCTGTAGACCAAGAGCGATGTGTTTAGGTGTTTTCATCTTGTGTAACCAAAACAATGGCCGCCTACTTGTTGTGCTTGTTAAGTGTCAGCGAGTTGATTCCAACTTACAGCGACCCTGTACAGGGTTTGAACCGCCAACCTTGTGGTTAGCAGTCCGGTACTTATCCTCCAGTGTCACAGCAGGACTCCACAGCGACCTTAATGAAAACTTTTTCCCCAGATAACTAATTATTTCTTTCTTATTTTACATACAAAATACAGCCAAAAAGAAATTATAAACAATCTTTTATTACTTATGGCTTTTGACAGCATTTTGTTCCTCAATGAATGAGCTAGATGCGTTTCTTTCTACTTTGAAACAATTTTATATTCAACTAACAATATGGTCTTCCCAGATCAACACTGTCTTAGTTTTTTCAATTTTTCCCTAGGATGATACTTTCTCCTCAGCTTTCAGGTATACAAAATTTCCTGCCTTTTAGAATAGGCTGAGTAGCACTGGCATCAACTCATCTCTGAATCTTTGGTAGACTCTCCTCTGAAACCATCTGGGCAGGGGCTTTTTGCTAGGAGTTGTTTTGATTTGGACACCTTCAAGTTCTTCTGTTATGAATCTACGTAGGTTTTCAATCTTTGTGTTAGTTTAACAAGATAGTGTGTTTCTAAAAATGTGTCCATTTCTTGTAAGTTTTAAAATTGATTGTTGTTGTTGTTAGGAAGTGTTGAGCTGATTCTGACTCATAGTGCATAGACTTCATGCACTACATAACAAAACACTGCCCAGATCTGGTCCATCCATCTGCTCATTGTTAAGCTTGATCCCGTTGCTGTTGCCACAGTGCTAATTCACCTTGTTGGGGGTCTTCCTCTTTTTCGATGACCCCCGCTTATTCTGTCATGATCCTATTTATCTTGTTTGGTTCTGCTGTAACGTCACCTATTTAATTTTATTGTGGTTAATTGCATCATGTTATTTTTTCCTCAGTTTGGCCAGAGGTTTGTCTATTTCATTGGTCCTCTCAAAGAACCAACTTCAGTTTTTTTATTGTTTTCATATTTTATATTTATCTCTACTCTGATCTTTATTATTTCCTTTCTTCTGATGACTGTGAACTTCTTTGCTGTTCCTTTTCTTTTTTTTTTCAAGTTGCCAAGTTATGATTTTGGACCTTCTTTTTTTTGGATGTGTCCATTTATTGCTAAAAATGTCCTCTGAGCACTGCTTTTGATGGCATGTTGTGTCTTCATTCTCATTTGATTCTAAGAATTTTCCATTTTATTTTTTTTATTATGAACCAGTAGTTTTTAAGTATTACTCAGTTTCCATATTTTTTTCATTTCCATTACTGATACCTAGTTTTCATGGTAAGAGAAAATGAGATGCTTTGTATTATGCCCATGTTTTTAATTTATTGAGACCCGCAGTTCGAAACTACCAGCTGTTCCGCGGGAGAAAGTTGAGCCTTTCTCCTCCCGTAAACATTTACAGCTTCCAAAACCCTGTACAGGGTTGCTATGACTCGGAACCGACTCCAGGGCACATAACAACAACAACTTTGTGGCCTAGTATATATTCTATTCTAGAAGGAGAATGATACAGGTACATTGGAAAAGAATGTGCATTATACTACTCTTGGGTGGTGTGCTATGTATATCTATGAGGTCAAGTTGGCTGACTGTATTATATAGCTTTTCTCTATCTTTATTTTTTAATTGTTCTGCCCATCATTAAAAGTGGTGTATTAAAGTCTATTACTATTGTAGAACTGTTTCTTTTTTCAATTTTTAGAATGCTTTTTATATATTTTGGAGCTGTCACTGTGTGTATAAATATTATTCTTAGGTAGACACTTCAGTCATTATAAAAGACCCTTCTTTGTCTCTTATAATGGATTTTTACTGAAAGTGGAGTTTATCTGAACTATTATAGCTACTTCTGCTCTCCTTTACACTCTATTTGCTTCATGTATTTTTCCCTTCTTTTGATTTTTAACTTGTTTATGGCTTTGTGTGTAAGCTGTGTCTCTTGTAGGCAGCATTTTGATTTTTTTTTTTTTATTATTCCATTCAGCCATTCTCCGTCTCCTGACTGATGCATTTCATACATTTATATTGTGTGATTAATGTTAGCTATGATTTACTACTGTCATCTTGATATACTCTTTTATGGTGTTACGGTTTCTTCCTGTTAATATTCTGTGCTTATTTCTTTTTGTACATATATGGATTTTCTTTTCTTGTCAATTACTGTCTTTATGTGTACTGAGTCTTTTTGGTTTTCTTCTTTATTTTGGTGAATAGACTTATTACTTTTCTCTGTTTCTATCCTGAAGTTTACCCTGTATAGGGTTTTCAAGGAGCAGCTGGTGAGCTTGAACCGCTAACCTTGCAGTTCAAACAACTCTGCAGTCTGACACATTAGCCCACAGCACCACACCAGGACTCCATTATTATTCTTCTCATATGTTTAACTCCTATATAAACACTCCATTAAATAATGGAAATGGGAAAGTGTTTAGAATTAAATTTTTTTCCATGTTAACATTAAAATTAATCTAATGTAATTAATTCTATATTTTAGAACCAAGATTTCAGTAAGTTGGGTCATGTGGGATTCAAAAAGTTTGTGGAAAAGTTTCATTATCTTTAAATCCCATTTTTGCACAATTTTTCTGAAGTCCCTCAGAAATTAGATTAATTCAAGGCGCACTGGTAGCACGGTGGATTATGTGTTGGGTTGTTAACCTCAAGGTTAGCAGTCAGAATTCATCAGCTGCTCCAAGGAAGAAAGATGAGGCTTTCTGCTCCTGTAAACATTTACAGCCACAGAAACTTGATACAGGGTCACTATGAATCAGAACCAGCTCTATGGCACACAGCAGCAACAGTATAAGTCAAAAGTGGTTAAGATACATAGAAAATGACTTTGGAAACCCTTAAGAAATTGCTTCAATGTTAAACTATAAAACAACTCGTTTATGGCTTTTTTTAAATCTGAAAGAAATGAGTACATTTCTATCAGTATTCTCATCACAACAAAATCAAGTTCTTCTGCTACTCAGGAGAACATGGACTTCTGAGATCTCAATGTAATAAATGAAGGAAGGAAGGGGCAGTTAAGACCACATTTCAGACCACAAATTCTCTTCATAAAGTTTCTGACTGTCCAAGTTAGGCTGTCTAATATTTCAATGAAATGCTGACCCATCATAGGGTTTTGGACTACCATCTTAATAAGCCCAGTACTATATCCAACAATGTCAAAATGTGAAGCTATTGTTATTCAACATAGCCCATGTTTACGTCTAACACTTAGGAAGGCATTGTTTTCATCTCTAACGTTTCCAGGAGTTCTGGTGTGGCGGTGTAGGATAAGCACTGGACTGCTAACCTGAAGTTCAGTGGTTCAAACCCACCAGCTGCTCCTTAGAAACTTTATTAAAGGTCGCCATGAGTCAGAATAGACTTGACAGTACTTAACAACATCCCTTCCCGGAAGAATTCTGTGTTCTTTCACCATGTCAAAACAGCAATTTTGGCATCCTCGAGGAACCCAAATCATGTTCATTTGAAATGTTTTTTTGAGTTTTGGGAACAAAGAAAAGTCTGACGAGACAAAATCAAGGCTATAGGGTGAACGAGGCAAGGTTTCTGAGGTAGGACAGCCCTTGTTACCCTCCAAGATAAGCAGGCGCACTGTTATGAGAAAATAATCCCTTGGTTCAATTTTCCTGCTCCCTTTCTCATCAACAATGCAATTTTCTATTTTCTTAAAACTTCTTTATAGTAAGTGCCTGTGATGATCTTGTGACCTTTGAGAAAATCTATCCTAAATACCCTCGAGAATTCTAAAACACCGTTCCTATAACCTTTTGAGCTAACCTTGCTACCATGAATTTAACTAGCCCAGCAGATCCAGTAAGTCACTGTTTTCACAGATTTGTTTGTTTTTTTAAGGCACCCTGAGATGAAAACAAGAGTATTACATAGAGAACTTGTCTGCAGCCATTCACTGATCAGAGACTTGTTTAAACATGTTTTGGTTTGGAATAAACCCATGTATATATGAACTGGAATCCACATAGCAATACTTTTTTACTAATTCTTATACATACTTGTACTGTTGCATAGAAATGTGTTTGCTAACCTCTGATTTTTCTTAACAGTATAGAAATTTAGACCCTACTACACTACAATGCTTGTTGTTAAGTGCCATCGAGTAGATTCTGACCCATAGCGACCCTGCATAGGGTTTCCAAGGAGCAGCTGGTGAGCTTGAAACACTGACCTTGCAGTTCAAACAGCTTTGCAGTCTGGCGCATTAACCCACAGTGCCACACCAGGACTCCAGCAGGAATCTAGGAAAATTAGAAATTGTCAAAAACGAAATGGAACGGATAAACATCTATATCTTAGGCATTAGTGAGCTGAAATGGACTGGTATTGGCCATTTTCAATCTGACAACCATATGGTTTACTATGCCAGGAATGACAAATTGAAGAGGAATGGTGATGCATTCATTGTCAGAAAGAACACATCCAGATTAGTCATGAGGTACAACGCTGTCTGGGATAGGATAATATCCATGCGCCTACAGGAAAGACCAGTTAATGCCACTATTGTGCAAATTTATGCACCAACCACTAAAGCCAGTGAGGATGAAATAAAAGAATTCTACCAACTTCTTCAATCTGAAATGGATCAAAAATACAATCAAGGTATACTGATCATTACTGGTGACTGGAATGCCAAGGTTGGCAACAAAGAGAATGGATCAGTAGTTGGAAAATATGGCCTCGGTGATAGAAATGATGCTGGAGATCACATGATAGAATTCTGAAAAAACAATGATTTGCTCATTTCAAAGACCTTCTTTAGACAGCAAAAGAGGTATTATCCACATGGACCTCACCAGATGGAATATACAGAAATCAAATTGACTACATTTGTGTAAAGAGAAGGTGGAAAAGCTCCATATCATCGGCCAAAACAAGGCCAGGGGTAGATTGTGGAACAGACCATCAGTTGCTCACATGCAAATTCAGACTGAAGCTGAAGAAAATGAACACAAGTCCACAAGAGCCAAACTATGA
This sequence comes from Chrysochloris asiatica, assembly GCF_000296735.1. NCBI lineage: Eukaryota > Metazoa > Chordata > Mammalia > Afrosoricida > Chrysochloridae > Chrysochloris > Chrysochloris asiatica. The sequence goes on along the minus strand of NW_006408524.1, from coordinate 13,769,170 downwards.
ACTTGAATATAGCTCACCTGAATTTAGAGATCATTTGAAGGACAGATTTCATATATTAAACACTAAAGACCAAAGACCAAAAGAGTTGTGGGATGACATCAAGAACATACAGGTAGAAAACAAAAAGTCATCATGAACACAAGAAAGAAGGAAAAGGTCAAAATGGATGTCAGAAGAGACACTGAAACGTGCTTTCTAGTGTAGAGATCCTAAAGCAAATGGAAGAAATGAGGAGGTCCAAGAGCTGAACAGAAATTTTCAAAGATCAGCTCGAGAAGATAAAGCCAAATATTACAAAAAAATGTGCAAAGATCTGGAGTCAGAAAACCAAACTGGAAGAACACATTTAGCATTTCTCAAGCTGGGGGAACTAAAGGAAAAATTCAAGCCTCAACTTTCATTATTGAAGGATAATCTGGGCAAAGTATTGAGTGATGCAGAAAGCATCAAAAGAAGATGGAAGAAAAAAAAAAAAATGGAAGTAATACACAGAGTCACTACACCAAAAGGAAATGGTCGATGTTCAACCATTTCAAGAGGTAGCATATGATCAAGAGCCAATGATACTGAAAGAAGTCCAAGGTGCACTGCAGGAATTGGAAAAGAACAAGGCACCAGGAATTGATGGAATAAGAATGGAAAACATTCAAGAAAGTGAGGTGGCACAGGAGGCACTCACTCATCTATGCAAAGAAATTTGGAAGACAACTATCTGGCTGACTGATTGAAAGAGATCCGTATTTGTGCCCATTCCAAAGATAGGTGACCAAACAGAATGTGGAAATCATTAGACAATCTCTTTGATATCCCATGCGAGTAAAGTTTTATTAAAAGTAATACATAAATGGCTACAAGCATACACTGACAGAGAACTTTCAGAGGTTCATGCTGGATTCAGAAGAGGCCATGGAACGAGGGATATCATTGCTGATGTCCGATGGATCTTGGCTGAAAGAAGAGAATATCGGAAAGATGTTTACCTGTGCTTTAATACTACACAAAGGCTTTCAATTGTGTGGATCATGACAAGCTATGGACAACATTGTAAAGTATGAGTATTCCTGAAAACAAAATTGTGCTCATGAGGAACCTGGACCTGGACCAACAGGCAGTTGTTTGAACAGAACATGGGAACACTGAATGGTTTAAAATTAAGAATGGTGGCCGACAGAGTTGTATTCTTTCACCATACTAATTCAACCTGTATGCTGAGCAAATAATCCAAGAAGCTGGGTTATATGAAGAAAAATGTGGCATCAGGATTGGAGGAAGACTCATTAACAACCTGCCACATGCAGATGATACAATCTTGCTTGCTGAAAGTGAAGAAGACTTAAAATATTTACTGATGAAGATCAAAGAGCACAGCCTTCAGTATGGATTACATCTCAATGTAAAGAAAACAAAAATCCTCACCACTAGGCCAATAAACAACATTCTTATTAACAGAGAAAAGATTGAAGTTGTCAAGGACTTTATTCTTCTTGGATCAACTATCAACACTTATGAAAGCAGCAGTCAAGAAATCAAATGAGTATTGCATGAGGCAAATCTGCTGCACGAGACCTTTTTAGAGTGTTAAAGAGGAAGAGCAAAGAGGTCAGCTTGAAGACTAAGGTGCGCCTGACCCAAGCCATGGTATTTTCAATAACCTCATGTGCATGTGAAAGCTGGACAGTGAATAAGGAAGAATGTAGAAGAACTGATGTTTTTGAGTTATGGTGTTGGAGGAGAATATTGAAAGTACCATGGGCTGCCAAAAGAACCAACAGATAGATCTGTGTTGGAAGAAGTGCAGCCAGAGTGCCTCTTAGAGGCCAGGATGGCCAAACTTCGTCTCTCATACTTTGGACATATTGCAGGAGTTGCTGGAGTAGGATCTCATGTTTGGTAGGGTCGAGGGTCAGAGAAAAAGAGGAAGACCCCTAGTGAGATGGATTGGCAAAGTGGCAGCATCAATGGGCTCAAGCATGGCAAAGATAGTGAGATTGGCTCAGCATCGGGCAGTGTTTCGTTCTGCTGTGCATAAGGTCGCTGAGTTGGTACCGACTCGATGGCACCTAACAACAACACTACAATGCTTAATTACGTACCAAATACACTCTGAAGGTAATATTATTTAGGTTGTACATTAATATCACCAGCTATTTTTTTCTAATGATAATTTACTTAACTAGATTCTACAGCATGTATTTAGTAATAAAAAACGACAAAAGGCAGAGAGACCCTTTTTTCTCTCTGTCTCCACCGAGCGCCCAGTGCTGTTCTGGGAACATTCGGTTTGCGTCCGTGCATTGAACGCTGAGCCCAAATCCCAGGATTGAGCATCACAGGGGCTGCGAGTGGCCCGGGGCGGGCGTTGTCTGTTCCCACCCACCGGTACCCCAGAGCCTTCTGAACCATGGGGCCAGCCTTTCTCTTCACTCACCTGTCACTCGAATCGACTCCAGCATCATCCCGACGAAGCCGGGGATGTTGGGTTGCGTGGGCGGGTGGAGAGGGCAGAGGGGGATCCAGCTGCCTCTTGCCTCCAGCTCGGGCCTCAGTAGCTGGGTCAAGGCGACTTGGTGTACAATAGGGTGGGTTAGAGCTGACACGGACGTGCTAGCACACGATAGTGAACTGTGTGTCTTCCAGTTCGCCGCTGCTGGAAGGTGCAAAAGACTGCCCTACAATGGCCTTCAGTGCAGGGATCCCGCCGCGGTGACGTTGCCGCCTTCCCCGTTGCTAGGATACACTGCCAGGGGGTTCGCGAACGCTGTGCTTCACAGAGCCTGCGCGCCGCTGGGGGCGCTCGCGCGAGGAAGCCCGATCTCAGAGCCACAGAGGGGTAACTACCCACTTCTTCCCCCGCCTACAACTCCCGACGTGCACAGCGTGCCCTGAGACATAGGGAGTTTCGCGCGGGAACAAGCGGGTAGGTGGGTCCAACCCTGTTGGACAAACACATTTTGACGGATTCTCCCCGTTGACGTTTATGTGCCTGTTTAACTCCGTGACAGGTTCGCTTTACAAAGAAGTGACAAGTAGTGTAAAATTCAAGTCTCGGCTGCGAATCGCAAACCTGGATCTCAGCTCTTTAAAGGGTGCGGCAAAACTAAAACAACTTTAGCTTTTTTCTTTGGTATCCCTAGCCTTGTATAAGGAAGTCAGCAGTTTGAGCGGATAAGCATAAAGAATAAATCCTTTCGAGACAAGTCGATTCTGAGGCTTGGCCTCCAACCCCTCCTCAAAAAATACAACCCAGAAAACCCAAGCCCACAGCGACCGCACAGAACAGAGTAGAATTATTCCACAGGGGTTTTTATGTCTTGTAAGCAGTCAGCAGTTCGAAACTACCGGCTGTTCTGTGGGAGAACGAAGAGGCGTTCTGCTCCCGTAAAGATTTACAACCTCGGACACCCTGTACAGGGACGCTATGAGTCGGAACCAACTCCACGGTAGGTACATAACAACAACAACAAGCATTGTCATGAGGGACCAGTTGTTGGAGAAGGATATCATGTTTGATAAGGTGGAGGGTCATAGAAAAAGACGAAGACCCCCAGCGAGATGGATTGGCAAAGTGGCAGCATCTATGAGCTCAAGCATGGCAACAACTGTGAGGCTGGCCCAAAACCGGGCAGTGTTTTGTTCTGTTGTGTATAAGGTCGCTATAAGTCGGTACCAACTTGATGGCACCTAACAACAACAAGCTCGCCAGCCTCTCCTCGGAAACCCTATACAGGGTAGCTATGGGTCCAAACCGACTCAATGGCACTTAACAACAATCTTTAAGGATTCAGACCGCGTCTCTTTGCTGCTGGGGTAATCATGAACTTTCGGTTAGCAGCCGAGCACTTAACCAGGGCTCCTTTTATATATACCAAATTATATGTCAAAAAACTAATGTAATCGAGGTTGTGATGGTTAGGGTTTTGTGTGAACTTGACTGGGCCAGGATTCTTGGTGGACTGGCAGTTTGATATAGCCACCCTTCCTGATGTGATCTAATATACTGTAATCAACTCAATGGTGAGAGCTGAAGAGTAGACAATCAGTTGAAAAGGAAGTTTCCTTTGGGTGTGGCCTGCAACATCTTTTCTCTTATAATAGATAAAAAAGGAGAGAGAAGTGAGAAGAGGAGGGACCTAGACCACTAAGAAAGAAAAGTTGGACATGGAGTAATCCTTTAGGGGCTAAGGGCAGAGGTTGCTGGACTGTCAAGCTCCTAGATCCAGGGGAAGACTGATGCCAAGACACATGGTGATCTCCAAGGCATGCTGGGCTTACACATATGAAAAGGAGACAAGGACCTTTCTCCAGAGCCAAAGCTCTGAATTCAGAGCATCCCAAACTGGGAAAGAATACACTTCTATTTGCCAAACCATCCACTAGTGATATTTATATAGCATTAGCTAACTAAGCCCTGATGGCTACGTAGGATAAGCAAGGTCAGCAGTTCAAACCCATCTCTGAAACCCTCTACATGGTCACTAAGGTGACCCAGTGGACTAGGGAAATCATCAGACAATATCATCAATATCACATGCAAGTACAATTTTGCTAAAGATAGTTCAGCAGTGGCTGCAACAATACACTGACGGGGATCTATCTGCCAGAGGTTCAAGCTGGATTCAGACAAGGACATGGAACGCGGGATATCATTGGTGACAGCCGGATCTTACCTGTGCTTCATTGACTATGTGAATTGACTGTGTGGATCATGACAAGTTATGGGCAACATGGTGAAGAATGAATATTCTGGAAAACGTAATTGTTCTCATGAAAAACATATACACGTGCCAAGAGGTAGCTGTTAGAACAGACAAGAGGACACTTAATGGTTTAAAATCAGGAAAGGTATGTGTCAGGGTTATAATCTTTTATCATACTTATTCAATATGTATGCTGAGCAAATAACTCTACTTTGAGAAGGCACCTCATCACCAGTCATATTTTGAGTGCCTTTCAACCTGAGGGGTCCATCTCCTGGCACTATATCTGACAATGTTCTGCTGCAGGTCTTAAGGTTATTATCTCCTGGCACTATAGCTGACAACTTTCTGTTGCTATTTATAAGATTTTCAGTGGCTAAACACTCAGAAGCATGCCATCCTTTCTTCTTCCTAGTCTGTCTTAGTCTGGAAACTCCACTGAAACCTGTCCACCATGGGTGACCCTGCTGGTATTCAAATCCCAGTGGCATAGCTGCCAGTATCACAGCAACATTCAAGCCACCACAGTGCAACAAACTGACAGATGAGTGGCCATACATATATATATATATACACACACATACAGATATATACAATTAGTACATTTATGCATTAACCATATAGCTCCCTCTTCAACATTTCATTAAACTTATTCATTAAAAAATTAAACAATTTTTGTTACCACCTAAAATACTATTTCATTCTTTTTATAATCATTTTTATGCACACACTACCAGTATTTCCTGGTGGATCATTTTGATTTCTAGACAAAGAATATTCTTCATGTACTACTAGGCATTGAAATACTCTTATAAAATTGATATTGTTTTCAGCTCCTTTTACCATGCCCTTTACAGTGCAGTGAATTACTTAATATGGCCCACCTAGCCATAGTCTAAGGAGCTCTGGTAGTGTAGTGGTTACAAATCGGGCTGCTAACCTCAGGGTCAGCAGTGCGAAACTACCAGCTGTTCCACGGGAGAAAGATGAGGCGTTCTGCTCCCGTAAAGATTTACAGCCTCGGAAGCCCTGTACAGGGTCACTATGAGTTGGAACCGACTCCACGGCACGTAACAATAGCCATATTCTAGAAGTCCTGTTGTGCTGCTGTAGGATAATGCACTGGACCACAAGGTCAGTTTGAACCACAAGGCCAATGGTTCAAACCCACCAGCTGCTCCCTATAAACCCTATACAGGGTTGCTGTGACAACTCAAAGGCATTTAAAAATAGCCATAGTCTGGTGTGGCCCTGTAGGTTAAACACCAACCTGCTAACTGCAAGTTTGGCCATTCAAACCCATGTGCCACTCCTTGGAAACCCTATACAGGGTCACTATGAGTCAGAATTGACTCGATGGCACTTAACAACAACAAGCCAAATCTTTTTAACTCCCTCTAAAGATTAGATGGGACTATGAAAATTAGGTGCTTGAGGCCTACCACAGGAATTGGCTAGCTTGCTATGTAAATATGGTGCAAAGCACCTTTGTGAGGATGGGGGCATGCAAATACTTTATATGGAAACTTGGGATTGGTTACTTTTGCCATTCTCTAGGCTTTAAAGTGAACCAAATCCAGAGCAGACGGGAAACCTCACAAACACTACTCCAAGAGAGCCTGGACAGGAGCATGTCCTTTGGAGCTAGGGTACCAGACTGAGGAGGCAGAGAGAGCTGTAATCCCAAGTATGGGGTGAGACAGTGAGAAACAGTGGCAGAGAATCAGCAACAGCAGAGAAAACAGAACCAGTCAGTAGACCAGCAGAAACAGGGCTCTGGCATTCCTGGCTCACAGAGTGAGAAAGGTACGCATATTTCAGGAGGAGACTTGGTGTCAGAGTGAGACGCCTCCAGGCACTTATTGGCAGAGCTAGTAAGTTTTATAACTCTTGCCTGAGCAGGGTAAATGTCAGAGACTGGGGACAGGCTGAGGGCCAGAGAGGCATGCCTGCAGACATGGCTAAGATGGAGCTGTCCCAACAGAAGATTGTATCCTGAGTTATTTCTGATCTTAAATTGTAGCCTGTTACTTCCCTAAAAAAGAGCTCTGGTAGTATAGTGGTCACGAGTCAGGCCCACTAATCTCACGGCCAGCAGTTCAGAGGAAGAATGATAAGGCTTTCTACTCCGGTAAAGATTTAAAGCCTTAGAGACCCTATACAGGGTAGCCATGAGTCGGAACCATCTCCACAGCACACCACCACCACTGTAGGATCAACACTGGACTGGGAACCGCAAGATAGGTAGTAGCTGCTCCTCGGAAACCCTGTACAGGGTCGCTATGAATCGGAACCGACTCAACGGCACTTAACAATAACAACTTCCCTAATAAATCCATGACAGTGACTATGGTTTGTGAGTTGTGTGTGGCCATTGCAATGAATGATCAAACCCAGCACAGAAGTAGAGACAGCTGGTGTCAGGAAAGGTTGGAAGGGGGACGTAGTTCGGACCTCTGCCTCATAGGAATCAGCCTTGGATGGTTGATGCAGATAATGATTCTCCTCCTCCCTTGTGAGGTTGGAGGAGGTCAGACGCTCCTGTCACGCCATTGTCACACCCTTTCTATGTAGTTATTCACTGACATCACTCATTGTGTCTCTGCTTTGTTTATGTCTGTGCCTGCTTAGTGTTTCCTAAGATACAACATCTGCAACTGTCCTCTCGTTTGCTTGAGTCACCATTGTTTTTCCATATGCACCAGAGCAACGAACAAGTCTGTCTTTCTGAGAAACTTTCCTTTATATCTGTGTCTACATAAGTCATTGACACTGAGACAAAAGGATTGATTTACCACTCCATTTTAGTACTAAGGGCAAAATCACGCTAAAAACAAGATATTAAAACTGCTTTTAATAAATATCTCTAAGGATTGTTGTCACTAAGTACCATTAGGTCAGTTTCAACTCATTGCGATGCTATATAGGATTTCCGAAAGTAGGTTTGAACTGGCGACCTTGTGGTTCAAAATCCAGCGCTGATCCCTTTAAAATTTTCAAAAATAAACAAGAAATGTATTTTAGATGCCATTGCAGTCATGTTACTGAAACAGTATACTTTAGTTTTTAGCTTCACCAGCATTACTGTATCATGGATTATTTTGATCATCTTTAATGATGATTTGCTTTCTGTTTTAAATACAAAAATGATAGGAATAGGGTTTTGATAGAAATATTGTTCTTTTATTCATGGTGGGATTTTTATGAGTAACTTGCTTAATTAGCTACAAGTTGCTGAGAGCCAGCCCCGGCAAATTTATTTCAAGGATTTTTTTCCAAAGTGGGGTGTGTGCGTCAGCAGAAAGAATTACACATAGTTGATAA
>NW_006408524.1:13758693-13759774 GCF_000296735.1 Chrysochloris asiatica | reverse complement strand
AATTCCTCGATTAATATGTCTCAATTTATTCATTTAAATTCCTTAATTATTATGGCTCCTGCCAACAAGTCAGATTGCTAACCTCACGGCCAGCAATTCGAAACTACCAGCCTTTCTGCGGGAGAAAGATGAAGCTTTCTGCACCTGTAAAAATTTACAACCTCGAAAGCCCTATACAGGGTCGCTGTGAGTCTGAACTGACTCCATGGCACATAACTACCACCACCATATTAATCTATGGAGTCCTGGTATGGCACTATAGAATAAGCATTGGACAACAAGGTCACTTTGAACTGCAAGATCAGCGATTCAAACTCACCAGCTATGCCTCAGAAACCCTATAAAGGGTTACCATGAGTTGAAACTGACTCGATGGCACTTAACAACAACAACATGCTAATCTAAGGTGTTCTGGCATAGGACAAGTACTGGACTGCTAACTACAAAGTCAGCAGTTCAAACCTACCAGCTGCACCTTGGAAACCCTATATAGGGTCGCTATGAATTGGCACCAACTCCACAGCACTTAACAATAACAACATGTTAATGTATAGGGAGGCTCCATAGGTAAGCAATGGACTGTGAACCACAAGGTCAGTGGTTCTTTGCTCTGTCAGAACTGACTTGATGGGACTTAACAAGTGTTAATCTCTAAATTCCGTTTTACATGGTACATGATAGAACATAGGGTATGTGTCATTGACAGCCATTTACAGTATTTACTATTCATAAATTAGTAATATTGAATTACTATTAATATTGAAAAATGGTGGAATATTGAGATTTAAAAATTGGTTAAAACTTATTTGTAACAGGAAAATTGGTTTGTTTGTATTTTTAGGGAAAAGATCCACATCCTCTATTTTAAAGCCTCTGAAGACATTTAATCAGTTGCCTTGGGGGAGGATAAAGGAGCCCTGGTGTGGTGCTGTAGGATAAGCACTGGACTGCTAACCACAAGGTCGGCAGTTCAAACCCAACAGCCTCTCTGCAGGAGAAAGATGAAGCTTTCTACTGTAAAGATTTCTAGTCTTGGAAACCCTATGCAGGGTAAATATGAGTCAGAATGGACTTGATGGCA
>NW_006408524.1:13756390-13757673 GCF_000296735.1 Chrysochloris asiatica | reverse complement strand
GTCTCAGACCATGCTGTAAGCAATGTTCCTTAAGCCATTAAAAAAAAAAAAAAAAATCAGAAATTAATTTCACTGATGTTTTTAAATCCCAGCAAAAAAAATTTCAATGAAGTTTGAAAACTTTTAGGATGTCTGTATCAAGAGAATGGGATGTTTTCACTTTATCTATATTCAGGGGGGAGTGCTGTACAGGGTCGCTATGGGTTGCAACTGACTGAAAGGCACTTCACAACAACAAGAAGTATGTAAAAATGGCCTGGTGGCTACTTCTAACCTTCTCTGATTTCACAAGGGGGAGGGAGAATGAAGCTCAGCTGCCTAAGACTGATTCCTATGAGGAAGATGGCAGATGGCAGATCTATTTCCACACTCAAACCTTTTAACCGATTCAGAGACCCCAGCTGACCCTCTAACAGCACTGTCTCCTTTCCTGCCAGGCTTGATGATTCATTGCAATGTCTCTATATAATTCACAGAAAACATTCAGGATTATGGCGTTAGTTAAGAAAGTAACGGAGTCCTGGTGTGGCACTGTAGAATAAGTACTAGACTGCTAACTGTAAATTCCGTGTTTTACACCCACCAGCCACACCTCGGAAACCCTATACAGGGTATTGTTATGAGTCAGAACCAACTAGATGGCACTTAACAACAACAGTGAAGTAACAGGTTACAATTCAGAATCAGGAATGACTCAGGTTACAGTTTTTCTATCAGGACAGGCTCTTTTTAGCCATGCCTGCAGGCACACCTCTCTGTCCCTTGATCCCTCAGCCTGGTCTGCCCCCTGCCTGAGCAAGTGTTACAAAGTTCTTTAGTTGTGACAATATGTGCCCAGAGATAACTTGCTCTGCCTGTAAGCCTCAGACTCACCTAAAAGTGCTCAGCTCTCCAGCCCTGTGTGTCAGCAAAGCCTAGCTCAGCCCAGTGCCCTGAGGCAGGTACCACATTCCACCAGAAAGTCTGCACAAAGGCTCTGGATTCTCTTGCTCTGCAGGTCCTCGGCATACTTACTGTAAGCACTTTGCTCTGTGGGCTGGGAAGGCCACGACACCATCTCGTACTGGCTTCGTGTTTCTAATGCTGCTGTTTTTCTATGTCTGCTGCCACTTTCCCCATCTTGTGCTGTCTCTGGAATTAATGGCTTTCTGTTTTTGTCTCTCGGGTCTAGGAGTTTCTCAACACAGGACCCATGAGTCCAAATGCTACACTTCATTCCTGTCTTTCAGTGGTAGCGAGGTCCCCCTTTCTGCCTCTGGGATTGTTCCTTTAAGCCCAGCAAG
>NW_006408524.1:13737781-13755820 GCF_000296735.1 Chrysochloris asiatica | reverse complement strand
TTCAGAATCGACTTGATAGCACTTAATAACAACAAAACAAGACTGTAGCTTGAAAAGCCTCACTTATTGACATGGTTAGGTTCCAAAGGCCAGGTCATTATGTGAAAACTGGTGTTATATAAAAACAGATAACTCTATCATTACATAACAAATTGCATGATTACATAACAGCCAAACCACTGAAATCATGGCCCAGCCAACCTGACAGCCAGCCTTAACCCTAACGGGCAGTGTGACTCTCACCTCGCACCTCTGTTTGTTACTGCCAGCTGTACGGTGTTAATGCACATAACAGAGCAAATTTTTTTCTTGTGGTAAACGTGAAAAGTTGGATAACAAGCTAGTAAGTGAGGAGTGAGTATACTAAGGAATTCACGGCTCCACAAAGTACATAAAAATTCTTTCTCTTTATGAAAGGATCTATTGTGATCCTGATAGAGTTTCTTTGACACTTTTGTTAGCCACTTGAGAAAATAAAAGTGAGATTAAAAATATAGGACTTTAAGAATAATCGATTGAGCAAATAGAGATATGCTTGTAGTCCCATTGGTCTGTGGAAACAATACAGTGTATTCTCAAAACATAGTTTTTGCACTTTCTCTCTGGAATTGAAAGCACTTTCACTGTTTGATTAAATTAGGAAATTTTAAGTCTTTATGATGGTTGGGGAGATGCAGTGATTCTATAGGATAAGCACTGGACTGCTAACCACAAGGCTGATGGTTTGAGTTCATTATCTGCACTGCGAGAAAAAGATGAAGCTTTCTGCTCCTGCAAAGATTTATAGCCTTGTTGCTATGAGTCAGAACCGATTTGACAGTACTTAACAACAACATATGATATTAACAAACATTACTGTTGAAGAGATTTTAATCAATACATCAGCTAATTTCAGTAACATGTACATAATATTCTGATGATTCTTATTCCTTTATTATAATAAATGCGCAAAACGAAGTGGGCCTTCAGCTGGATAACCTGAATTAGAGAATTTGAGCTTAATCCTTCTTGCTACTACTGCCTTACGTGTAGATCTTAGCCATTTTTCTCCCTGTAAAAATAGGACTAATTATTACATCATTGTTTTCTTTTTGTGAATACAGTCTTTACCACTTTTCATTCACTGCTCTTGTTGTTACGTGCTGTTGAGTTGGTTCTGATTCATAGCAACCCTCTATAGGAGCTGGTGGGTTTGAACTGCCAACCTTGTGGTTTGCAGTCGAATGCTTATCCTACAGCATGTTTACTTCTCCTACAGGTTTCTGCCTTATCCAGTTTCTAGCTTTCACAGGTTTTACTGCAGTTAAAGACATTAACATAAAAAGCTTCTATACATCTAAGACACCATGACGTGAAGACAAGCTGCAAACTAGGAAAATATATTTATATAACCTAAAAGTCAACAAAGATTTATTTTCCTAGAAAATAGTAAACAGATAAACCAAGCCTACAAATCAGTAAGAAAAACACAAATACTGCATCAAAAAGTAGACAAAGGATATAAAGTTGAAATTCACATAAAAGTAAGCCGGACAAATGGACACATGATAAAAAGTTCTACTTCACTAGTAAGAAGAGAAATGGTCATCATAATGAGATACCTTTGTACATAAACAAGAGAGGCAAAGCTATGAAGTGCCTGCCATGCTCATATGCTGCTGACTGGAGTAGACATATTCATAACATTCCGAGAACAATTGATTTTCAACATCTGGTAATAATACTGAAATATGTATTTTAAATGATCCACCAATTTCTAAGTATATTACTCTAGAGAAAGTTTTGTATGTATATGTAAAAGGAGATACGGGAAGCACAGTGGCTTTGTACGATAAGCATTGGACTGCGAACCATGAGGTAGGCAGTTCAAGCCCCCTAGTGCTTTGCAAAAGAAAGATGAAGTTTTCTGATGCAAAGAATCCCAGCCTTGGAAATTCTATAGCAGGGCCAAGCAATTTGGATATTTATAATATCACTTAATATAAATTTATGCTACTATGAACAAAGCTTCTAGATTTATAGACTTTCAAGTCCGGCCTGCAGTTGGTTGCCTTGGCAGGGCCAGACTACATGATTCTGTGGCCTTATATGGCGCTCAGTTTGGGCGGTTCCCATCCCTGCTATACAGGGTCCCTATGAATTGGAACTGACTCAACTGCACTAAACAACCAATAACAACAACAAAAATACACAGTATTCATTGGACCACGGAATCTTGGAAACAAATTGAGAACAAGCCAAATGTTCATCAATAGGAGAATGGATCGATAATTTAAAGTTTATTCATATAACAGTAAAAATGAATGAAATGTAGCTAGACTTACAAGATGAATCTTACAAATATTCAGCAAAAAAAGCAAGCTAAATAAAAGACAAGTTGCAGAAAGATACATAAAGTGAAAATAAAACTTATATAGATCATATTGTTTGTGGAGGTTTCTGTTGTTAGGTGCTGTGTGTCATTGCCAATTCATCATGACCTTATGCACAACAGAACGAAATATCGGTCCTGCACCAACCTCACAATTGTTGCTACGTCTGAGCCTATTACTGCTGCTACTGTACCAATCCATCTCACTGCGGGTCTTCCTGTTTTTCACTGACCCTCCACTTTACCAAGCATGATGTCCTTCTCTAGGGACTGGTACCTCCTGATAATATGTCCAAAGTATGAGAGATCAAGTCTGGCTATCCTGTCTTCTAAGGCACATTCTGGCTGTACTTCTTCCAACACAGATTAATTTGTTCTTCTGGCAGTCCTTGGTATTTTCAATATTCTTCTCCAACACCATAACTCAAATGCATCTATCTATCTATCTATCTATCTATCTATCTATCTATCTATCTATCTATCTATCTATCTATCTATCTATCATCTATCTATATTTGTAGATATGTAAAATGCTATATTTTACATATATTGTATATATGTTATATATTACCCATATATTATAGAATTACCTTTAGTATATAATGTTTTGTATATACACAGACAGATGATGATAGATAGATAGAAATGTAGGACAGATAGATACATATGTAATAAGAGTATACAAACATCATGGGACTAATAAGCGTCAAAACCAGGAAAGCTTGCAGGAAGGTGATTGAGCTCAAGGATTGAGCTCAAGGTGATTGAGCTCAACAACAATTTGTTGTTGTTGTTGTTGTCATGTGCCGTTGAGTCAGTTCCGACCCATAGTGACCCTGTATGGGGTTTCCAATGAGTAGCTGGTGAGCTTGAACCATGACCTTGCAGTTCAAACGACTTTGCAGTCTGACGCATTAGCCCACAGCGCCACACCAGGACATATAGGAGGCTTCAATTTTACATATATGTAATGTTGTATTTTATAAGAACTAGGTGGTAGTTATGGTTATGTAATTTATTAATCCTCTACTTTATTTTTTTTAAACAGAAGTATTTCATAACACATTTTTAAAAGGAGAAGATAGTTCTAAGTTATAAATTGGAGGATGAAGCACCAGGGGCTAAGACTGGAAGCCAGGACACATAGAGGAGGCAATTGTAGTGCCCTGGGAGAGTGGACTCCTGGTGTGGCACTGCACACGAGGTTGGCGGTTCAAACCCACCAGCTGCTCCTTGGAAGCCCTCTACAGGGTCACTATGACTCGGAACTGACATCGCAGCACTGAACAAAAACAAGGAGAGTGGAGTTGAGGATCTAGCACAATTACTGGCACAGAATATGTGTTTAACGGATATTGACTAATCTAAAGGTGGTTAGAACACACCTAGTAGTACAGCAAAAGAAATGCCTGGCTATCGGCTCCCATTAACATGGTTGTTGTGTGCCATCCAGTCGATTCTAACACATACTGACCCTACTCGATAGAGTAAAACCTGCCCCATAGGGTTTCTTATGCTATAATTTTTTCAGGAGCAGATTGCCATATTTTTTCTTCCATGGAGCTAAAAGTGGATTTGAACTGCCCACTTTTCTGTTAGCAGTTGAGCACTTAACAGTGGTGCCACCAGGGCTCCTATCTATTAAGATTTGTTGTTATTAAGTGCCATCAAGTCAGTTCAGACTCATAGCAACCTTGTAAAGGGTCTCAGGGAATCCTGGTATGGCACTGTCGGATAAGCACTGGACTGATAATTGCAAGGTTGGCAGTTCAAACCCACAAGCTACTCCTTGGAAACCCTATATAGGGTGACTATGAGTTAGAACCAACTCAAGGGCATTTAACAATAGGGTTTCAGAGGTGGCAGTTGTTGTTGTTAAGTGCCATCGAGTCATTTTCTGACTCAGAACAACCCTGTGTAGGATTTCTGAGGAGTGCCTGGTGAGTTTGAACTGTCTACCTTGCAGTTCAAAACGACCTTGGGGTCTAGTGCTTCTCCTATGGTGCCACACCAGGACCCCAGGTTTCAGAGGAGTGGCTGGAGAATCGATGGGGCAGTTCTACTCTGTAACATATGGAATCGCCATGAGTCAACAGCAATTTTATTGTGGTGGTCGCTAATATTATACTATGCTGCTGCATGCTATCATGTTGGCTTCGACTCAGAGTGACCCTTTATCGGGTTTCCAACCCTGTCAGTCTTTACAGGAGCAGAAAGCCTCATCTTTTTCCTGCAGAACTGCTGGTAGATTCAAACTGCTGACCTTGTGGTTAGCAGCCTTACCCATAACCCATCATGCTTCCAGGGCTCCTTATGATTCTAAGGGTAAAAACCAAAGACATAGGGGGATGGTGAGGAAAGATGAACTAAATATTCTGAGTGGCTATGTTGCATTGCTGGAGTCCTGGTGTAGGGCTTTGTATTAATGTGCTGGACTACATACAATGTTGGTTTGAACCACAAGGTCAGCAGTTCAAGCTCACCAGCTGCTCCTTGGAAACCCTATATAGGGTTGCTCTGAGTCGGAAAATGACTCAACAGTATTTAACAACAACAAAATATTGCACTGTTTTATTTATCTTTTAGTCTTGACTAGAACACTGTGAGGTAGTTATTTTAAGGAAATTAAGGCTTACAGAAGCAAAAGCCTGTAGGCACAACGGCTACATAAGTTCCTAATGACTCATTTTCCAATGTTATTTAACACACCTGTCTTGTCTTGAACTTAAAAAAAAATTCAAGCACTGTATATTCTGCTGGGTATATCCTCAACAGCAAAATGAAATATATAAAAAAAGCACCTTTGATATATAAAATAGCAAATTTTGAATTAAATATTAATAATTCTACACATCTACTTGTGCAGTGCTTACTGTTTATCACAAAATACTTTGAAATCTTTCAATTTTTCATCTGACCCTAACAGGTAAAGCAGGGCAGAGGAATAGTCCTGTTTTATAAATGTTGTGTGCCATAGAGTCGGTTCAGACTCATTAGCAACATGTATAAGGTTTCAAAGACCAATTGGTGGGATTGAACTGCCAACCTTCCGGTAATCAGTCTAGTGCTTGTTCTACAGGGCCACAACAAGTAAACTAAAATTCAAAATTGTCAAATCAGAGATTCTTAACCTGGTGTCTTGGAACTTCATGAGATCCTCTGTTACGTACTTTATGTTTGAATGGGCATTTTTATATGGAGAATTTCAGTTTCAGTCCATGACTACTCAAAAAGTTAAAAAGCAGTGAGTTTAATGATTTGCCTACAGCTTCCCCATGGTCCTGGTAAAGCCAGAACCCAAATTAAATTCTTCCTACCCACACCTAGAGAACTCATTTCTTTACAACCTGTGATCCGTAGTTTTCTGTGTCAATTTGACAATGTTGTTGTGTTGTGTCGTATCAATTCATACAGACTATAGGATAGAACAGATACACCCCACAGAATTTCCTAATCTATAAGCTTTATGGAAGCAGATTGTCTTGCCTTTTCTCCTTGAGGAGAAGCTGTTGGATTGGAACAGTCAACCTTTCTGTTAGTAGCTAAGTGCTTACCCATTGTATCACCAGGGCTCCTAGGCTATGCTATAACACCCAGTTTCTTAATCAAACACTAATCTAGGTGTTGTGGAGGTACTTTGTAGTTGTGGTGAATATCTCCAATACATTGAATTTAAGTAAAGGAAATTTTCCTCAATCGTGTGGGTGTGGCTCATCCAATCAGTTGAAAGGCTATAAGAACAAAACCAAAGTTTCCCCTCAAAAGAGGAATTTGTGCCTTAAGACTATATAATAACTCCTTTCTAAGAGTCCAATCCTGTTAGTCTGCATTTATTCCTCCATATAAATCACTTCTGCTTGGGTCAACTATCAACACTCATGGAAGCAGCAGTCAAGAAATCAAATGACGTATTGCATTAGGCAAATCTGCTGCACAAGACCTTTTTAAAGTGTTGAAGAGCAAAGATGTCAGCTTGAAGACTAAGGTGCACCTGACCCAAGCCATGGTATTTTGAATCACCTCATATGCATGAGAAAGCTGGACAGTGAATAGGGAAGACCATAGAAGAATTGATGCTTTTGAGTTATGGTGTTGGAGGAAAATATTGAAAGTACATGGGTTGCCAAAAGAACCAATAGATGTGTGTTGGAAGAAGTGCAGCCAGAATGCTCCTTGGAGGCCAAGATGGCCAAACTTCGTCTCTCATATTTGGGACATATTGTCAGGAGGGACCAGTCGTTGGAGAAGGATATCATGTTTGGTAAGGTGGAGGGTCAGAGAAAAAGAGGAAGACCTCCAGTGGCAGCATCAATGGGCTCAAGCTTAGCAACAATAGTGAGGTTGGCCCTGGACCGGGCAGGGTTTCCTTCTGCTGTGCAGAAGGTTGCTATGAGTCCATACCGTCTCGATGGCACCTAACAACAACATAAATCAATCTACCTACCTACCTACCTCCATCCTATTGATTCTTTTTCTCTGGAGAACCCTGAATGATACACACCTAGAACATCAAAATTCAAGTTAAATGTATTGTTGGTGACATATTTCTTGTACTGCTGTCTGCTAATATGAAAAAGCTATTAAAAATACTGAAACATCTTACTTTGGAGTAGTTTTTGGTTTGTGCAGCTGTTGGACAGTTATCCTGTAATCTACATGGGTGTTACTTTTCCAATGAACATGTCAAGAACTGTTGTCATTACAAGCTCTAGCACAGACTTGCCAAACAAGAAATTAATCTGGTGCAGCAACTATGGAATTGCTTGGTAAAGAGAAGGGCAGAGAAAAAGAGGTAGACCCCTCTTTTTCAACAGGGTGGATTGGCACAGTGGCAGCAGCAATGGGCTCAAGCATAGATATGATTGTGAGGTTGGCAGAGGACCGGGCAGTGTTTCGTGCTGTTGTGCATAGGGTCTTTATGAGTCTGTACCAACTCGACAGCACCTAACAACCATAATAACTATGTAATATGCATTTACAATTCTCAAATTCAGAAAGAATGCTCATAAAGCAGTTTGGTCTAGTAGTAGTAAAGGGAACTTGAATTCAGCAAGGGATTTTCATTTCTCCTGGACCGGTTACTTAAATCTCTCAGAGTTGCCTTTCTCTCAACTATAAAAGGAAGGATTAAACTAGAAGGCGTTTCTGACGCTGTCAACAGTTGGGCTGCATTTAAAATGGAAAGCATGACAGGATTTTGGGTGGTCACTCTTCACATACAGTCTATTATTAGCCTGATTTTCCCGAAAGGACCCCAGAGTTCAAGGTGGGTATAAGTGGGTCATTAACTCCAAGTGTCCAAGGACCCCCCACACCTGCATCTCAGGGAGGACCAGCCTGCATTCCAGTCTTGAGATGTCGGGAATAGGTGTGATGCGCAGGGAACTATGGTAGGCTAGAGTCAGCGAAACTTCAACCAGTGCTCTCAATCCCATATTTAGGAATGAAGGAAGGCGGGAACGCCCAAGTACTGAGAGTGCCAAGAGACCGGTTTAAACACTGTTGTGTGATCACTGGGGGTGGGGCTTCGGGCCCGGGGGCCGCGGGTGCGGGGACCGGAGGTTGGAGTGCAGGGAGGGTCCAGCCATCCGCCCTACCCGGCGGCCCGGGCGTAGCTGCCAAGGAGAAAGCTAGGCCGCAGACCACGTGATCGAGCGCCGAGGCGGAGAGGTACAACCCGCCTGCCCCTATCCAGGGCGCATGCGCAAAGTTCCGGGCGCTGAAATTCAAATTTGAACGGCTGCAGGAGGCAGTCTGACACTGGAAGCCGAGAAGAAGGGGTTGGGAGAGTTCTCTCGCCCCGAACTCCTTGTTTTTTCCAGCAAACACAAAGAACCGCGACTCACATCTTTTCTTTTTCTGAATTTGAACCACCATCTCCGTCGCCTCTTAGTCGACACGTAGCACCTGGGGCTATGGACCCGTTTACGGAGGTGAGTCAATTTGCGGGCACAGCTTAACATGACCCCTCTCGGCCGCCACCTTTCCTTTCCTCCTGTCAATTTCGGGGACCACCGGGCAGGCAGTGCGTGCGGGCGCGTGCGCAGTGTACATGTGTGGTGTCGGCGTTTGTGGGGTCGGGTAATCCCAGGCAGTGGGCGCGGACCTGAGTGGGAAAGCGGCGAGGGCTGGGTTTGGAGCGTGTGCGCCCCGTGTCATCTGCGATTTGTTGTTGTTCCTGTCTTGTAGAGGAAGCTCTGGGAAGAAAAATTTTAAGTCTTTCCTAAAAAGCGGCAGTCAAAACACTCTTGTCATCCCAGTTACTGTATTGTCGCGGAGAGCGAACCTGTGGCCTGACTGAACTCGTTCTAATGGGAGTAAAAGTGGAATAGTTTGTAGGGTGGAGTCGGGTGCCGGAATGACTCAGGGCAGTGTGTTCAACTGCCGCCTGGAATGAATGGGATGTGATTTGCGGATTTCTGTGTCCGGCAGAGGAGCTGTGCTTTTATGGATGGTGTTAGCAAAATGACACCCAAACGTAAAAATAAGCAGGTGCTTGAAACCATTGCAGCCTTTCCATTCCATTCCATTCCATTCCATTCCAACTAACTGTAGAAGAATGTTCATACCCGGGATTATTTAATAAAAATGAAAACAGTACAAATAAAAATTAATTAGCCTGCAATTTAGGAAACCAGAGTAAAGAAATGAATCTTTTCCTATGTTTATGGGGCGTATTATCACAGCGGAGTCCTGGTGTTGCTACGGGCTAATGCTCTGGGCTGCAAGGTTGGCAGTTCAAACTCACCAGCCGCTCCTCTGAAAACCCTATATGGGGTCGTTATGGGTCGGAACCGACTCAACAGCACTTAACAATAGCAGCATTACTCAGCAATACGCAACTCATCTTTTGTTGTTTTATTTTGGAAATTGAATTACACAGCCATTGTGTGATTAGTTCTCTAGTTTTAACTCTGTGTTGAAATGTACTTGGGCGGAACCAGGAATTTCGGGTTGAGAATTGTCAGCTCCCCTTTATTCCAGAACAGTTCCTCATTCTTTAGGTTGTTATGCAAGTTTCAAACTGCTATTTTTTTTGTCTAGTTTCAAAATTCAAGAACAAATGCTTTGGATAGTAGTTATTTTGGTGGGGGGGGGGCGTGGCAGGGTGTTTTGTGATATTAAAGTCTCAGCAGTTAGAATTTACTAGTCTGTTTAAAATTCGCAATTATTTAGGGAAAAACAAACCAATTTGTTCACCTTGAAGATTGTATCAGACAAATCCAGAATATATTTTTGTATAGCTTTAAAGACTAGGGTTGGTCATGCACTTTTATTGAAGTTAAAAAAGTATAATTCAGAATAGGGTTTCTTAAAACATTTGAATTCTGAATAATCTTTTTATTCTCCCAAGTGATTGACAGGAACAATGTATTTTGAGAATTGGTTGAAAATTGTGCGTCATTTTTCTTGAAAATGTCATTTTGAAGCTAATACAAATCTCAGTTGAATGAAATGTATCCTGTTTAGATCATTTTAGACTTTGCTTAGGAATATGTATGGTTTATACAGGAAAAGTACTGGGCTGCGAACCACAAAGTCGGTTTGAGTCCACCAAATTGCTCTATGAGAGAATGGTGAGGCTCTCTGCTCCTGCAAAGATTTTCAAAGTCTCAGAAACCCTTTGCATCAGAATTGACTGAAAGACACTTACAAACAACATAGAACGTAACAGATTGATTACAGTTAGGATAAACAGCTTTGATATCTTTCCCTTAATTGGAAATGACTAAGCTATTGAGTTAGTAGTCCTGGTGTGGAGCTGTGGGTTAATGTGTCAGACTGCAAGGTTAATTTGAACTGCAAGATAGGCGGTTCAAGCTCACCAGCTGCTCCTTGGAAACCGGATTCAAGGGTCGCTATGAGTCAGAATCGACTCGACGGCACTTAACAACAACAGTAAATTAGGTTTTTAGGAGCCCTGGTGTGGTGGTGGTGTTAAGTGCCACACCAGGACTCCCCATGGTGTGGTGTGGTGTGGTGTGGTGTGGTGCGGTGCTGTGGGTTAATTACGCTAGACTGCAAAGTCGCTTTGAACCACAAAATTGGCCGTTCAAACTCATCAGTCGCTCCTTAGAAAACCTATACAGGGTTGTGTTATGAGTCAGAACCGACTCAATGGCACTTAACAACATTAGGTTCTTAAGGAGCCTGGTGGTGCTGTGGGTTAGTCATTGGGCTGCTGACCAAAAGTTCTGGGAGCCTTTACCTGGAAGAAAGATGAGGCAGTCTGCTCCCATAAAGGTTTACGGCTTTAGAAACCCCATAGAGGCAGTTCCACTGTGTCTTGTAGTGTTGCTATGAGTTGGAGTCAACTCCATGCCAATGAATTTGGGTATTAGGTACCTGACGCTAGTGTCGATCAAATGAACTTCTGCTTTGTTCCTTTTATTGCTTGATATTCTACTTATATCCATTGTCTAAAAGCATGCAGGCTTTTTCCTACGTATGAATTTTTGCATCATGATCTTAGTGGCAAAAGTGTGTAGTATAATCCTATCATTCTACAACTAGTTACTAAGCTAAATGGCAAATAGCAATTCAGGTTTTTTTTTTCCTCTGTGGGGTCAGTGCAAAATGACTTTCTAAGTCAGAATCCTAGAACAGAAAGTGATTTGAGGCACTGTTTTACCATTGTCTCAAAGGTGATTCATAACCAGTGTCCATTTATAAGGATGAGAGAGTATTCATTACATCAGTGCCATGGTATTAGGTCTTAATTCTCTTGCCTAAGCTGGTTGAGAAAGGCTGCAACCATCCTAAACATGTGAACATCAGCCTCCATGACCCTGGGACCAGCAGAACTAGATAGTGCCTGGCTACTATTACCAACTTGTGTGAAAGGAATCACTTTAGAAGGTCCTGGATAGAGTGGGAGTAACATGTGGAACAAAACTCAAAATCATTTGGTAGTGGTAGCCAGGCACATTCTAATTGTCACAAAAGTAGGGACACCATACAATTTCATGCATAAAAACTTTGGTACTTATCATAAAAAATAAGGACTCTTTAAAAGCCATAATCATAATGCCATAACAGTGACTCTTTAATATCACCAACTATTCTGGCAATATTCCTCAAATGTCTCATATGCTTTAGCAGTTGATTTGTTTGAATCAGGATCCATGAGGCAGTAGTTTTCTGTGTTCTTTGTGAACCAACCAGAGATAGAGAAAAGAATCCATCTCCTGTTGATTCATACATTACAGTTTTGCTTAGTGCCTAAGGCAGGCATCTATTATGATGATCAGCTGATAGCATTGAAAAACTTTTGTTGATAGGAATTTAATTCTGTTAACAAATTCTCAGAAAGAGCAATTGGATTTCGCCTGGAAACAGTTTATAGAACAGTGAGTAAGAGTACTGGCCCAGGAGTCTGGGTCCCTGTCCTGCTGCGCCCCTTTTGGTTTGTGTAACCTACATTGTGAAGAACGGGATTCTGGAATGCTTCATTGTGCTCTTGAGGAACCTGACCAAGAGGCAGTTGTTCGAATAGAACAAGGGGATACTGAATGGTTTAAAATTGGGAAAGGTGTGTGTCAGGTTGCATTCTTTCACTTACTGTCCGTATGCTGAGCAAATAATCCAAAAACCTGGATATATGAGGAAGAATGTCGCATCAGGATTAGAGGAAGGCTCATTAACAATCTTCAATATGCAGGTGATACAATCTTGCATGCTGGAAGCAAAGAGAATTTAAAATACTTACTGATGAAGATTAAGGACTGCAGTCTTCAGTATGGATTGCACCTCAATGTAAAGAAAAGAAACTCCTTCCCCGCCCCCACAAAAATCCTCACAACTGGACCAATAAATAACACAATGGGGGAAAAGGTTTAAGTTGTCAAAGACTTCATTTTGCTTACATCCATAATCAACACTCATGCAAGGAGCAGCAAAGAAATCAAACGATGTATTGTTGTTGTTAAGTGCTGTTGAGTTGGTTCCAAACCATAGTGACCCTATAAAGGGTTTCCAAGGAGCAGCTGGTGAGATTGAACTGCCAACCTTGCAGTTCAAATGGCTTTGCAGTCTGGTGCATTAACCCACAGCGCCACACCAGGACTCCAAACAATGTATTGCATTAGGCATATCTGCTGCATAAGACCTCTTTAAAGTGTTCAAGAGCAATGATAACAGTTTGAGGATTAAGGTGTGTCTGACCAAGCCATGGTATTTTCAGTAGCCACATGCATGTGAAAGTTAGACAAGGAACTTTTAATAAGAAAGAGGAATTGATACATTTGAGTTATGGTATCGGAGAAGAATATTGAAAGTACCATGGACTACCAGAAGAACAAACAAATCTGTGTTGAAAGAAGTGCAGTCAGAATGCTCCTGAGAAGCCAGATTGGGAAACCTAGAGCTAGGTGTTCCAAGTCGTAAGTAGTTTTTATACAATAGCCTTAAAAGAGAAAAACTATAATTAAAATACTTTGTAAAGCATCTTTTATTGAAATACCTCAAATCCTTCTGTATGTACAGGCTGGGTATAAATAAATAAGCACAAACATACTGCTACTATTTTGAATGAATTTTCTCATGTTTTCCAAAATGAAAGTCTGAATTGGCCCGGCAAAGAGAGCTGCTAGGGCTGGCATATTAAAAATAGCAACAAGTTGATTTGTCCTGAGTATACTATATATTACAAATCTTGCTGCTAACCTCAAGGGCGGCAGTTCAAACTGCTTGTGGTTCTGTGAGAGAAAGATGAAACATTTTGCTCCCATAAAGATTTACAGCCTCGGGAACCCTGTGCAGGGTCACTATGAGTCGGAACCAACTTCACGGTGCTTAACAACAACAACAACATACTGTATTTAGGAGTCCTGCTATGGTGCTGTAGGATATGCACTGGACTGCTAACCTCAACATCAGCGGTTTAAACCCACCACCTGCTCCTCGGAAAGCCTATACAGGGTCACTGTGAGTTGGAACTGACTAGATGACACTTTAACAATGACAGCATACTGTATTTAATAAAGTATTAGTAATACCATTGGAGGCCTGGTGTGGCACTGTGGGGTAATGGGCCAGACTTCAAAGCCCTTTGAACTGCAATGTTGCAGGTTTAAGCTCACCAGCTGCTCCTTGGAAACCCTGTACAGGGTTGCTATGGGTTGAAATCGACTCGATGACACTTAAAAACAATACCAGAAGGCTTCAAAAAGTTCGTGGGAAAAATTGCATTATGTTTTAATTACATTTTTCCTTGAAATTTTTGAAGCTTCCACATACTCCTAGAAACATTTGTCAGCAATGATTTGTGGGGGTGGCCGAAGTTGTTCAGGGACTACAACCTTGAGTTCATTCTCCAGTTATATTAGTTATTTCAGTGCTTTCTTATGCCTCTGTTCAGCACAGTCCAGTTGGTTTCTGATTATTAGGAAGGACTACTTAAGTGTTCATTGAACTGTTGAGTATATATACTTTACGTAACACCTTTTCTTTCAAATTAGGAATGTTTGTTGTTGTCTAGTGCCTTTATAGGGTTTCTGAGGAGTGGCTAGTGGGTTTGAACTGCTGATCTCGCTGTTCAAACAGACCTTGCAGTCCAGTGTTTATCTTATGGTGTCACACCAGGACTTTTAGGGCTTATTATCTTTATTTTACAGGTTAAGGAATTTTGGGGGTTTATATAAGGAGTCGGGCTGCGAACCTCAAGATCGGGAGTTTGAAACTACCAGCGGTTCTGTGGGAGAAAGATGAGGCGTTCTGCTGCTGTAAAGATTTACAGCCTTGGAAACCCTGTACAGGGCCAGTATGGGTTGGAATCGACTCCACAGCACTTAACAACAACAACATATACTATATATTTTTTAAATCATGGGAATATTTGAGTCTAATATAAGCACTATAGAATCCTGGTATGGCACCATAAGGTAAGCACTGGACTGCTACCCACCCTCCGCTTCTTGGAAACTTTATACAGGGTCACTTAGTTGAACTGACTCAGTGGCACTTAATAACAATATAAACAGTAGAACACTTCTGTATGTTTGAATGGCAAAACCACATTCTTTTGTTGTGACCCATTGCTCATAGTAACTGAAGATACAGTGACTCACAAGTATTTGGACTAGAATGGAATGTGGGGCTATCCATGAATGAATAGACTCATAATTGGACTACTTTGTACATGAGAGTGCTAGATATTATAAAGGGGTAAGTTATCAGACACACATGAGTATGTGTAGCACATCTGATTGAGTTTGTGTTAAAATTTCACTTAAGGCAGACTTACTCAGCAGGTGAACACCTTGTGTGCTGGTTAGGATTTGGTGAATAAACCGCTTTCAGTGGTATAGCATTTAAATTTAGTGTCACCTCTTTCAATGAACCTTAAATTAGACATCATTTCTAAGGAGAGTAGAGAATTGTTTGAAATTTAGATCATGCTTCTTTTGCATACCCAGAAGTATTTTTTGAAAAGCTGTTATATTTTAATTAAGCCATTAAAAAGCAGGTCAAATAGAGTGTAATTCCTCAGTGTAACAAAAAAAATACATTGCTGTAGTTTTGACTCCAATTCATAGTGATCCTTAGGACAGAGTAGAACTGCCCCCTAGGGCTCCAGGGAGTCCTGGTGTGGCACTGTAGGATGACTAGTGGACTGCTTACCACAGGTTCAGAGGTTCAAACCCACCAGCAGCTCCTCGGAAACTATACATGCTCTGTGAGTTGAAACTGACTTGACAGTACAGCACATAATGATAACAAGTTTTACACCATCAGCCTGCCACATCTTTCTCCTGCAGAGCGGCTGGTGGGTTCGAACTGATGATTTTACAATTGCTGCTGAGCACTTGGGCACTACGCCACCAAAGCTCCTTAGCCAGCAAAAAAAGGCTATATCTCTGTTTGCAAGGGACTCTACTACTACGCAGTCACCTGCATGCCTCTGTTAGCTGTGTACATTTGAAAGAGAATGAATTACAGGCCTTTTGTTTGTGTTAAGTAGTCCTTGGTGGCACAGTGATTAAAGGTCAGCTCCTGGAACCCACAAGCTACTCTATGAGAGAAAGATGCCATCACCTGCTTCTGTAAGGCTTGCTAAGTCGGTTCCTGCTAACAGTGACTCTCTGCAGGGTTGCTGAGATTGTAAGTCTCTGCAGGAGCAGAAAGTTTCATCTTAGCCACCATGAGTAGGGTTTCTGAGGAACACTGGATGGGTTTCAGCTTATCCTACAGCGCCATAACAGTGCTCCTAATAAACATAAGATTAGTCATTTTTGTTTTTCTCCTAAGAAGTGCTTTATATTTTCACAAGACTAATGGATCAGTTATTTATTGTTCTTTACAGCGTAGTGGTTACGAATCGGGCTGTGAACCTTAAGGTCAGCAGTTTGAAACTACCAGCCGCTCCGCGGGAGAAAGATGAGGCTTTCTACTCCCATAAGGATTTACACCCTCGGAAACCCTGTACAGGGTCGCTATGGGTCGGAACCGACTCGATGGCACTTAACAACAACAACAACCGCCATCCCACATCTTGTTGTTGTTAGGTGCCATTGAGTCAGTGCTGACTCATATACTTTCACAATTAAAAAAGAAAAGAAATTAATACAACGATAAGGAAGACCGTAGAAGAATTGATGCTTTTGAGTTATGGTGTTAGAGGAGAATATTGAAAGTACCATGGTCTGCCAAAATAACCAACCAATCTGTGCTGGAAGAAGTGCAGCCAGAGTGCTCCTTGGAGGCCAGGATGACCAAACTTCATCTCTCATAATTCAGACATATTGTCAGGAGGGACCAGTCATTAGAGAAGGATGTCATGTTTGGTAAGGTGGAGGGTCAGAGAAAAAGAGGAAGACCCCCAGCAAGATGGATTGGCAAAGTGGCAACACCAATGGGCTCAAGCATGGCAACAGTAATGAGATTGGCCCAGGAGCTGGGGCAGTGTTTCGTTTGGCTGTGCATAGGATCACTATGAGTCTGTACCATCTCCATGGCACCTAACAATAACAACAACTGTGAATGGTGGAGTCCTGGTGTGGCGCTGTAGGATAACTACTCCACTGCAAGGTTGGTTGCAACTGCAAAGTTGGAGGTTCAAACTGACCAGCCACTCCTCAGAAACCCTATACAGGCCACCGTAAGTCAGGACCGACTTTAAGGCACATAACAACAGCAACATTGTGAATGGTATTGTTTTCTTGGTTTCCTTTTTGGAGTTCTACTTGCTAATGTCGAGGAATCCAACTGATTTTTATATGCTGATCTTGGACTCTACCATTTTGCTGAACCCTTTTATTATTTCCAGTAACTTTCCTGTGGAATCTCTGGGATTTTTATGGATAAGATCATGTCATCTGCAAATAGGGTCAGTTTTACTTCTTCCTTACCAGTATGTTAAGTGTCATACAGGGTTACTATGAGGGAGAGACTGGTGAGCTTTATTCACTGACCTTGTGGTTCCGAGCGACTTTGCAGTCCAGTACAATAACCTGCAGCGCCACACAAGGACTCCTAACCAATTTGTGGTAGTGGTTATGTGCCGTGGAGTCGGATCTGACTCATAGTGACCCTGTACAGGGTTTCTGAGGCTGTCAATCTTGACGGAAGCAGAAAGCCTCATCTTTCTCCCGCGGAACAGCTGGTAGTTTCAAACTGCTGACCTTGTGGCTCGTGGCTCCATTCATAACCACTACGCTACCAGAGCTCCTTCGTAACCAATTTGCATGTCCTTTATTTTTCTTTCTTGCATTATTGCTCTGACTGGGACTTTCAGTGTAATAGTGATGATGGACATGGTTTTTCGTTCCCATTCTTAATAAAAGGTGAATGGGCAATGCTTCAGTTTCTCTCTGTTGAGAATAATGTTAGCTGTTGGTTTTGCATATATGCTCTTAATCAGGTTGCGGAATATCCCTTCTATTCCTATTGGTTGAGAGTTTTTATCAGGAAAAGTTGTTGAATTTTATCAAATACTTTTTCTGCATGATTGAGTTGGTCATGTGATTCTTTTCCTTTGGTTTATTTATGTGGTGAATTACATTGATTGATTTTTCTAATGTGGTGCCACCCTTGCATCCTGGTATGAATCTCATTTATTCATGATATTGATATACTGTTATATATTCTTGGTTAGAATTTTGTTGAGAAATTTTGCTTATACTCATGAGATTTATTGGCCTATAATTTGTGTGTATGTGTGTGACATCTTGACTTGACTTTGGTGTCAGAATTTGCTGGCTTTATAAAACAAATTAAGGACTCTGGTAGCATAGTGGTTACAAGTCAGGCTGCTAACCTCAAGGTCAGCAGTGAAAACAACCATCTGTTCGGTGGGAGAAAGATGAGGCTTTCTGCTTCCATTAAGATTTGCAACCTCAGAAACCCTTTGCAGGGTCACTAAGAGTCAGAACTGAGTCTTTGGCACCGAACCACCACCACAACCCCCATAGAATGAAATGGGGAGTCTTCCTTCCTTTTCTATGCACAGGAATAGGGAATAATATAGTAGAATTGGTGTTAACTCTTTGAGTATTTGTTAGAACTCTCCAGTGGAGTCGTCTTGGCTTGGGTTTTTCTTTTGTTGTTAGGATTTTTTTGTTTTTAAATATGGCATCTTCGGTTTATTTTCTTATGAGTCTATTTTTTGACTGTAATTGTATTAGTTAGGTAAATAGAAGTTTGTCCATTTTAAGTTTTCAAATTTGTTG
>NW_006408524.1:13686298-13736384 GCF_000296735.1 Chrysochloris asiatica | reverse complement strand
GTGAAGGTTTACAGAGTAAGATCATCAGTTTTACATTCAACAATTAATACACATTTTGTTTCACTTAATTGATTACAATCCCCTCGATGTAATATCACTTACCCTACTCTCTCCCTGTATTCATTCTTCCCTTTCCCTTCTCAACTTTGTACTTAGGTAAATGCTGCCTTTTGATCTCAAATGGTTGATGATTCTAAGCTTGTGTACTTCAGTAGCATTGTTGTTCCCATTACAGACCTGTATATTGTTTGGCTAACAATTGAGCCATAGAAGTGAGTTCAGTTCCAGACCTAATGGGTGACAAAAGGCTGTAGTTTTGGGGTTCCATCAGTCTGTCTGACCAGCAATGTCTTTTTTTAAATGATTTCAAGTTTTATTCAACATTGTTTCTCTCACTCTATCCAGGACCTTCTAATATGATTCCTTCCAGATCAATTGAAAATGGTAACCGAGCACCATGTTTAGAGACAGATGTTTATGTGATTCGCTGGCCCCCTGGAATAATTGTTCATGTATCTTTGATTTTCTTTACTTCATTCTTGGGACAGGGAGAGACCAGTATTGCACCTTAGATGACTGCTCACAAGCTTTTAAGACCCCAGTCACTACTTTGTGAATTCTCTCAATTGACCATGGTGTCTCTCGAAACTATGGTCCCAAGTCCCTAGACCCAGTGACTCAGTCCCTCAGGGTGTCTGTTTAGATCTAAGTTTCCATAGCTTTGCCCCCTGTATCCTCTGCCACATTCATGGATATATTTGCAGCAAAGGTAAATACCCGTGTATAAATATTCTGTGTTAAACCTACCTGTCGCTATGGGTATTCTGTCCCTCTCCCTCCCACCTCTGCTCAGTCTCCATGTCTGTTCATGCGGCTTCTCCCAGGTCACCATTACTGCAGGAGCTTGTGTATAAAATGATTTACCTCTGGTGCCTTTAACGCTTGCACTCCCAGTGTCTTCCCTCTCCCATCATCTTTGCCAACCTCCTCCTTACTGTATGTTGCTTTTCCCTGCACCGGAGTAACACATGTATTAATTTCTTCCCATGGTTAAGAGTCTATTTTATCTTGAGTAGAGTCTATCTCTTGTTGGGAAAAGCAGCAAGAACTTCTGGCCACTTAAATTTTTCTACAACTAGAAAGGTGTATTTCATTCCACCTTGATTGTTCATATTATTTTTGTAATTATTTTGACAATGCAGTGTTTACTTGGGGTATCTGGACTTCATTCTTCTATTATTATTATTTATTATTTCATCATAACTTTTCATTGTGAATTGAGTGAAGGTTTGCAGAGCAGATCATCAGTCTTAACAATGAACAAATCTTACACTTAGCTTGAGTTCAATGATTACAGTCCCTTCAGTACAACACCACCCATTCCACTTCCTCTCTGCTGTTTCCACCTCCACTTCCTTCTCAACCATTCCCAAGTTCATCCTAGGGTACATGCTGCCCTCCTTATCCCAAACGGTTGCCCATTCTACAGTGTGCATCACTCAACAGCACCCTTGGCACTTCTATATACCTATCCATTGCTTGGATGAAAATTGAGCTGGGTACAAACTTAATTCAGCTCCAAAGGGCAACCACAAGGGTCATAGTATCAGGATTCTACAAATCTCCATCCACCCAGTAAGCCTGGTCTTTCCCATGATTCTGTGTTTTGTTCTACATTTTCTCCCATTCCATCCAGGACCCTCCAATGCAATCTCCTTCAGAGCTGATTGCAGTAGTGGTGGCTTCATTTCTTGGAACTTCACTTTTGAAGTATATTGAACTCTTCTTACATGGTGATTGGTGATTTTAACTTATATTTGAAATTTTGTGAACCTCTGTCTAAATATGTGTTTCAATGCTCTTTTACATATAGAAACTGCTTGAACGAACTCGTGCCAGGCGAGAGAATCTCCAGAGAAAAATGGCTGAGAGGCCCACACCTGCCCCACGATCTACGAGTCACACCAAGCGGACTAGAGAACCACTTTCAGAAGCAAGCAACCAGCCACCCCTATCTAGTGGTGAAGGTAAAAGACCACATGGGGAACAGTAAAAGCCTTCTGAGAAAATAAGTCCCAAACATTTGTTATAGATATAGGTGAAGCAAGATCTCTAGGCGATAAATGTAACAACCTATGGGGGAATGATCTATTTCAAGGTTATTATATATTGTATTAGGAGTCCTGATGTGGTACTAGATAGGGTAAGTACTAGATTGCCAGACAGGTGTACTGTTCAAACTCACCATCTGCTCCTTGGAAACCCTACACAGGGTCACTGTGAGTGTGAACTGACTTGATGGCACTTAACAACAACATATTATATTAAAAGGGAGCCCTGGTAACACAGTGGTGAATCATCTGACTGCCAACTGAAAGGTCAGCTGTTTGAACCCACCAGCAGCTCCATGAGAGAAAGATGTGGCAGTCTGCTTCCGTAAATATTACAGCCTTGAAAACCCTATGGGGCACTTCCACCCCATCCTGTACGGTTGCTGTGAATTGAAATCATCATAACATTCCAAGATGTCAAGTTTTGGGGGTTTTGCATATACGTTATTAGGCCTGGTTCTTATCAGACCAGAACAGAATTTCCTTTAGCAAATATGAGGGGACTTCAAAAAGATTGTGGAAAGCTTCCATGATCTTTTAGTTCGTTTTTACATGTACATATTGAAACCCCTTTGTATTTCAAATTAATTGATTGAGGAAATTTTTATTTTCAAATTTTATTTTGAACACACCAAAGGGAAGAAGAATAAAGGAGCAGGGTAATGTTTCGTCTGATAGTGGTATACAGGAACAGCTGAGTTCAGATTGTACAGGGACAATCGAGTTCAGATTGGTGTTTCTGGCATTAGCAGAACAACAATACATAGCCGTACTTGAAATTTCATGACCCTTTCCATCCACTGTCTGCCGGACCAACTCTTCAGGTCTAAAGGGAAGGTTTAGTTTGTTAATCTACAGAACTGGCGGGATTAAAAGGACACATAGACCCGCACAAACAGACCCAAACTCCCCTGGAATTTCATCTGCTTCTTTCCTAAATCCTGGCATCTCAGCTAGCATTATCCAGTTGCTTTAATGTTTACCTGGAGTATGGAACAGTCTGGCTATAATGCTTTTTCTTAGTACAATGTAAAAATACATATAGAAAAAGAAAACATGTTAGAGAAGTCCAGCCAGTGTTACGGGAAAGCAAAGAAAAGGGCATGGGGTTGGCTCACAATTATTTTGGGGGCTAATCTCAGAAAGAGAATGTATTTTCATAGACTTGTACATTTTGAAGGAGTGAGGAAAATATACATCACATCTATGGTCCAGACTCTCCTCCCATTTTCACTACGACAGAGATGTATGCAATCAAGTATTGAGTACTATGTCCTTGAAAACTTGTAGTTGGGGCTACGTTTTGATGCTTAAATGGCAGTATTTACTGTTTTCAAAGGAACTGTAAATTCTATTGCAGGTAGTACTGTATGTTATAATATGAACAGTTTGAAAAGATGATTAGGGACATAAATGAGTTCTGGAATCTTACAAAGTTGCACAATGCATATTTATTAACTTGATATACATAAAGGTACTGGTGACTTATTACTGTGGTCTTTCTCTGAATAAGAATACTTCTTGGATATGCACTGAAACGGACTCATGAAATTTGCATTCTCACTTTTT
The DNA here is from genome assembly GCF_000296735.1 of Chrysochloris asiatica. NCBI lineage: Eukaryota > Metazoa > Chordata > Mammalia > Afrosoricida > Chrysochloridae > Chrysochloris > Chrysochloris asiatica. The sequence continues at coordinate 13,732,704 of NW_006408524.1, read as the reverse complement.
AAAATATTGTTTTCAAGATGATATTTTAAAACAACTCCCCAGGAAGAAATAATATGCCTTATGTTTGGATAGCTCTTTTCGATTTTAGGACTTTTTCACTTACTTTTTTGTTCTTCATAGACGATTAAAATATGAACTCTAAACATTTGTGCAGATGAACTTGTTTGGTACTGACTAGATAATTCTGTCACTTTGTCTCTTCCTTGTCTGTTTCCTAAACATCAAGCCAATTGACCTGTTACCTTTGCTGATTAGTTACTGTCCGTGAACAACTGAAAAACGAATTTCTACTCTTCAGTTAGCTTGTGACTTCAGTCAGATAATTGAATTTCTCAGGGTATGACCTTTCTTATCCTAAGGTTAAAGATAAAATGAGGTGATTGGCTGTATTATCTTTAAAATATCTTAGAACATTTGCTTATTCTAGTATATATGCAATTTTTATTCCCTGTTGATTTAGGAAGATTGTGTGTATGCACATAACATGTACACACAATGTTTCCTTAAAAAGAAATCTCAAACCCTAGATTCTAAGTTCCTGAAAGAAAGTAAGAGTTTATGTTAAAAGAGGATTTTAAAAAAGCTCGTGGAAAGATGAAATTTAAAGACAATGTAATTCTACCAAGAATGTTTTGAAGCCCACTTGTATTTCTTACAGTAACTAAAATCAAAGAAAGGAAAAAAGAAACACGTTGGCAATATTTGATTAATTTGTTAAGTACCTGCTCAAAGTTTTTTGTGGATGTGGTGAAAAATTTCAGAATTTTGAATGTTTTTATTTTGGTTCTTTTCAACCTAGAGAAATCTTGTACAAAGCCATCACCATCAAAAAAACGCTGTTCTGACAACACGGCAGAAGCCATTTCTAACTTGGAAAATAAACAACCAGTTGAGTCAGTTTCTGCAAAACCTTGCTCTCCGAGTCCCCAGTCTCCTCAGCCGAAGCCACAGGCACCATCACCTGTCACTAATTCTGTGGCTGTGCCATCATCACAGCTGAGCACCAAGAAGGGGCTGGCCTCACGACTGGAGGGAACTGCAGCCTCCTCAGTTAAAACACGTATGCAGAAACTTGCAGAGCAACGCCGCCACTGGGAGAACACTGATGTGGCAGGTATAAACTGTTTGGTTAGATGGGCCTGAAAGCTATATTATTATGATTCTACTTAGTATGTTGGAAATTTTATTTATCAGTTAATACTTGAGAGGTAAATGATTTTGTTTTACCTAGATCCCGAGTCTCCTCTGTTTGCAGATTCTATCTATACCATTAGGGTATTTATAAATTGGTTGTGTTTCTATAGAAGTAGAGGCTGATGAGGCTCCTAGACTCAGTCACAAAAACCTGATCCTGTAACTGAATTACCTTGGAAACCCTGTTGCAGGGTCACTGAGTCGGAACCTACTCCACGGTACTTAACAACAACAACATAGGCTTGGTCTACAATGAAATCTGCCTCAGTGTTAATAATGAAGTCAGAGTTCTAACTGCTGCTGGGGGTATGCAGTTTAGTCATCATAAGCAATTAGAATTGAATACCGCTCACCTTCCTGTCTGTAACTGATACCAGCTCAATTGTAGACATGACCAGAGCTTCCTCTTCATTACGTCTGCAACAGAAAGTCATACAATTGAACATCTGCAAATGATAATAACATCAGAATAGTATGGACTGCAACATTATATGCAGGATATATTACTAAGATGTTCTAAAAAATGAACAAAACAGATGGTCATAAATGATGTTAAGTTCCATTGAGTCAGTTCTGACTCAGTGACTCTGTGTAAAGTTTCCGAGGAACGGCTGGTGAGTTCGAATCACCGACCTTGCAGTTAGCACGTCACTGTTTATTCTACTTTGCCACACCAGGACTCCAGTCGTAAGTGAAATTTGCCATAATTCAAATACATCGTAAGTCAGGAACTGCCTATATAATGAAAACATAGTATCTTATAGCATCTATTGGTGGCACCAAAAAATTGAAAAGTAGATCTGGCAAAGTTTATTTTATTGGATTTAGATTGTGCCATCTGATTCGAAAAGATGCTGTTAAATTTAAACAGGTTGTCAGTTTTATGCATTTGTGACCTTTGCGTTGATTCTTAAACTTATTAGCTTCATCTTAAAAGAAGTATGTACGGGGTGAGCCTATACTACACATGACTACAACCCCTGAACATGGTTTTTAACTCTTTTCTGGAAATATTTTCAGATGAAAGCTCACTCTTCTCACCAGTGCCATGTGAAGAAAAGGCGGCCTCCCCTCCTAAGCCACACCTTTCAGATGCCTCAGCAACTCCAGTTGGGAGAAGGGGCCGGCTGGCCAACCTTGCTGCAACTATTTGCTCTTGGGAAGATGATGTAAGTCACTCATCTGCAAAGCAAAACAGTGCGCAAGAACAGCCTGGTACCACTTGTTTATCCAAATTTTCCTCTGCAAGTCAAGCATCTGCTAGGATCAATAGCAGCAGTGTTAAGCAGGAAGCTACATACTGTTCCCAAAGGGATGGGGATGCCTCTCTGAATAAAGCCTCATCCTCAAAGGCTGTGGATGCATCTTTGCATAATGCCCCCATTGCCACCTCTGTGGTAAGTAAATGAAATTTTGGTCTTTGAAAATCTTTTATGTATTATTTTGTTATTAGTGGTAATGTGTATTGGTATAGATTCTACAATATATGTGTAGGTTTATATTTTCTAATATAGAAATAGTGTGTGTGTATTTTTGCAATACTGGCTCTACAAAAACTAAAAATCTTCAGTTTGGAACTCCACTGCAAGGTAAATTAGCCATTGACAACTAAAATTGCACCACTTTAATGGGCAGCCAAAGTATGTCATATGGGATGATGGAGTCTTGGCCATGAAAAGGAGCACTGGAGATTAATTTCTCTATTATAACGCATTATGTGTGGGTGTAAATAAGAGACATACAGTATCTTTGAAAACACTTAGTCAGCTTGTAGCTGCAGTCACCCCCAGGACAGCAAACTACCCAATGGGGCAATTTCATCGCATTCCTTCTGAAGTCTTAGAAACTTCTCTGTTGCGTGTATTACCCTAGCTGTTTTTAAAAACAACAGTGACAACAACAACAATTAAGGGCTGATGTTTTCCTGATCCTTGTCTCTGAGATACAGATCTGGGCTCTGGAATTTGACTTATATTCAGTGACACATAATTAATAGTGTAGATTTGGATAAGTTACTTGATTTTGCAAAGTCTTTTTTTTTTTTTCCATATGTAAAATGGAGAAAAGGGCTATTGAAAAGGTTAAATGAGATCCTGAGCATCTAGCATCTTGCATTGTGCTTGGCATATGTTCTGTTGGATGTTGTGGAGTTGGTTCCGATTCTTAGTGACTCCATATGGGAGACTAGAAATGCCCCATGGGGGTTTCTTGGCTGTAATCTTTCCCGAAGCAGGTCACCAAGTCTGTCACCTACAGAACCCCTTGGTGGATTTGAATTGCTAACCTTTCCATTAGAATTAGCAATCAACTATACTACTGTTTTGTTTAATTGATATTAATTTAACTGAAGTACAAAACCAGGTAATTTGTTCTAATACAATTTAAAATTTAGTAGAAGTTGTTGTTGTTAAGTGCTGTCAAGTTGACCTGTAGCGACCCTCTTTCCGAACAGCATCTGATGAGCTTGATCCGCCAGCCTTGCGGTTGAAGCCAACATTGCAGTCCAGTATAATAACCCACAGCACCACACCAGGACTCCTTAATAGAAGTATCAGTATAATAATGTGAAAACAGTTGTTTTTTAAAATAGGAAGCAACTAAATGACCCTAGAATATATGACCTAAATTATAATAGCATTTTTTAAGTTGATTTTTTTTTCCAAACCTTTCAAATTGGTTTGACAATATTATATGGCAAGAATTTGTTTCCCTAAATCTGCATAAGACTACAAATAGGATTTTGTAGGTATTGTGAATATCATTGTTTACCCTAAGTACTCTCATGTTTCAGAAAGCAGCTTCTTCCCCACATAAGTCTTCTACTGCGTCCATCACTGATGCTAAAAAATGTGAAGTACAAAATCCTGAGCTGCTTCAAGAAAATCCTGCTAGTCCTCTGAAAACAGAGGTATCAAAACCAATTGTGAAGTCTACTGTCCCCCAAATAGTTCGGCCCAAAGAAGAACTAAATAGAGAAATTTACCTACAGTCTCATTCTAAAGAAAAATCTACAACACCAGGTTATGTATTTTTTTAATCTTTTTTTAATCTGAAGTTACTGCTGGCTATCTTTAGAATGTTATTCTTAACATTTAATATGCGATTGTGAATGCCACACAGTTGGTTTGCCAGGACAAATGCCCAGATGTTCTGAATATGGCTTCTTCAAGTTCAGCATTACTTGATTTGAACTGTCGACCTTGTAGTTAATAGTCCATTGCTTATTCTACCATGGCACACCAGGACTCTATTCATAAGTATACCTTAGCCCATTTACTGGTCAAAGTATAAAACCTATTGCATTTTAATAGTTAAATATACTTTTTCTTGGCTGTTGTTGTTGTTAAGTGCCATCGAGTCGGTTCTGACCCATAGCGACCCTGTATAGGGTTTCGGAGGCTGTAAATCCTTACGGGAGCAGAAAGCCTCATCTTTCTCCCGCGGAGCAGCTGGTAGTTTCGAACCGCTGACCTTAAGGTTCACAGCCCGATGCGTAACCCCTACGCTAGTTATGCTAAATACTTTTTGTTCTGTATCCTTTGATGCAAGCAAATTATATAAATTGGAAATGACATTTTAGGAGCATATTTTTGTAGATAAAGTTTTATTGGAACATGTACATATCCATTTATTTGTATAATGTCTGTGATTGCTTTCATTCTACAATGCAGAATTGAATAGTTCCAACAGAAATCACATGACCCTCAAAGTCCAAGATAGTTACTATGTGACCCTTTACTCTGATGTAGATAACAACCATAGGATCATCATGATAGAGGGGACATGAATCCCATTGATGTTGTTCAGTGCCATAGAGATGGTTTCCACTCATAGTGACCCTGTATAGGGTTTCCAAGGAACTGCTGTTAAGTTTGATCCAGTGCTAATCCTATAGTGCTGCGTGAGGATTTCATTTCCCTGATTTAAATATGTTGTTGTTAAGTGCCAGTCGAGTTGGTTCTGACCCATGGTAACCCTGTATAGGGTTTCCAAGGAGTAACTGGTGAGCTTGAACCACTAACCTTGCAGTTCAAACGGCTTTGCAGTCTGGCACATTAACCCACAGTGCCACATCAGGACTCCTGATTTAAATATACATCATATGATTTCCAATGAGTACTGGTTTTAGATTTTGTAAATCAAGATATCTCTTTGATTAAGTGAACACTCTCTAATTTTGCTTTTGAAAGAGTAAAGTGGGGAGCACCCCTGAACTTCATAAAGGCAAGATAAAATAAATTTGGCTGTAGAAATAGGAGTTATGAAAAGTCCTAGTGGCCAGGACAGTTCATGGAGTGTGGAGATTTGTTAGTACACAGTCAGTCCATGTCCAGTCATTTAGACTCTGATGGTTCTGTTTGAGGTTTGCCTAAGCCTCACTGCCCTCACTGACCTCTCAGTCTCCCCTTCCCACCTTCTTTCATAAAAGAACTAAATAAAATTTAGGACATAGATTTAAGTAGAATTGTGTGATTAAGTTTAAAATTTTTATACTATTTTCAGAATGACTAATCCTAGTAGGACAAGTTGCCTAACTCCTAAAATCAAAGACTTTGGAACACTAATGGACTTTGTTGGTGATATGCCGTGAAGTCAGTTCCAACTCATAGTGACCTTGTGCCAGGTTTCTGAGGTTGTGAATCTTTACAGGAGAAAGCCTCATCTTTCTCCCGCAGAACAGCTGCTAGCTTTGAACTGCTGACCTTGATGTTCATAGCCTGATTCGTAACCACTATGCTTTAGAACTTTGATATTGGAGATCATAACTGTTACTGTGAATAGTCTCCAAAAATATGTTTATTTTTTGCAGGAACAACAGGAATTAAGCCTTTTCTGGAACGCTTTGGGGAGCGTTGTCAAGAACACAGCAAAAGAAGTCCAGCTCCTAGCACACCCCATAGGACCCCCATTATCACTCCAAATACAAAGGCCATTCAAGAAAGACTGTTCAAGCAAAACACATCTTCATCTACTACCCATTTAGCAAAACAGCTCAAACAGGTACAATTTACTGCATTTAACTGTATTGTCAGGCTTTAGTAGAGAAACTAGAAATCAAAATGTGATTTCTAATTCTAGTTTTTCTGACTGAGATAAATAGCATCTTGGTTTTCTGTATCACTTGTTCCAACCTGGAAATATTGTGGCTTTGTAGTCCGTGTGTATTGTCAGCATTTTTTAATTTTAGAACTGAAGAAATTTTAGTAGTTCTTTGATAATATTCTTACACATACTACTGGCTCTTGTGTAAAATACAACTTTTAATGGGTTTAGGAACGTGAAAAAGAACTAGCATGTCTTCGTGGACGATTTGACAAGAGTAATTTATGGAGTGCAGAAAAAGGAGAAAACTCAAGAAGTAAACAAGAAACCAAAAAGGTAACATAAACAAAAATATAAAAGTGAATTTGTTTCAGTATATTATAGTTCTTAATTATAGGATAATTCTTTATGTACTTTATACTATTCTGATTAACTACCATTTTTCATTCATAACTCCTTAAATACTCTTACCAATTCTGCGTTTCTTTTCTTTTTTTCCATTTTCATGGAATCTCTTCACTACGTACACGGATCTTCAAATTAAAGAAATAGTTCCCATTATTCAATTGAGTTCAGATTCCTGTATATTTTTTAGCTTTTTACTATGAATTAAGTGAAGGTTTACAGAGCAGATCATCAGCTTTACATTCAACAAATCATATAATTTGCTTCACAGCATGGTTGCATTCCCATCCATGCACCAACAGTTAACAGCATTCACCTCTATTCACTTTAACTACTGTGTTCACCTCTGTGTCTCCTGCTACCTTCACCTCTCTACTGTCAGCCTCCCTCTTGTATATTGCCTGCCCTGTCACCCATGGTGTGTCTTCCCTCTTGTTGTTAGGTGCCGTCAAGTCGGTACTGACTCATAGCGGCCTTATACACAGCAAAATGAAACACTGCCCAATCCTGGGCCAGCCTCACATTGTTGCCATGCTAGAGTCCATTGATGCTGCCAATACATTGGAGGGTCTTCCTCTTTTTCTCTGACCCTCCACCTGACCAAACATGAGATCCTTCTCCAGTGACAGGTCCCTGCTCATCCCAATTCCCCATAACCATCACAGATTGTTTTCTTTTATCAAGAAAACCTTTTCTTAACTTTTTACAACATTGTGTTTGTCCTTTTGTGACTGACTAATTTCACTCAGCATACTGGCCTCCAGGTTCATCCATGTTGTAAGGTGTTTGGCAGTTTAATCTTTATTCTTCAACGTTGTGTAATATTCCATTTTGTGTATGTACCAAAGTTTGCATAACTATTTTTCTATGGATGAGTATGTAGGTTGTCTCCATCTTTTTGATGTGTCTCTTACAGACAGCATAGTGCAGGATTCTTTTCTTATCCATTCTGTTCTCCATGTCTCTTAACTAGTGCATTTAATCCATTTATCTATTGTGGAATTATCAATAAGGATAAATTGGTTGCTGTCTTTTTTCTGTTTATTTTTGTGTGTGTGTGTGGTGCTGCTGTTTCTTTGTTTCACATAATTTTCTACACTGAGTTCATTTTGCTTGTGGGTTCTCTTCTCATTTTCATTTCTGTTGTGTTGATTGATGTTATTAAATCTTTCTGAGTTTCCTCTGTTTTTATTCTGATGTCCAGGAGTATTAATTTTCTTTCAGATTACCTCTAGTTTATGAATTTTTCCCCCTGCTTGTAACATTTATTTTATCTTGAAATCTACTTGACTTCTAGTCATTTGGAAGTTCTGTATCTACACGATTCCTTCTTTTTTTGCTTTGTATTTGCCTTCATTATAAATTGATATTACTGGCTCCCTTTTTTCAGCCTTATAGGTTTGCTTCATTTTAAAGAGTTCTATATCTGGATTGAGTTCTGGGTGGTGTTGTCATGCAAGTTCTGTTGTCTGTTGGTTCTCAGTCCAAACAATTGTGGGGTTTCCAAGGAGTAGTTGGTGACTCTGAACCTCTAACCTTGCAGCGTAGTGCATTAGCCTATGCATCTTAGCAGAGGGGCGGTGATGGCAGAAATATTAAGGATGAGAGAGAGCCATCTTGGAAACAGAAGGAATAGGAGTTAGTATTGACTCAGATGGGATATGACATCATGAATTTACAATGGACTAAAACTCTATAGTTATGATATGTGCAAATAGCTTAAATAGAAACATGGAGAAGGTGGGTTGATCCAGAGTTGAGCTTTTCCCAGACAGGAGGAATGAAAGAATAGTTGAAGTGATGGAGTTCGAGATAGTAGTAAGATAATGGTTGAGGGAAAGGGTCACAAAGTCTAATATGGATGGAGGCCAGAAAAACAGATAAAAGAGAATTGGAAGAAAAATGTCAAATGACCAGAGGTACCGATGAGGCAAAAGAGCAAAGTCTGGATGGGCTAGTGAGGTTGAAGCCCTGTTGTTAGAGTGCGGTATTTGTATACAGGGTTTCAGAGATGAAACCACCTTCGGTGATAGCTGAATTGTAATGGCAGGGAAAGTCACTGGGGTAGAAGCAGGCATGCAGCTGAGAGGCCAGGGTGTTGTTTGGATAGACCCTGGTGGCTCCTAGTATTGCCTAGGTGATGGTGACTTTGAAACAATGAATGAGCAGTGAGGTAGCGACTTGTGGGTTAGTCATGGATAACAGAGACTTGGGCGGAATGAGGATGCAGTATAACCTGAGGCTTGTGTCTCAGAGGACAGGAGCTGTAAAAAGAAGATTCATAAGAGCATGGACATATGATTAGAGACTCAAGAGTCGTTTCTGATATTGCAAGCGTTTACGAGAGACATCTCTGAAAAGAATCACCTTTATTTCAGAGATTTGTAGGGTAAGTCCTATCTTCTGTTAGGGTCAAAAAGTAGAGAGATTATTTAGTGAAGAGGATAAGGAAAATTTGTTTACCATAAAAGAGGATTATTCAGGCATATTAAAGGGTCTTTGGAGAGAGATGTGGGGGTGTTTCACTTAGGGGAGCGAAAGCACAGATCGGTATGTAAATACAATTAATGGTTAGAACAGTAGTCCAGGACTTTGCTAGGTACTTATTTTGTAGTATATCATTTAATCCTCATAATAACCCTGTGGATTAGGTAATAACATGGTTTCCCTCTCTCTGGATGAGGCTCAAAGGGGCTTTAAAAGTTTGTGTAAAAATGGAGTTAAAAGATAATGGAATTTTGCCATGAACCCTCATAAACCACTTGTCCAAGATGCTGCTGCTAATTAACTTGAGTCCACTGTCTTCTCCTTTAACCACTCTGTATTCTTGAGCAAGGAGTCCTGGTGTGGTGCCATGGGCTAATGCGCTGGACTGCAAAGTCGGTTTGAACCACAAGGTCGGTGGTTCAAGCTCACCAGCCGCTCCTTAGAAACCCTATACAGAGTCGCTGTCAGTCAGAATCAACTCAACAGAGTGATCCACAGTACCAAGGATGTGGGGCACGGTCAGCGTATTTAGCCTTTCCATTACCACTGCAGTCACTTGTTCATTTACTCAACAAATGTTTGAGGGCCCACTGAGTGTGGGGTATGTTAAGGTTGTTTTTCTCAACCCATTCTTCCTGATTCTGAAATGCACTTACCCTATCCCATTTCTCCTTTCATCACATTTCTTGCCTCGCAGCTGCAGCATTTGGTAATTGGCTTTCTTTGTATATACTAAAGGCTTCTAACTTTAGAGACACTACAGATAGTTCCCAATTTATGATGGGGTTCCGTTCCAATCCCTTCATTCAAAGCCAATTCTCACATAAGTCAAATACCTCTTTTTTAGAAAATTAGTGTTCATTATTATTGCCTTTTTTTAATCTCTATAAATCCAGTCTTTGTCACTTAAGGGCTGGAAGCATTACATAGAAACTTACAAATGTATTTTAATACAAGCAAAATACACAAATCATAAAAATGGACTTGGATGAGGAACAGTTAGATGATGCTGGCGTTTTGTCAGCTGCAGTAATAACTGCACTTGTGGAGGGTTCTGGATCAGGTGGATTATCTCTAGGAATGGGGATGGTGTTTCTAGTCAGAAAATTAGTTGTAAGTGTGGTCCTTTTCTGTTTTCTTCATCTATTTCACACAAGCATCTCGCTCCTTCAGGAATCTGCCCCATTGCCTTTTACAAAGCAGTCAGCATTTGAGTCCATGTTTTCAAGCAACTTTAGCTCCTGACAACATCGCACCTTTTTCCTTATTCTTTCTTCAGCATTTCTTGCCTCTTCAAAATCTGTTAAGTTCTGATCTCTTAGCAACCCTTCTTGATGATTTGTGAGCTCTTACACATTGGTCGTATCAAGATACCCACTCAGCGTTCTTGCCATATGGATGAGTTTCCCACCGATCTCTTCTATCCTATTATCTTGATCAAACGCTTGGAACGTGTTCACATAACTCAGCAGTTTTTACTCCTAAACCCCTTGCGTGTATTTTCTCTTAACTTCCTCCCAGGAAAATGCGGTGTTTCAGATACACTGAAGAATGTTGTAATTCTTGCAGAAATCATGTAGTGTTATCATTCCTCCATCATTTGAGCTACTACCTGAGCAATACTCTAGGAAGAATGTCTTGAAAGGGACGAATGCACCCTGATCCATAGGCGGAACCGTAGCTGTCATCCTGGGAAGGAGATCTTCATGTGGAGGATGCCCTGGGATATCCTCCTTATGTAGCAGCAGAATCTTGATGCTCCCAAGTGTTGTTTGATGTAACTCGAATGTGTCTTAAGTGGAGGGCTGCTTGTATAGTCTGGGGCTAACTCAGCAACAAAACTACTTGAGTTTGTATACTAGCTCTGCCACTTACTGGCTGTGTGGTCAAGTTACTTAACTCCCCTCAGTTTCAATTTTCTTGTCTTTAAAATAGAAGTAATAATAATAATACCTAATTTACAGAGCTATTGGGAAGATTAACTGAAGCAGTAGGCATAAAGGGAGTCCTAGTGTGTCGATCTAAGATAAGCACTGGACTGCTAATTGTAAGGTCTACGATTCCCACCTACCATCCATTCATCGGAAACCCTATACAGGGTCCATATGAGTCGGAACTGACTTGACGGCACTTATCAACAACTCCCAGGGGTATTGGGAGGATTAGTGAGCCAGTGAATGTACAGGTAACCAGTACACATTAAACTCTATGTAAATATTGGGAATCTCTTTACTTTTATTTGTATTATCTCTACTATAGCTTGGATTATAAAGCCTTATCTTTAAAAAAAAAAGAAAAGAAAAGAAAAAAAGTTCTCTTCCAAAGCCTTATAAATAATTTAAAAAGACTCAGAAAAGAAACATTTTGCCCTTCACTCCTTTTTCCTTACCTTCTGATTTGTTTTGATCCTTCTTTGATTTATCTAGATTTGATAATTAAATGGATCCTGAAGTAAGAACTGTCACCAGATTTTATAGGTAAACTAAGTGTCACAAGAGGAATTATTTTTCTGCTTGTGTAATTTCACTTTAATTGGTTTATCTAAAACTGAACTCTGATGAGAATTCTAATGCTCTCTTGCCTTTTAGTCTTTAAAAATAATTGTGCCTCCTGGGAATTCCTAAGGCTATGAATTAATGCTTCAGGGCCTGTTGTATTGTAATCACAGCTGACTACATACATTATCTCTTTTGATCTGAGGAATCTCATACAGAATAATGACTCTTATTTGTTTCATTAATAATATGTTGCTATTGTTGTTAAGTGTCATCAAGTCAGTTCCGACTCACAATGACTCTGTATAGGGTTTCCGAGAAGCGAATATTGAGTTTAAACCACAGACCTTGCAGTTCAAATCAACCTTGTGATCCAGCACTTATCCTATAGTGCCACAAAGACTCATAATAACATAAAATTAAAAAAAAAATCAGAAAATTTATCTTTTTTCATTTGTGTTATCCAGGAAATTCACTGTCAGAATACTCCCCTCCAAAAATCGCAAGTTGTTTCAGATACTCCATCAGTTCCGGTAGCGGAAAAGGTGACAGAAAATCAGACAGCAACACAGACTTCCAGCACAGAGCCTGCAGGTCAGTTGATATGCACTAAAAATGTGGCCAAATTCAGTTTATCCTAGTTTTCCTGAAGATTGCAAAGCAGAAGTTCTACTCTGGTATAAAAAGAGATTTATTTCTTCATTTCTGTTTGTGCAATATGATGTTTTCCTTTCCAGAGCTACATTGTTGTTGTTAAGTTGTTGTAGAGTCAGTCCGTCGCATAGCAACCCTATGTAGGATTTCTGAGGAGCGGCTAGTGAGTGAACCGCCAAACTTGTGATTCAGACCAGCCTTGTGGTTGAGTGTTTATCCTACGGCACCACATAAGTTGTTGTGGTTAAGTGCCGTCGAGTTGGTGCCAACCCATAGCGACCCTGTACAGGGTTTCGGAGGCTGTAAATCTTTATGGGAGCAGAAAGCCTCATCTTTTCTCCCGCAGAGCAGCTGAAAGTTTTGAACTGCTGACCTTAAGGTTCACAGCCCAACTCGTAACCACTCCTTATGGCACCACATATACTCATGTGTAATTTATGATATGCTTTCATGAAGAGTCTTTAATAATATCTATTTAATTATAGACTCTTCAAGTCCTTTAATTTAGCTTTTTTACAATTGTTTCTATAAGATGAATTCCTAAAACTAGTGTGCCAAGATCTATGTGTATGTATTGTATATCGGTTTGCAATAGTGTTGTTAAGTGCTATAAAGTCAGTTCTAACTCATAGTGACCCTTTATAGGAGCAGCTGGTAGGTTTGAACTACCGACCTTGTGGCTAGCAGGTCAATGCTTATCCTATAGTGCCACAACAGTGTGCAAAGATATGTATGTTTGTATATATCAGTTTTCTGTAGAATTAAGATTAAAATGGCCTAAATGTTCATCATCAGAAGACTGTTTAAATATAAAGCATGATCAATTCATATAATCAAATATTATGGAGCTGCTTAAAAGCTTTAGGTAGCTTTTGCATACATGACACATCATGGTCACTTTTCTAAAGTGAAAAATAGTTGCAGAATGTCATGTATAATATCACCTTCTGATGTTGTTAAATGCCATCGAGTCTGTTCTGATTTATAGCGATCCTGTAAAGGATTTTTGAGGAGCAGCTGGTGGGTTTGAACCGCTGACCTTTTGGTTAGCAGTCCAGTGCTTATCCTATGGCATCAGCCCTAAAAATCTGTATGCATATGCATACATATTGGGAAAGCTGCAAGAACAAACAGCAGCAATCTATTAATCTCTTGTGGGAAGGAAGAGAAATGGGACAGTTCAGAAAGGATCGGTGTTTTAGGGGATTCTCTATACTTTGCTGGATATGAATATTTTAAAACAAATATAAGTTTTATAATCAGTAAAAAAGATATATAAGACTCCTTAGCTAAAAAAATTTCAGTTCCTTAAGAGTATGTACGTATATTAATATGGTCTTTCTTTAAAAAATGTTTAGGTTCCACTGCATGTGAAATGACGAAGTCGTCTAGCCCGTTGAAAATTACACTGTTTTTAGAAGAGGACAAGTCCTTAAAAGTAACACCAGACCCAAAGATTGAGCAACAGAGAGGTTTGTTTTTGTTTGTTATTTCTCTGGACATACTTACCATAAGACATAACATATTAGTGGCAGCATTTATTCAGATCTATAGTGCTCCTGTATTTCATGGTGTTGTTTTATAATCTCTCTCTCTTTTTTGAACTTTGACACACTCTAGTGTTCACAATGATGTGGTGCTGTTAGCAGTTATCTTTAGGTCACAGACTCTTAGGAGAATCTGATTAAGGCTGTCACAGACTTTCACAGGAAAGGCTCAGTGATGCCCGCCCCCTACTCTCCATCTACTAGTAGACAGATGACTGGTCCCAGAGGCCATCTGTGGACTGTAGATTAACAATTCCTGCCCTAAATTAGCATGCCCTGTGGAAGGGCAGTTCCCAACTATAGATGGATTTACTTTAAAGAACATTTGTGTGTGTGTGTGGGGGGGGGGGGAGCAGGGAGTCTGAAGCTTTGGCTATTAATCCTGCAGTTTCAGTGCTAAGTTACATTGTACTTTCTGAAACCCAAAGCAATTGTTTTTTTTATCGGCCCTATACCTGTTACATAGAAAATGTTATTGGGACTTTGAAACTATTTTGGTTTTATGTATTAGTATTGATTTATTATCTTTTGTTAGGTGGTGCTTTTCCCAGGAGGGCTTTCTCCAGGTCTGTTTAGTAAGCATGAATGTTGGATCATTTGTGCTCTCCCTAGTCATTCTGTAAGGTCTGAATCATAGTATTATCTGTGCATTGCAATATTTTTCAGAAGTGGGACGTGAAATTGAGATGAGTGTGGATGATGATGACGATATCAATAGTTCAAAAGTAATTAATGACATCTTCAGTGATGTCTTAGAGGAAGGTGAACGAGATGTGGAAAAATGTTATGAGGGCATAGAGCGAGTAGAAGCAGAAAGCAGCGAAGAACAGGATGATGCTCTGAATATCTCCTCGATGTCTTTACTGACTCCATTAGCACAGACTGTTGGTGTGGTAAGTCCAGAGGTAAGAAAACACTAAGTGTAAACAGGCCCCTGGCATAATGAAACCTATTAGTATTGGAACCTCCCCTTTGTTTTTGGTTTGTTGTTGTTGAGTGCCATCAACTCTGTTCCGACCTACAGCAACCCTGTTTTCAAGGAGTGGCTGGTGAGCTTGAACCACCGACCTTGTGGTCCAAACCAAGTTTGCAGTCCAGCGTATTAACCCACAGAAATAGGCATTCTGTAGCGAGGTGTGGTGGGGGACTGTTTCAATTCTCTGCTTTAAACTCTTCAGTGGGTTCCTGTTGTTCCTGAATAAAATCCAAACTCTGTGACGTTCGTTAAAAGGCTCGCCTCTGGAGTGCAAATTCTGGCTGTCCTTTACTGGCTCTTCACTGGGCAGGTTGTTTAACCTCTGTGCTGCAATTTCCTCATCTATGAACTAAGGCTGGAGTCCTGGCGTGGCGCTATAGATAGTACTGGACTGCTAACCACAAAGTCAGCAGTTCAAACCCAGCAGCCACTCCTTGGAAACCCTATACTGGGTTGCTATGTTTTGGAACTGATTCCATGGCATATTACAGCAATAACAAGAATGCCACAATTCCTCATCTATTAAATAAGATTATTAGTAGTACCCATTATGGGTTGCTGTGAATATTAAATCAGATTAGAATATTAGTGTTTATTGCCAGGTACATAATTAACAATTCCTGAGCGCGAACTACTGATATTAGCCATCACTCTGAATTGAATAATTACATTTCTGCTGGAAAATTGATTCAAATAGGAACATCATTTTTAAAAAGTTAAAAATATAGGTTTTTGCTGTCTTGATACTTTAATTTATTCATTTACTTTTTAGGAACTTATGTTAGTTTTCCTTGGTTTTATGATAAATCATAATATAATGGATTCTTAGGAAACAAATATCCAGTTAATTATGGAGAATGATTAATTTATTTAGCTTAGAGGCAGTGTTAATTAGTCACAACATGTTCTAATACCTGATGCATTTCTCTGTAGAGTTTAGTGTCCTCGTCTAGATTAGAACTGAAAGATACCAGCATCAGTGACCAGAGTCCAAAGCCAGGAAAATTCCAAAGAACCCGTGTCCCTCGAGCTGAGTCTCGTGACAGCATCGATTCTGAAGATCGTGATCTTCTTTATAGGTAAGGACATTTTTGGAGGGCATTCACTAACTCTGTTGATATGACAGAATGTGCTAAAATGTATCATTAGCTTGTCATTAATATTTCATCTGTGTAACAGTCTGGAATAAATTTCCAGTACTAAATGCCATTTTTCATTCCGTTGAAGTTCTGATGTGTTCATTAAAGGATTGTGTTCAATGGTTTGCTGGTTTTCTAATAGAGTACAACTTATTTCCTGAAGCATCGATGCATATAGATCACAGAGATTCAAAGAAACGGAATGTCCTTCCATAAAGCAATCGATTGTTCGGAAGGAAGCTGTTACTTCAAAACTGGATGAAAGAAAGCCTGTCTTTCCTGGTCAAGTTAATATCAAGCAAAAGATGCAGGTATGTCCTTCTGTGGAAAGGGGATTTGGATTGTGTTCTACAGTAGACTGTTCTACACTGAGTGTCTCGAACAGTGTCTGACATGTAAGAGCTCAGGAAATCACCCTCCTTCAATTGCATTTCAAAAAGTTCCTTTTTATTGGAAAATTGGAGGATTGTGTGACATTGGTGAAATATTTAAACGTGTCTCATAAATATCTGTAGTCTGTTAATCAAGTGATGGTGAGGTCTGAAGTTTATTTTGCTCTTTGTGTTGCTGTTAGTTACCGTTGAATCAGTTCTAATTCACATGGACCATGCTTGTGTTTACTAGAACTCCTCTATGGGGTTTTCAAAGCTGTGGCCTTTCGGAAGCAGATCACCAAGCCTGTCTTCGGAGGTGCCTCTGGGGGTGGGGGAAGGTTGAATCACCAATTTTGCTATTATAGGTTCTTTTATGATAAGAAAGACATTAAATTATTTTTTAAAAAGTCATACGAGGGAGGCTTCAAAAAGTTCATAGAAAAATGGAATGAAAACATGGATTTTCCCCTAAACCTTTCGAAGCCCCCTTGTACATGGAATGTAACTAAAATGAATCAGATCATTTCTGAATCTCTGTCCTTTGGCTGTCGCCCCAGTTGTAATTTTGGTAAGTATGAATTGGAAATCTTTTAATAAGGAAGAATGTTTATAGTTTGATTATTATCTTTATAGAATGTTAAATATATAGACAGTGAGATTAACTTGAACAACGAGGTTAACGTTTTGGCTATATTCTCTAGAAACTTTGGAAATGATGCAATCAGAATTAAACCAACATTGCAGTCCAGTATAATAACCCATAGCACCACACCAGGACTCCTTAATAGAAGTACCAGTATAATAATTTGAAAACAGTTGTTTTTTAAAATAGGAAGTAACTAAATGACCCTAGAATATATGACCTAAATTAAAATGTGTGCCTTCCCCCGACTGCTTTCACCAGGAACTCAATAATGAGATAAATTTGCAACAGACAGTGATTTATCAAGCTAGCCAGGCTCTGAACTGCTGCGTGGATGGAGAGCATGGAAAAGGGTCTCTAGAAGAAGCCGAGGCAGAAAGGCTTCTCCTGATTGCAAGTACGTGAGTGCACCTGGGTCATTCCCAACAAATGTTCACATTTCAGTCTAGTGTATTTAGAAATCGTCAGTGTTAGAGAAAGGACTTTCTCTGCTAAATCTGTTCCCGTTTATCTTTTGTTTCTTGTACTTAAAGGTTTGTGAAAACACTACATATAAAAATATAATGAAAGGTTACAGGAAAGACGAAAGAAACTGGATTGCATTAGAAATAATGTAGTTGTGAATGTTAAGAATGAAAAAATATATCTATAGAGAGAGTATGTGTGCATGAGCTAAAAAGCTTATGTGATTTTGTTGTATGTGTATGTGTGGGGCTGATGTGGGGGTGGCGGGCAGGAGGTTGTTGGGGTAGGGAGATTACAATACACAAGACAGTAGATCAAAAGTTGCAATACTCTGTTACATATTGGAACTTAGTAAACAGATGAACTGCCAAGCTTTAGCCTGTTTGTAGACAGACTTACTGTGTTACCTTTAGTCTTAATGGACACTTGCCACATCATGCAGTTTCTTGAGCTAGTTGTTTAAAAAGCTTTGGAATTTTAACATACTAACTTGTATATTTTTTAAAGCTGAGAAGAGAACACTTTTGATTGATGAATTGAATAAATTGAAGAGTGAAGGACCTCAGCGAAAGAATAAGACTAGTCCCACATCCCAAAGTGAATTTGTCCCATCCAAAGGATCAGTTACTTTGGCAGAGATTCGCTTGCCTCTAAAAGCAGATTTTGTCTGTGGTACAGCTCAGAAACCAGGTATGATGATTTGTAACTTGCATCACTTGTAGATCCTGTTTCATCAGGGACCTTACTAGCTTGGAACCAGAATGGAACATGTTGAGCATGCATAAGATGCAGAACTTACTATCTTTGTTTTTTTTTATCAAAATATATGCATAAAAATAACCAAGGAAAAAATCTCATATGTAGACTTACTGATCCATACAATCATGGGTCTAGTTTTAATTGAGAGTAAACCCCCAAATCCTCTGCCATTGAGTTAGTCTCAACTCATAATGACTCATTGGGTAAGGCAGTGAAAAATCATTTGTTATTATATATGGTATTTCCTAACATCAGTTATTATAACAGAGCAGACCATTAGACTTTCATTCATTTTATTTGTAGAAAACACTGGAGCATCTAAAAGAATGTTATTTCAGTTAATCATCTTTTTGTAGAAATTTGTTCTATAACTCAAATTATTAATTGTTAGGACATGGAATTTTATTCCTTTTGTCCCTCACGATTGAATAACCACAGTAAACTTTTCTAAACTATGTATTTTAAAATCATATATAAGTAAAAAAGGAGTCCTGGTGTAGCGCTGTAGGTCAGACTGCAAAGTCGGTTTGAACCACAAGGTCAGTGGTTCAAGCTCACCAGTGGCTCCTCGGAAACCCTATACAGGGTCACTATGGTCAGAACCAATTTGATGGCACTTAACAACAACAACAAAATAAGTAAAGTAGCTAAAGGAGCAATACAGCTTCAGGATGTGAAAAGGGCAGGGTAAGTATAACAAAACTTTTTAAATTTAAACTTTATTAAACATTAGATGAATTAAAAAAATTTTTTTTCTTTTCTTTTTTTTTTTTTTATTCAAGGCCCTTTTAAACTTTTATTGTTAAGTGAAGAGAAGGCTAGACATTTGGTGTTTGCAGTTCAGGGAAAGTAAGAAGTGAGACCTTTAGAAGTCTGAGCCTTATAGAAACTAGGTCCTTCAGGTTCTTATTTATGTTGTTGTCGGATCTGGGCGGAGCGGGTTGATGTTTTTATTAGAATTTATCTCTTTATGATTTTCACAGAAACAGTATTTTGGTCTCACTTTAAAAATAACATACTATAATTTACCCATTTTGGGTATAAACAATTAGCTAAATCATTGTGATCAGGAGGTAAATATAAGGTTGACAGAAATTGAAGACTGCAGTAAAGTAATCAGAGGTATGGTTGTTAAATGCTGTCGAGTAGGTTGTAACTCATAGCAACCCTGTATAGGGTTTCCGAAGAGTGGCTGATGAGTTTGAACTGCCAGCCTTGTGCTTCAAACAGACCTTCTGGTCTAGTGCTTACCCTACAAAACCACATCAGGACTATTCTGAGATGGCAGAATGTAAATGATTACAGCACACACAATATGTGTGATTATGACCTTTTGTTTATGTCTTGCTTAGCTTTTAAACAAAAAGTTGATTTTGGTAATTTTTTTTATAGAAACCGGGTTCAGTAATATTTTATTCCTTTGGTCTTCTAGAATGCCGATTAGCAAAAATCTGATTTTTCTTGTGTGCTCATTATTTAAACATTACTTCTTACAGATGCAGCAAATTACTATTACTTAATTATATTAAAATCAGGAGCTGAAAATATGGTAGCCACACCATTAGCAAGTCCTTCAAACTCACTTAATGGGGATGCTTTGACATTCACTACTGTATTTACTCTGTAAGTAAATCTTTTTCATCATTGAAACAAATTTAAAATTTTTTTTTAAATAGTTAATACAATCTAAGCAATGCATGTGAAATTTATAATCTTTGAAATGCTTGATTGTCCTTTTTATAGAGACAAATAGCCCAGTTTTCAGTCTTATTACCCAATCTCCTTGTACATAGGATCACAGACTTATTTTTCAAGCTCAGAGTCACAACCCAGTTTGAAAAAAATTACTTGTCCTCTTATTTAGGATCTTGAGTTGTAAAATACTTAGAAAAATACTTCTGACTTGTATTATAGGCAAAAATAGACTGTATGTACCAATTTATGTGTTTTTAAAATGATTTTTAACTATTTGTTTTAAAACACAATGAATTCCTTTACCCTCAGTCTTGTGGTTAGTATTCATTATTTTTAATGACATAACTTGAGGTTGTTCTTACATTAAAAAAAACCTTATTTTTCTGCATTTTACTGTTGAAGAAAAATACAATTTTCAAAAACTGATAATGGATTTATATTTTCTTAGAGACTTACTTTGCTCTTTATTCCCCCCCCCCCCTTTTATTGTGAATTGGGTGAAGGTGTATAGAGTAGTTTTCCATTCAACAATTCAAAATACACATTTTATTCTGTCTCATATGCTGTGGTCCCCACATTGAACATCTCCCTATTTCCTGTTTCCATTCTTCCTGCTATCCTCACCCTTCTAGACGCCAGTGTTCTTGAGCAAATGTTGCTATTGATCTCAAAAGAGGTGCATACCTGCTCCATGTTATTGTTTCACCTATAGATTGTTTCACCTATTGTTTTGCTGAAAATTGAGTCTTTTTTTTTCATTGTCCCCCTCTCCCCACCTAGGCAAGATGTATCCAATGACTTTGAAATTAACATTGAAGTTTACAGTTTGGTAAGCAGTTAATGCTTTCTAAATAACCACTGGTCTACTCTTCTGAACAATTTTCAGATTTTAAACTTATCTTGCTTTGGCTTTGTGTGTAGGTACAAAAGAAAGATCTCTTGGGCCCTGATAAGAAGAAAAAAACATCCAAGTCTAAGGTGAGAAAGAAGGAAACCCAACAAAAATATTATAATCAGAAATAATAGATGTCATTGTACAAATTTTAATTTATGTATAATTTTTAATGGTTATAAAGTTTTTAAATCATTTTTATGGCTCAAACTTTCTTGTTAGCACATTTATTAGACTTGAGTAGTGAGAATGTGCTTATAAAGTTAGTGATCCTAATCCTGAGTAGAGATGTCCATGATGTACCGGGCTAAATAAGTGTATGGTTTCTGCTCTTACTTGACAACTAACTTTTCACACCTAACACTGCCCTCCCAGCTTTTCTGTGAATTCTCACTAAGCCCTCTGAACGGACACTTACAAACAGTGAGGTAGGAACTCAGCTAGCTAGGAGGAACAGACTCTAGCTTGGTGTACAAACTTTTTTGCTCTTTGTCATTACTTTAACTCATCATTTATTAGAACTTTTTTTTTTTTTTTGAAAAAAGGAATGAGCAATATAGGTTAATAAAGGATTTGTTTCGTTTTTAAGGGTTGTCTTGTATGCGAAAGTATCTCAAGGTTGACTTTAAGCTCTGAGTGGGTAATAGGAAATATGCTAAGTTGTGTTTTCTTCTAGGCTATTACTCCGAAGCGACTGCTAACATCCATAACCACCGTAAGTACAGCTTTCAAAAACAAGGCTGAGCTTCCTTCAGAGATCTTTGTCTTCCACACAGTACTGTCTGTTGCTTAGCCATTCTAAACTTTTAGCGCTGTCGAAATCTTTCAAATGTAGTGATGGAGCAGGGGGGAGGGGTGGTGAAATTTATGTAGGAGAGAATGTTTTCTAAAATGTGGGTCTTTGTGATGTTAAAAAGAATTTGTATCTAATATAATCTGTTTCTTTTTCAAATCTTTCTGTAGAAAAGCAACCTTCATTCTTCAGGTGAGTTGATTTTTGAACCCTTTGAAATTCGAAAATAAGGAAAATAACCAAGCAGTCATGTACTTATATAGATGGGCCATCTTGATCTATGAGTATTTCCCCTAGTTTCCTTTGGAATCATATTTTCTGTATGGGTTTTACTAATGTGTAAGATACTGGCCAGAACAGCCTGCTGCCTGCTTGCACCTGCATCAAGCTGCTCCACAGGCTTGGGTCATCAACCAGCTGCTCCTTGGAAACCCTATACAGGGTCACTATGGGTTGGAATCGACTTGACAGCACTTAACAACAAACTAGCATTTAAGAAGGCCTGGTGTGGAGCTCTGGGTTAATGCACCAGACTGCAAGGTCGATTTGAACCACAAGGTGGCGATTCAAGTCCACTAGCCACTCCTCGGCAACCTTATACAGGGTCACTATGAATCAGAACTGACTCGAAGGCAACTCAACAACAACAACAAAATAACCTAGCAGTCAGGAGCCCTGATGGTGCTGTAGGATAAGCACTGGAATCATAGGGTCAGCAATTCAAACCCACCAACTGTTCCTCAGGGGAAGGAAGCTGTCTGCTCCCATAAAGATTTATAGTCTCAGGTTGGAATCAATGTATTGTCAGTGGGTTTGGTTTTTGGTTTTTGTAACAGACAGTACACATAGGCTATTTAAACAACAACAACAAACAAACCAGTTTCTATTCACTTGATTCCTATTTATGGTAACCCCATGGATTGTTGTTGTTAAGTGCCTTAGAGTTGGTTCCGACCCATAGCGACCCTGTATAGGGTTTCTAAGGAGTGACTAGTGAGCTTGAACTTGCCGATCATGTGCTTCAAACCGACTGCAGTCCAGCGTATTAACCCACAGCGTCACACCAGGACTCCCATGCATAGTCACTTGGAAATAACATAGCAGGTAGCATTATTCTTCAGCCCAACTTTTGCTATTTTGAAGATTTATTTTATGTTGTCAGAATGGAACCATGGTGGCACTGGTAGTTAAGTGCTTAGCTACGAACTGAAAGGTCAATGGTTTGAAGCCACCTGCCATTCCACAGGAGAAAGATGTGGCAGACAGCTTCTGTGAAGATTTAAAGCTTTAGAAACCCTATCAGGTCACTGAGTCAGCAGTGATTCCTCAATGGGCCCCGGCCTACAGAGACTTCTTTTACCTGCACTGTCTTGATTCTGTATTGTATCAGGAGAACATCTAAGTACTGGGCTATCAATAAGCCAGGAAAGGTCTTTATAATGGCTTTAGGCCTGAATTTTCCAAGGGGGTTGGGGCGGAGCTGGTTTTGCTCACCTTCCTTTGGGCTTTTGTTCTTTTCCCACACCACGGAGACTAAGTCCAGAGTCTGCTGCTAATCTTTACACCCTCCACTAGCAACGGAATCTTTTGCTTATTTTTATTAATGTCCTATCTTTCGGTTCTGTGTTCTTTGAAAACACATCCATCCCAAAAGTTAGGAGTGCCTGTACCTCACTTAAGTATAAAATACTTAACCATTTTGTTTCATTAGAAATATGTTGATGTTTTGATTTTTTTCCTCCCATATTTAAAGACAGGAAAATGAAACAGTTTTCTCTCTGGCAATTTAATTTCCTTCTTTAGGGTAGTGGTGGTTGTGTGCTGTCATGTTGGTTCTGGCTCATAGCAACCTTGGAAAGGGTTTCTGAGACTGTAAATCTTTATGGGAGCAGAAAGCCTCAGCTTTGTCTCCCTGAACAGCTGGTGGATTCAAACTGCTATTCTTGTGGTTAGCAGCCCGACACAGAACCCACAATGCCACCAGGGCTCCTTCTTAGAGTAGGTGGAAAGAATGGTTGTTTACAGTCATGAAAGTTACTCCAAACCACATTTCTTCTTTCTGTACAGTGATGGCCAGTCCAGGCGGTCTCAACGCCGTGCGCACCAGCAACTTTGTCCTTGTTGGCTCTCACACACTGTCCTTATCTTCAGTCGGGAGCACCAAGTTTGCTCTGGACAAGGTAATCCAACTTCATTGATAAGGGTAGGGTATAATCTTTTTAATTTTAGAGAAATTGGAAAAATGGAAAGGCCACAATGCTTTCAGGTATTTGTATGTTCTTCGAATTGTACGTTTGAGCTAGGCATGATGTGGGAAATATTTCTCACTTGTATCTTAATAATGAAAATTTCCAGATAGTGTATACTGGGTTACTTCCCAAGTGTCACTTCTGACTAAAGAGGTATTACGTCTTGCATTGAGATGTTAAATTTAGAATTTTTAAACATATTATCTTGTCCAGTTGAACTGATAATTTGAAAGGACTCTATTTTTTGGATTTGATTTTGACAAGATAGGAAAAACTAGGTTAAATCTTTTAGAAGAGAATTTATTAATTAAAGGGATTTCCTTCCCATATTCTTTTCACCAAATTAAAAGCTTTAGCTTTTAGATCTGCATTATATCTCTATTAAGTGTTTTTTCACCATAATGTGCTATAACGAAATATTAACTAGACTATTTTAAGGAGTGCCAATACTAGAGGCAAACTTTATTCAGTTGAGTTGGCCTCTGCTATATAACATAGTGATATTTTAAGATACTATAAGACATCTTTGGTCAGAATATAAAGACAAAGAGGTAAAAAAATTAGGAGGCTTAGTTTCTAGTTTTTACCTTCCTAGGAATTTAGTCTTCAGCTCTGAGCTATGTCACTTCATCTTGGGGGCGAGGGGGTCTTTTTTCCCCAGTATAGAATATTAGATTACGTGAAGACAAATCTAACTTTAAAATTCTTTGACGTTTTTCTTTTAGTTAACTGACAAAAGCAGATTGTAGCATGAAGTTTTGAATGTATTTTAACATGTTAATTTTTAAAACCCATGTAATTCAGCTAGTTTTTACAATGGAGTGATTCTGGGTCTTTTTTTTTTCTCTCTCTCTGTCTTTTATTTTGTTTGTTTTAGATAAATTATGATGTAAAAGAGCGAGAGCTACTGGGCTATTTGTTCCAGGAAAAGGTTGCCATATTTTCTTTGATTGTAACTAATGGGCTTAAAAATAATCATTCATTTTTGGCCCACATATATTTCTTTTACTAACCACTCATATCTTCTTACTTATTTTGAATAATTACATAATTTACTATGTTCATTATTTTTTCTTTAGATTCTTGGAAATGGGTATCTTTTTCTCTCCCCACTTTCATATTTCTTTAAAGTTTTGAAAGTTCTATACCTCTTTTCATGCATGTTTGGTATTTGGGTTCCTCTCCAATATTCTTTCTTCCCTGTTAAAATTTTTAAAGATTATTTAGTCACTGATATAAGTCATTGGTTGCTAATGGGATCAGCGGTTCTAACACATCAACTTTCTGTGGGAGAAAGAGGTAGCAGTCTGTTCCTGTACAGATGTGCAGCTTTGTAAACCTTAAGGGACAGAATTATATTCTGTTCTTTAGGGTCACTTTGAGTCAGAATTGACTCAACAGCAATAGGTCTGTTTGGTTTTCTAAGAGTACCAAATAAGCAATAGAGCTTGAAACAAAATTATTTGTGGTCCTCTTGTATGTTGAGAGGTGAGGAACCCTGTTGCACAGTGGTTTAGTGGTCGTCTGTTCCATAAAGATCTCCGCCTTGGAAACCCTGGAGGGCAGGTCTACTCTGTCCTGTATGGTTGCTATGGGGATATAGTGAAAGAGCAATTCGTGAGGTTTTAAATAAAAATGGAAACTCAGGTCTCCATTGGCTAGTAGATGTGTTGCTATGTAGATGATGCTTTGCATATTAAGTTGGAAATGGAGTGCATTGAAAAACAGAACTATACTGAGTACCATCTTAACGTATTTTAGAAGGCTTTAGAATTAAAAATATTTTTAATTGTAGTAAAAAGTATGTAACAGAACAGCTGCCATTTTTAGCATTTTTTAAAAATTTGTGCTGCTTTATATTTTTAAGAGCATTGTGTAGAGCAGTTGCAAATATTCTGTGGGTGTATAGAGATGCTAATTAACAAAATGCAGGGTGCTATTCTGAAGTTTTGTTTTAATTTCTTTAAAGAAGATTTGCAATTTAGATAAAAATAAGAACTGGGGCGAATTGTATTCCTTACTCAGTTTTGTCACATAGTTAATTCTATATGTAAGAGATTTCATTAATCTCTAAAACTAAAGATTTCAATGATGCATCTTAAATATAGACTATGTAATCTCTTGAAAACTTTCTTGGCTACCATTTTAATTCAAAATGTCACATTTGCAAATTATATTTCCTTTCTCTTTACTTTTTTGAAATTTTACTGTAAATAGCCTACCACGTGATTGAATTAAAAATCGAATCAACTAATTTACTGTCTAGTAGGAATCCTGGTATGGTGCTGTAGGGTAAGCACTGGACCAAAAGGTTCTTTGAACCACAAGGTTGGTGGTTGAAGCTCACCAGCTGCGCCTTGAAAACCCTATACAGGGTCGCTATGAGTCTGTCACCCCTGTTAACATGTGTTTATTTTACCCTATTGCCCATGAATAATTTTCCTTCCCTGCTACCTGAAATCATACATTGTGTCTTAACTTTTTACATTGGTCTCATACAATATTTGCCCTTCTGTGATTGACTAATTTCACTCAGCATGATATCCTCCAGGGACATTCCTACCTCAGAAGGTTCTGGATAGGGTTCAGGATTCCACCTAAAGTCCTATACACAACAAAGTCTCTGCAAGAAGCCTATTTCACTTGACAAATTCTAGAACCTTTTTTAGATATTACAATCAGTTCCAGGCTGAAGATGGACTTACAAGCTTTCTGTAATCATGTTTCCCAATATTCCTCCTTTTTGTATATTGCCTACCCTGTCACCCCTGTTAACATGTGTTTATTTTACCCTATTGCCCATGAATAATTTTCCTTTCCTGCTACCTGAAATCATACATTGTGTCTTAACTTTTTACATTGGTCTCATACAATATTTGTCCTTCTGTGATTGACTAATTTCACTCAGCATAATATCCTCCAGGTTCATACACATTGTGAGGGATTTCACAGATTTATCTTTATTCTTCAGTGTTGTATAGTATTCCATTATGTGTATGTACCAAAGTTTGTTTAACCATTCTTCTGTTATCTTTTTGATGTGTTGCATACAGACGACGTATTGAAGAATCCTGTTTTCTTATCCATTCTGCTACTCTCTGTCCTTGACTGGTGCATCTAGTCCATTTACATTCAGTGTAATTATCCATAGGTTAAAACTGATTGCTATCAATTTGATGTGTCTTTTTTTGTGTGGTGCTACTGGTTTGTTTCACGTAATTTTCTGCACTGAGTTTGCTTTCTTTGTGGATTTTTATTTCTGTTGTGTTCATGTTTATTAACTCTGATTTTTTTTTTTTTTAATATTTTGATGGGAAGCTGTATTTATTTTCTTTGAGGTTACCCTGTAATTCATTATTATTTTTTTCCCTGCTTAAAACAGTTGTTTTGTCTTGAAATCTACTTGACTTCTTTGCCATTTGGAAGCTCTGTATCTACACTCTTACCTCTTGTTGTCTTTTGTAAATCTTCATTATATATTGATATCTCTGGTTCACTATTTTTATTCTTACAGGTGTGTTTTATTTTAAATCGGGATTGAGTTCTGGATACTGTTGTCATGTAAGGTAATCTCAGGCTGTTGTTTGTGTTGTTGGTTGTCAGTCCAAAGAACACCCTTTAGCATTTTTTGTAAACTTGGTTTGGTCATTACAAATTTTTTTAATTTTTTTTTTTTTTTTAAATCAGGAAATGTCCTAATCTCACTGTTGTATTTGAGAGACAGCTTTGCTTGGATGTATGATTCTTGGTTGGTATTTATATTTTCTTTCAGAGTTTTGTATATGTCATCCCATTATCTTCTTGCCTGCATGGTTTCTGCTGAGAAATCAGAGCTTAGTCTTACTGATTCTCCATTGTAGGTGATAAAGTAGCCTGTTTTTGTAGCTAAAGTATTATTAGAACAGCCATCCTCATTTGTTCATGTACTTTGTGTGCTTCTGTCTACAAAAGCTGCTTCTGTCTACGATGGCAAAGTTGAATAATTGGGACAGAGACTATGGCCTGTAGAATCTTGAATTTACTTCCTGGTCCTTTGTAGAAACAATTGGCTGGTCCCTGGTCTACTATCTTGTTCTTTGTTCCTTTGTTCTTCCTTTCTTGTCTGCTGGATTAATTGAATGGTTTTTAGTAATTCCCTTTATTGCCTCTGTTGGCTTGTTTAGTTATTCCTGCTTTTAGTCTAGGGATTACAAAATGAACCTTAAGCTATTAAAGTCTATTTTGAATTACTATTACACCATTTCATATACTGCAAATACTAAGAACCATTCAATAGTATAAATCCATTTACCCATCCCATCATATTGTTGTGGTAACACATATATAACATAAAATTTGCTATCTTAACCATTATTCAGGGTACAAGTCAGTGGCTTTAATTATATTTGCAATATTTTGTGTGATTTTAGGATGTGGCTCTCAGGGGAGGTTATTTATTTATGTATTTATTTTGGCCTGTTTCAGTCACTCCCAGTCCACTGCCGTGCAGTGGATTCTGACCTATTTTTGTTAACTATCATTGCCTCGGTTCTGACTCGTTACCCTGTGCCAATTTCTGAGGAGTGGTTGATGGGTTTGAATCGTCAGCCTTGAAGTTTGTAGTCCAGTGATTATCCTATGCTCCACACCAGGCCTCCTACGCATTGTAACCCAATATAATGCTTCCAAGTCTGTAAGTCTTTCTGGGAACGGAGAGCCCTCAGAGCAGTTTGCCTAACACCTAACCCACAGCGTGACCAGGGCTCCTTAACTCCAAACTGATTAGGTGTAAGACACACCTATCACTGCTAGGGCCTCCTTAATAGTACAAAAAGTGCTAGTTCCCAATGGAATCACATGCCTTCCAGTCAGTTCCAGCTCATAGTGACCTTTGTACACCAGAAAGAAACCCTGCCCAGTCTTGTGCCATCCTCATAATCATTGCTGGGCTTGAACCCATTGTTGTAGCCACTGTGTCAGTACATTTGTTCTCCTTTTAACACTTCTAAGAAGTCTTTTACAGCAGATTTTCCATACGTTGTTTGATTTCCTTACTGCATCTTCCACGGGCATTGAAGTCATCAAGGATCCATAGTCAATCTCTTCTCTGTTTATTGTGATAATGGCTTATTGGTCCAGTTGTGAGGATTTCTGTTTTCTTTATGGGCAGGTGTAGTCCATAGTGAAGACTTCTTTAATCTTCATTATTAAGTGCTTCAAGTCCTCTTTGCTTTCATCTAGTGAAGTTGTGTCATCTGCATATCTTAGGTTGCTAATGAGCCTTCCTTCAGTTCCACTGCCATGTTGTTTTTCATATAGTCCAGTTTCTCAGATTACTGTTCCAGTGTGCAGATTGGCTAAGTTTGGTGAAAGGATACAACCCTGATGCACACCTTTCCTGATTTTAAACCGTGTAGGAGTCCTGGTGTGGTGCCACTATACACCAGGCAGGAGTCCTGGTGTGGTGTCACAGTACACCAGACTGCAAAGCCATTTGAACTGCAAGGTTGGTGGTTCAAGCTCACCAGGTGCTCCTTGGAAACTATACAGGATTGTAATGGGTCAGAATCGACTTGACAACACTTCACAACAACAACAACAACAACAACAAGTATTCCCATATTCTGTTTGAACAGCTGCCTCTTAGTCTACATACAGGTTCAGCTTGAGCACAGTTAAGTGTTCTAGAATTTCCATTGTTAGCAATGTTATCCATAATTTGTTATCCACACAGTCAAATGCCTTTGCATAGTATATAAAGCACAGGTAACCATCTTTCTGGTATTAACTGCTTTCAGTCAAGAGTCATCTGATATCAACAATGACATCCCTCATTCCAGGTTCACTTCTGAATCCAGCTTGAATTGCTGGCAGTTCCTTGTTGCTGCCCTGCTGCAGCCATTTTTAACTTCAGCAAAATTCAACTGGCATGTGGTATTAATGATAAGTTTTTGTAATTTCCACTTTCTGTTGATTCACCTCTTTGGAATGGTTAGGGATCTCTTTCAGTTGGTTGGCCAGGTAACTGCCTTCCAAAAATTTCTTGGCATAGACAAATAAGTACCTCCAGTGTTGCCTCTCTTTGTTGAAACATTTTAATATTTTGTATTCCATCACACCTGAGACCTTGTTTTTCTCCAGTCCTTTTAGTGCCACCTGGACTTCTTCCTTCAGTAACATCAGTTCTTGATCATATATTACCTCCTGAAATGGTTGAGTAATCAATTCTTTTTAGTATAGTAAATCAAGGTATTCCTTCCATCTTCTTCTTTTTTTAAATAATGTTTTATTGTGAATTATGTGTGGTGCTGTGGGTTAATGCCTCAGACTGCAAAGCTGTTTGAACTGCAAGTTTGGCAGTTCAAGCTCACTAGCTGCCCCTCGGAAACCCTATACAGGGTCGCTATGAGTCGGAACCGACTTGATGGCACTTAACAACAACAACAATATGTGATAGTTTACATGGGAGATGATTAGCTTTACATTTGTCCTATCATATATTGTTTCATTGCTATGGTTACAATGCCCTCCATGCATCATCGACCAACCGAAGGGTATACCCGGCAAGCCTGATCCGTGGTCGTCAGCACACAGCCCATCTCTCTCTCTGGGTTCAGAGTCCCCAGCCGCTCCATCTCTCCATGTCATTGTCTGCCTCCATCTCTGGCGTCACTTCTTCTCTGGGTAGGGTGCTACACTCTGTTCTTCTCCTTTGATGTTCCCAGGGACCTCCGCTCTTGGACTGCAAAGTCAATCACTCCCCTCCTTTTGCTACGAAACATCTACCTCTATGTTTCCAACCCTCATAGTCAATCCTGATAGTAATTATTCATGATTGTACCACAAGAGACCTATCCCCATCTCCTTTCATTAGCTCCGCCCAGACAGATTAGATATTACTCAGTGGAGAGTCTACCTTCCTTCACGCCCTCTGAATGTAGGCTCCCTCTTGAAAGCTTGTAAGCCAGTCACTTTTTGTCTTTTTGCTCCCTCATTTTGGGTAGCCAATGTCCAAGTTGCCCATCCCTGTCTACTCTGGGTATGGAGGGGGTGGGAATGATCCTTGCTGTAAAGATTTGGTCCCTCTTTTGAGCTACTGCATCCATAGGTGTAGGTCAAGTTCATCAAATTGTATCAGATTACTCTTTTTCCTCTTCTTTCTTCTTCTAGTTGAGCTCTGATCATTCAGTCATTGAAGCCAGGTCAAGTGGCTATTATCTGCAAGTGTGGGTGTTCTTGTGCATATGCCCTCTCTTCTTATCAGCTGGACGCTTCAGTCTTCACTCTAGTCCTCTGTGGCTAGGTCACTGACTCTGGGCCTTCCATCTTCTTTGATGCTACTTGGGTTATTTAATGTTTCACTCGCAGAATCCTTCAGTATTGCCACTCAGCGTTAGACATTTTCTTTCAGTTCTTTTGTTGTTGTTGTTAAGTGCCATCAGTTCTTAGAGCTTGGGGGGAAAAAAAAGTGTACTTCCATTTAGGTTTTCTAACTCCAGGTTGTTGCTCATTTCATTATAATAATTTACTTTATCTTCTTGAATTACCCTTTGAAATTCATCATTTCTTCCTTTTGGTTTAGCTATTCTATGTTCAAGAGCAAATTTCAGGTTCACTTCTGACATCCATTTTTGTCTTTTTTTTTCTTTCTGTTTTCTTAATGACCTCTTGTTTCTTCATGTATAAGTCCATGATGTCATCCCACAACTTTTCTGGTCTTCGTGTTCAGTACCTCAATTCTGTTCTTGAGATGGTCTCTGAATTCAGGTGGAAGGTAACTCAAGGTCATACTTTGGCTCTTATGGCTTGTTTTAATCTTTTTCTGCTTCAACTTGAACTTGCATATGAATACTTCTTGATAATCTGCTGTGCCCCTGGCCTGCCTGATGATATTGGGGTTCTCTATTTTTCTTTTTCCAGAGATGTAGTCAATTTGCTTTCCATCTAGCAAGATCCATGCATATTGTCACCATTTATGGTGTTTAAAGAAGATTTACAATGAATGAGTCTTTGGTCTTACAAAATTCCAATTTGTCATTCCTGGCATGGTAGACCATGTGATTGTCCACTTCATAATGACCAATATCATTCCATTTCAGTTCACTAATGTCTAGGATACCAATCTTTGTGTGTTCCATTTAATTTTCTGGATTCAGATTTTGTATATTTCACATTCTCATTTTGAGTCTTGCCACATCAGCAAATGAAGGTCCTGAAAGCTTTGCTCCATCCTTGTCATTAAGGTCAGGTCTACTTTGGGAAGGCAGCTCTTCCTCTGTCAGCCTTCCAACCTCATGGACTCATCTCCTGATACTAAATCAGACAGTGTTCTGCCTGTTACTCATAAGGTTTTCAGTGGCTGACTTTTCAGAAGTGGATCACCTCTTCCTTCTTCCTTGTCTGTTGTATTCTGGAAGTTCCACTGATACCTATCTACCTGCTGGTGTTTGAAATACTGGTGGTGGTATAGCTTCCAGCATCACAGCAACATGTAAGCCACCACAGTACGTACGACACATTGACCCAGTTCAGGAAGCATTTTCACACATACTTTGAGGGAACACAGATCAGTCCATAATATCGATCTAAACAGAAATCCAGTCTCCATTAAGCAATAGCTGGTATTTATATAAATGGGAGCAGACAGTATTTTCCCTTTGCTTCTGACTTACTTTCCTTTGCAGAATGTTTTATGATTGAATAATATTACAGTGTGTAATATATACTCAAGGTCAGCCGTTCGAATCTGCCAGCTGTTCCATGGGAGAAAGATCATGCTTTCTGCTCCTGTAAAGATTTACAACTTTGGAAACCCTATGTAGGGTTGCTATGAGTTGGAACTGACTCCACGGCACATAACCACTACCACCACCACCACTTGCCATATGTACTGTATTTTGTTTATCCATTCATCAGTTGATAGGCATGTGTTGTTAAGTGCAGTAGAGTAGGTTCTGTCTCATAGCAACTGCCTTAGGAGGCAATGAGTTTATGTTAATGGTGGGAAAAGATAGACTGGTTGCATAACTTGAAGACTAACCAGTATCATTGGATTATGCATGTTGTATATATTTTCACAATGAAAAAAGAAAAGAAATTAATACAACAATAATGAAGACCGTAGAAGAATTGATGCCTTTGAGTTATGGTGTTGGAGGAGAATGTTGAAAGTGCCATGGGCTGCCAATAGATCCGTTTTGGAAGAAGTGCAACCAGAGTGCGCTTGGAGGCCAAGATGGCCAAACTTCATCTCTCATACTTTGGACATATTGTCAGGAGGGACCAATCACTGCAGAAGGATATCATGTTTGGTAAGGTTGGAGGGTCAGAGAAAAAGAGGAAGACCCCCAACGAGATGGATTGGCCAAGTGGCATCATCAAGGGACTGAAATGTGGCAACAGTAGTGAGGTTGGCCCAGGATTGGGCAGTGTTTTGTTCTGCTGTGCATAAGGTCGCTATGAGTTGGTACCGACTCGATGGCACCTAACAACAACAACGACTAATTATTTCGAGCATTTCTTCTTCTGCTTATTGGCCACCTGAATGTCTTCTTTGGTGAAGTGTTTGTTTCTATCCTCTGCCCATTTTAAAATTGGATTATATTTGTCTTTGTTTGTTTCTGAGGTATTGAAGTTTTATGTAAGTTATAGAGATTAGTCCCTTTTCTGCTATATCATTGCCAAAAAATTTTCTCACTCTGTGAGTATGAAAACTTGTAAGATAAAGTGTCATAAAGAGGCAATTACCATTAATTTATATAAGATAGATCTGTTGAGCATTACACCAAAAAAGTAACCTACTAAATACCACACAAACCCTAAAATAACAGTGACATGCAGTGTTGAGAGCTGTGGTGACTTGGTGCTGAGATGTTAAGAGCGATTCTCAGGGAAGGAGCTTGGTGACATGGCTCAGGATTTGCTCTGCCCCTTTAAGAGTCTCACTGCAAATTACATGCCCATGCTTTGATCATAGAATTGAAATCCTCTTTGAAGATCTTTAGGTTAGTGAAAACAGACACTAATGTAGGTATTTCATAAAAGTGAAGTTCATAACGTGAACTTTCGAAAAGCAGAAAGTATTGTGCACTCTTCATGATTTATACATGTTTTATCAGAAAAGTAACACTTTGAAACTGTTGTGCAAATAATTTTTCCTCTTTTGTTGCAGGTACCCTTTTTGTCTCCTTTGGAAGGTCATATTTATTTAAAAATAAAGTGTCAAGTGAATTCAAGTGTTGAAGAAAGAGGTTTTCTAGTAAGTAAGATCACTTTATCTTCAGTGTCTTTTTCCATTTTACAAGTCTGAAATATACACTTGGTTTTCCTTAGGGATGAAAAAGACTACCCGATTAATTGATAAATTGATTCAGTGAAGATTTGTGGCTTATCCACACATATATCAGTCATTATGCTAGTGTTGGGAATAACCATAGGCACAAAGCATAACTCCTCCAGTCAAAGAACTTTGAAAACTACAAGTGAGTAGACAAGTACAATGCATTACTTCAATAGGAGAAAACATATTATCCATGTGCAGATTGGTGGGATTTCAGATCTTGAGTGTGGCTGTGGAAGCTTCTAGAAGTAGTGGCATAGTGCCTAAGTCCCTAGTGGCGCCCTGGTTAAGTGCTTTGCTGACATCCAGCCACTCCATAGGAGAAAGCAGTGGCAGCGTACTGTGTGAAGGTTTATAGCTTTGGAAACTGCTGAGGTACTTCTATTCAGTCCTCTAGAGTCTGTCTGAGTCAGAACCACCTCAGTGACAGTGTGTATGAAAGAATCAACTACCCACTGTTACCTTTGTAGAAGCCAGTAGGAAAACAGACAGTAAAAGAAATGAAATCATCCAGATAAAGGGTAGAATTTGTACTGTGGTCTAGAGCGCTCTTCTTCCCTTGGTCCCTCCCTCAATGAAAACAATGAAGGTGATGCTTTTAGATAGTGGTAAGTATTTCAGGATAGCTGGAGAGAGCATCCAAAATCCTGCTGTGGTACTGTAGGGTAAACACTGAATTGCTAATCACAAGGTAAGTGGTTCAAACCCACCAACTGCTCCGTGGGAACCCTATATAAAGTCACTATGGCTAGGAAATGGAGCTCTGGTAGCGTAGTGGTTATGAGTTGGGCTGCCAACCTCAAGGTCAGCAGTTTGAAACTACCAGCTGCTCCGCTGCAGAAAGATGAGGCGTTCTGCTCCCGTGAAGATTTATAGCCTCAGAAACCCTGTTCTGGGTCACTATGAGTCGGAACTGACTCCATGGTACTTAACAACAACAGCAACAAAATGACTAGGAAGGAGTGCTGGTATGGTGCTGTAGGATAAGTACTAGACCGTAAGGTCAGTGGTTCAAACTCACCAGCCATTCCTCAGAAACCCTGTGCAAGGTTGCTATGTGTCGGAATTGACTCGATGGCACTTAACAAGTAGGAACCAACAGAGCAGCTGGTGGTTCTGAACTGGTGACCTTGTGATTTACAGCCCAACGCTTACCCTACTGCACCACCAAGGTTTCTTACCTCTGTTTACAGTTGTTGATAAGTGCTCTTGAGTCAGTTCCAATACATAGTGACCCTATACAGGGTTTCCAAAGTTGTAAATCTTTGTGGGAGCAAAAAGCATCATCTTTGTCCCACTAAGCAGCTGGTGGGCTCCACCCACCAACCTTGTCCAGTTCTTGTCCTATGGAACTGTGCTGTGATGATAACAGTCTCTTCTTAACCACTGAAATGTTCCTCATCTGCAATCTTTATGATGTAAAAGCTGGACAAATACTACACAGGGGGGAGCTGGTGAGTCATTTTTATCAACTTAGCTGTTAGATTGAAATAAAAAGGATTCCTTTCTCTTTCTTTGGGTGATGTGAGCAGTGTTGCCTAGTGATGGAGCAGCCAGGCTTGGGGAGGAAGAGGTGAGGGGCCTGAGGGAATGTGGCTGGAGTAAAAGTTAATTAATACATTGGAGATTTCAGTGCATTATGGAAACAGTTTTGCACGTAAAGTAACTTCACAGCTAGAGATTGCTTTCCTAATTCTAGCTAACTGTTTGATAATGTCACACAAATCAGTGACTTGAACAGGCTGTTTGTTCTATCACCAGCCCTGTGCCCTGGTGGCATAGTTGGGTAACCATTGGCTGCTGTGAGGTTGGCAGTTCAAACCCACCAGCCTCCATGGGAGAAACCTGAGGCTGTCTGCTCCCATCTAATATAGCACGTTATATCATTAACTTTTTAAAATATATATATAAGGTATGATGTTCGCATATCATATTACTCTCATATAAATTTTACACTTGAAATACTGTGTTACTTAATAGGCATTTAGTTACAAGTTTCATGTTTTAAAAAAACTGATATTGAGGTAAATATCTATTTGGGTTTAATATTTGTAAATTTTTAAAGGTGTTATGCCTGTAGATGATGCTGCAAATCTGGGATAATGATTTTTTTATGATTATTATGGAAGGAGACACGATAAAAATCATCCAATTAGGTTTTAAGTTGTGAAATATATCAATTTAAACATTTCATTGTAAAGATAATGCTCTTCAGAGTCTAAAACTAGCATTTCATTAACTTTTTCAGACTATATTTGAAGATGTTAGTGGTTTAGGTGCCTGGCATCGACGGTGGTGTATTCTTTCTGGAAATTGTATCTCTTATTGGACGTATCCAGATGATGAGAAACGAAAGGTAATTTTAATAGGACTAGACCATGCTGATAGCCCTAGTTAATTTTCATGTGGTGTTTTACGTAAGTGTTCCCCCGACCAGACAAATTTTCCTTTTAAATATACTTAGAAAGCCTTAAAATGTTTCTTGTTGTGAAACCAGTAGTGTGTAGGTTTGGCTCCAGACTACCACAATAAAGGGAGCCTCAGGGATTTTTGGTTTTCCAGCGCATTGAAAAGTTATGTTTATACTAATAAATGTTCATTATGAAAATGTTTGAAATATTGTGAGAATTTGCAAAAAGTGATAGACACGAAGTCAGCAGATGCTACTGGGAAAATGTCACCCATAGACTTGCTGGGCGCAGGGCTACCACAGACCTTCAGGCCGTTACACAGAAGAATGCAGTATCTGCAAAGCACAGTAGAAGCAAGATGTGTCATGTATTTGTGTTGAATTTTATATCCTATCCATTCCATGGTGCTCAACTGCTAACCAGAGGTTGATGGCTCAAACCCACATAAACCCCACTGGAAGAAAATCCTGGAAGTCTGCTCTTACAAAGATTATAGCCTAGAAAATCCCACGAGGCAGTTCAAACTGCCCTGCTGTTGCTATGAGTAGAAAGTCACTCCACAGCATCTAGCAACAATGACAACCCCCACTCCCTGTGATAGGACACTTGTTAAAACACTTAAGGAAGAAATTGATCGTTTTTTTCACTTTTGGAATGTTCTGTAATCTTTTTTTCTAATTGATATTTTTCATTATAATTATGTTAAATTCAGTTTTATATTTTACTAGGTAGTTGGTTTATCTAAAGCTGGGATAAAGCAATACAAGAAAAGTGCAATAGAATTGCTGTGCTTTTGTTTCTAAAATGTGGTAATAGGTTTTTGCATAGATAATAGGGTGAACTTTGTCTAACTTTTTAAAGAATTTAAGGTTATTTTCTAAGTAAGATGATTTATTCTTCAAAGACTGATAACTACAAATAAACAAAATTAAAAAGTAGTTTTGTAATTCATAACATAATTTATTTTTAGTTTATGGTGCTAGAGGAGAAACCACAAGGTCAGCAGTTCAAACCTACTACCAGTCTTGAAAACCTTATACAGCGTTGCTATGAGTCAAAACTGACTCAATGACAAACACCAACAACAATCTTAATTTGTACCAATTTAAATAGTGCTTACTGCTTACTGACTTAGTCTTAACTTATTTTTACTATTAAATTTTTAAATTTATTTTTAAAGAATCCTCTAGGAAGGATCAATTTGGCCAACTGTACCAGTCGTCAGATAGAACCAGCTAACAGAGAATTCTGTGCAAGACGCAACACTTTTGAATTAATTACTGTCCGGCCACAAAGAGAAGATGACCGAGAGACTCTTGTCAGTCAGTGCAGAGATACACTGTGTGTCACCAAGTAAGTTGTTTTCACTTTAGCTGACACATTACAGTATTAGCTAAGTATGCTCTCTACTTACTCAAGGTGGAGACGTTTTCAACATAGCGAATGAGCTTTAAGGAGTCCTGGTGTGGTGCTGTGGGCTAATGCGTCAGACTGTAAAGTCGTTTGAACTGCAAGGTTGGTGCTCACCAGCTGCTCCTTGGAAACCCTATACAGGGTCGCTATGGGTCAGAATTGACTTGACAGCACTTAACAACAATGAGCTTTAGGTTAAACTTGATGATTTATGTGCAGTTGAGAAGTCAGGCATTAGTCAAAGATACTTTGCTCTCTCACATCTCTTCTAAAAATCACCCTCCGTAAATCAGGTGATGTAGGTTAAGACTATATATAACAGAATAAACTATTAGGAATGTTGCTTCTTTTGTTTCATGAGTTTAGGTATGGTAGAATTTGTGATGCAAGGGCTTATTAAGAGTGTAAAATAAATAAGCCTTTTGCTTAGATGTTCAAGAGAAGCTTGAAGACCAACTCAACTGAAAACAA
Organism: Chrysochloris asiatica; assembly: GCF_000296735.1. Taxonomy (NCBI): domain Eukaryota; kingdom Metazoa; phylum Chordata; class Mammalia; order Afrosoricida; family Chrysochloridae; genus Chrysochloris; species Chrysochloris asiatica. The sequence continues at coordinate 13,694,281 of NW_006408524.1, read as the reverse complement.
CTGTGATTAGGGACAAAAGCTAAAACTTGTTCAGGTCTTTGTTAATCTGGGTATTCCGCTCAGGGTGATGGGTAGAATGGCTCCTTCAGTTTCTGATGGGGAAACATTAGAAAGCTACAGCCAAGAGCCGCTGTAAAATCGAACAGAGTTCCTCAGGTACTGCCAATTTGTTTAACAATAGCTGGGTAACAGTCGGGAGCCCTTCCTTGGAAATGTCTGTCTCTTTTCTTTTTTTTTTAAAAAAATTCTTGATGTCTAGATTATTTCCAGATTAAGTTAACACATCTATCCATTTTTTTCTTGGCTTTCTATCTATCAGTGGCTTCAGGCAAAACAGGAGAGGCAACATAAATTCACAATGATATTGTGTGTTTATTTACTCTGTTCATGAGTACAGTCAGCAAGAGGACCCACTGAAGTGGACTCCACAAGTTCCTGACCTCAGTGGCCCATAAGTAGCCCTTAGGATCATCACTCAGATTTTTCCTATGACCTTCTCTTTATCTGGTATCCAGAACACATGTTATTCTCTCTCTAATTACTCTGCATTTAATTTTTCTCATTCTTATATTATCGTAATTTGGATGGGGGCTCTGCTCCTTTGTTCAAGCATTTCAGAGCAACACATATTCTGTTCAGTCCTGGCTGAGTCCTCAGCTTTGTTTAGTGATTTAAAACTTATTTCACTGCTTCAACCATATGAATACAAACATTCCTCAGCTCTGCATTCTTATTAGCTTTATTTGCCTGTTTCTCCATAGGGCCTTTTTGACCTATACCCTGATCTAGATTTAGTGTATCTCCTGTTTTATTCCTACTAACAACAAAATAAAGATTTCTCTTCTGGTCTCTATTGCCTACTTCAAAATATTAGGCTATGAATATGAAGTAGGAACCGCTTCATCTTATGGGAAGGCAGTGTTACACAGTTATATAGGGACTTTGCAGTCCACAGGCCTAGGTTTAAATCCTGCCTTGGTGACTTTCCAAATGTAACCATGGCAAATTAGTGACCTTTGCTGGCCATCTGAATAATCCTGTGTCAGAATGAAAGTAGGAGCTCCACAGAGTGATCGTAAAGCACTTAACACAGTGTCTGGCACATGGCATACACTCAAGATGATCACTGTTACAGTTGTGGGTGTTGTATCCTCTCTCTCTCTTTTTCCATTGAAAGTGATAATGCAGATGACTTCATTTCTGTCCCGCATATACCATTTCTAGTAGTCCCGATGGGAAGAAATTACTTAAGCCTACACAGTGTTTCACACAGTCCAGTTTCCCACCCCTACCTACTCTATGAATTAGTTGTTCAACTTTAAGTAAATATATTTACAAAGTAGAGATTCCTGATAAAGGATGGGGGTAGCAGTGTAGGAAAAAATAATGGGTACAAAATATTAATTGTACAAATATTCTTACCTGTAATATGCTAGATTGCATCCCTACACTTGTGATTCCAGCTCTCAGGAAGCTTGAGTCTGAAGGCACCCAATCGGGAGCTCCTAGTTTCAGGCCCATGGTGCTCTGTATAGGAAACTGTCCATACTCAGCGGATGTCGCCCACCATCAGCTTGCCCAGGCCAGAGCCACCTGTACAGGATGGTTACATCTTCAGTGTGAACACTCCACTCGTTTTCCAGTGTGACTAGTGTCAGTTAGGAAGCAGCTGACCAAATTGGAGCTCATTTTACCTTTTTGCATTTGGTTAAGCACATCACTAGGTAGCTCTTAAGTAGCATCCATTAAAAATGCTACTGATTTGTTTAGGCTTTGCACCCCACCCCCACCCTGCAGGAGTACATGGAAATATGGACCAGAGGAAAACATCCTGACCTTTTCTCCCCCATTGTAGGAACTGGCTGTCTGCGGATAGTAAAGAAGAGCGGGACCTCTGGATGCAAAAACTCAATCAAGTTCTTGTTGATATCCGGCTCTGGCAGCCTGATGCTTGCTACAAACCCATTGGAAAACCTTAAACTTTGGGGCCTTTCCTTCTGCCGTACTGTGCAGAGGGTTGTTTTTTTGTTTTTTGTTTTTTTTTGAGCTGTATCATAAATGTATCTTAAGAAAACACACTTAAGAGCATCAGATTTGCTGATTGCATTCTTGGCTTTAACTACAGAAGGGTATGTGCCAATATTCACTACATATTATGCAGTATTTATCTTTTCTATGTACACCTTCAGCCTTTTTTGTCATTCATAAATAATTGGAAGTCAATTCATTACAGTTGACTTTGCTAAATCTTAATTTAAAAGTCTCTCACTTTCTTAGAAAATTTAGTTATTCGTGGTATTAAAAAAAAATTTTTTTTTTTTTTAAAGTAAGGAATTTTGGGTTGTCTTCTTGGAACGATGGATCCTGAAGTCGAAAGGTCTGCCAAGGGTTGGAGACAGAAACCTCAAACTTTTGTGATCACTTCTCTAGCTTTAGTACATTTTTTTTTTTAAATCATGAAGGTTATGATCATTTATTGATCATGATATGTCTTGTTACTAGAGTACAGGAAACAACTTATAAGAGACTTGACACAAACATTTTTAGTAATGGAAATAAGAACATTTTCAAATAGCCAATGTGTGTTAGCATAAAGTTTGAAACTGCCTTCAAAAAGAGAGACAGTCATAGGGAATATTGTGTGAGATTTGGGACTTAGAGAAGAGATAATAAGTAATCACATGGTTCACATTTACTCAGTTACTATATATGCAGATTGTCATAGAATTCAGGCTTTTGAAAATAACTGTTTTTGCTAAGTTGACTCCTCAAATATACTTAGTGTATTGGTTCTCTCTACCCTTGTAACAAGAAAAATGTAAATTGAAGAGTCTTTATATATATGGAAAAGGTAAACTTCTACCAAGCTGCTATGAACTAATACTTTGCTTGCCAAAGTTCTTATTTAGTTTTTATTTTCATGTTCATGTAGGGCCATGTCTAAAAACCTATTTGAAATCATTTGAAAAGCAATTAAGTCCTATTACCTTAAAAAAATTAATATCGTTTTTCTTTCTTTTAAATATACATATATAAAAATCTTCTCATAAAGCATGGTCTCAACTTTTAGGTACACTTTTAATTTTGGAGTTGTTCAAGTTATTGATGACCTCATTTATAAACACTAACTTCTGTCAGCTCCTATCATTTTTTTTAATCTATTCAAATGTGTTTTTTCTTTGTATGTATTATAAAAATATATTTTATGACATTTCACCCAAATAAATACTTGTAAATGGCTTAAGGAACTCATTATTTAAGAAATAAATGGGCAATGTAACTGTTCCCATGGGCTTCTTGGGGGGTAATATTGACAGCATCTCATCTTTTCATCTCTAGTTTATTTTCTGCCCTGGGGTCACTGTTGAATGAGTAGGCAGATGAATAGTCATTTCTAGGCCTTTTGACAGAGTCTGATCGTTGGATGTGCATTTGAAGAGATAGAGGATGAGTTCAAAGCTTTTAGCCAGAGACAACACCAGTCAAAACAGGGGATGGGTTAGAGGTCCCTTTTTCATACAGGTGTACCTTGGAGACATTGTGGGCTCGGTTGCAGATCACCATGAGAAAGGGAATGTTGCAATAAAGCAAGTGGTTTCCCACTGCATATAAAAGTGATGTTTACATAATATTCTAGTCTATTAAGTGTACAATAGCATTATGGAAAAGTTTGAGATGTTGTGAGAATTAACAATGTGACAAGGAGACACGTGCTATTGGGAAATGGCACCAATAGACATGCTCAATGCAGGGTGGCTACACACTTTCCAGTTGTAAACATACAATCTTGACGAAGTGCAGTAGAGTGAAGAGCAGTAAGATGAGGTGTGCCTGTATATAGTCCCTGTGTGATATTAATGCATGGCTGTTAACTGAAAGAGGGGAGTTTCAAGTTCCCCAGTGGTACCTTGGCAGAAAATCCAGGCAATATACTTCTGAGAAGTCAGCCAATGAAAAGCCTCCGCAGCACAGTTTAAAGTGTTTGTGAGACTATAAAACACACAGGGTTGCCGTGAGCCTGAGTCAACTCCATGGCAACTGGTTGGTTTTATTTATGTAAAATCTTATGTCTGTTTTTGAATAGGTTTTACATCATGAAACAAAATCAAAAAAGCACAAAAAAGTTAACATCAAGAGTAAGATTTCTTCTCTTGTCCCCGAGCTCCTTTTTTCCCACTCAAGAGGCAACCGTTTTTCATCCATTTTCCTGTGTCTTGTCTGAGAGATTCTTTTCATATACAAACACAGGCATATTTGCATCTTTTTGTTCATTCAAAACTATACCATGCATAGTGTGTGTTGTAAGTTAAACATGTTTTTTAAAGTAACTTTTAAAGATCATTCCAGCTCAGTAGCTACGGAGTGTATAAAAAGTCCAGTTTTTGAAGAAAGTTAGTTTAAAGTGATTGTAGGTCATGAGAAGTTGCTTGTGAACAGTGAAAAATCCTCTGGAGATCTGCCTAGGGGTTTGTTGAAAACATTAAAGTGGTAAGATCATTGAGGGAGTGTAATGTGGGAAGAGAAGGAAGACCAAAACGGAATACTGTTATCCAGAGAAAATGTAGCTTAGGAATGGCTGATGATTGTCATTCAGACAAAAAAAAGAGTGACTTCAGTTATCTATTGAGATCAAAGGAGATCTTAAGGTAGTGATCACAAAATCACACAAGAGAAATCTAGAGAGGTCAATTCACTAAAGTAGTTCATATAAATAAAAAAACAAACAAACACCAAAAACCAGGCTACAACAAAAGATATGGAGGAAAAGAATGGCATATTGAATTATATTTTTAAAACTCCTACAAGATAAACCATCCAAATAAAGCATAAGCAAGGGACTGGAAGAAAACAGTCATATCATATTTAAATAAATCAAAAGAGTAATTTGCAAAATACAGGAAGAGCTCTTAAGAATGGCTATCACTTTTTAAACAGTAATGCCGTACGAGACATTATTCTTGGTGTTTTGCATGGATTGTTTCATTTAACCTTCACATGACTTTATGAAATAGGCATGAAACTTAGGTAACTGTTTTGAAGGAACACACTTAGCAAGTAGCAGATCTGAATTAGGATTCAGGCACTTCAGAATTCACATTCTTCACCGTCATACGATGATGTTTCTCAAATTAAGAAAAAAATCAGAGGTGGCAAGATGGCGGATCAGTAGAACGACTACACAGACCCTCTACAGCAAAGCTACCGAAAACCAAATGAAATAGATGCAGATGATAGTCCTGGAACTCTGAGCTTCAGATGAAGGGATAGAGAAGTGGTTTAAATGCTTTCTAAGAGAGAGAGTTGGGCAGATGCTGCAGAAAAAGGAGAGACTGGTGACCTGTTCCCGCCGACCAGGCAGGAGCAGCCATCTTGAGCTTTTTGTTAGTGGCTTCAGAAACAAGGAAACAACTGGTATTGCAGAAACATACCTGTGGCTCACAGAGATTGAGGTGTGATTTCCCCCCCTCTCCCCCTTATTTCCACACTCCCCTGGTGACCAGAGGTGGGACCAAGTGCTACCCATGTACTCTCCCAGGGAAGCTCCCATACTTCAGTGGTCAGAGTTGTACTGAGAAAGGGGAGCTGCCCATACTGACCTTGTTTGGTTGGTCCTACTCCAGATCTGCAGAGGAGGCTCTGGCCAACTCTGGACTAGCTCTCGCTAGGAGAAGCAGCAGAAAAGACGAGTGGGGTGCTGGCAGTAGCCACCTGAGCATCAGGTTGGTCTTCAGACCTGTAGAGGCAGTTCTGGTCAGGCCTGACTAGAGGCACCTCTCACCTCTGGTACAGAAATACCCTGATCACCCAACTGCCTTGGGGTAACTAACACCTAGTCCTATAGGAATTCCATCTAGGATTGAGTGTTACTGTCTCATCCCTTACCCACCCACAATGTGAGGTCCTCAGCTGGCAGGAGACCCCAGAATTTTCTTCTCTCTGAGTCTGGCTCCTGCCCTGTTTCTTCTTCCTTTTCATTGTTTTTGTTTGTTTATTCTTTCTCCCTCACCTTTCTGTCACTTCCTTTCTAGACTTTCTATCTCCCCTTGTATGTTTTCTTTTTTCGCTGCTTCTCTTTGCCAACTACTTCTTTCTTAATTTTTTTTTTTTTAAACTATTCTCTGATCTTTTACTCCATCTCTTTTTAGGTCTTTTTAATTATTATTATTATTTTATTATTTTCCTCTTCCACTTCTCTCTTTGGTTTTTGTATTCTCTTTACCCTGTTGCCTGCTTTTTCTTTTTATTTTTTTGCAGTTATTTGCTGGTTTGTGTTAGTTCTCTCTTGTTTGTGTGTTTTCTCTTGCCACACCTGATGTGGCTAGCAACAACTGAACTCTCTGCAACCCCACTCTTGGAGCAAGAACCAGTATCATCTGGTATACACCAGATCAACAAAAACAACCAACATCAGCTAAATATGTACTGAACTGACTGCATGAACAGCGAACAGAAAATGGTCCACCATCTCATCTGATCACACCTGCCAGGAGGCAGTTGGTGAGTGCCTAACAATCACCAACTTAATTTCATCAACTTCATACAAATATAACATTGAAATGTCTTGAAGGCAGCAGATAATTTCTGTTCACTTGAAGAAGCGAGACAGTGGTTCAACCAACAGACCAAGAGGCAGAGCTAGAAAATATTTTGGAGAAAAAAGGCATTGGAACTACCTGAAAAAGAATTCAAAAGAATGATATTTAGGTACTCCAAATATCAGGTTGAGGAAAACACAGAAGAATTCAGGAAAGCGCTTCAGGAACAATCAAACAAAATAGATAAAAGATTTGACATGATACAAAACCTGCAAATTAAAGTCCAGAAGTTTAATACTAAGATTTCAGAAATTAACAATACATTTTTAAGAAAGGCAAAGGAGTAGATTTGAATCAAGGCTGAACTTGTGAATTTGAAGATAAATCTCTCAATACTAGTAAGCTATAAGAACAATCAGAATAAAGAATGAAAAAATATGAAGACAGCCTGAGATTTCATGTGGGACAATATGAAGAGGAATAACAGTTTACTGGAATTCCAGAACAGGAATAGACAAAAGCACAGAAAAGATAGTTGAAATGATGTAAGAAAATTTTCATAACGTCATGACAGATGAAATGACAAACATTCAAGAAGCTGAACAAAGCCTAAACAAGGTTGTTTAAGTGCTGTCAAGTCGGTTCCGACCCATGGTGACCCTGTATAGGGTTTCTGAGGAGACGCTGGTAAACTTGAACCACCGACCTTGCAGTTCAAACGGCTTTGCAGTCTGGTGCATTAACCTACAGTGCCACACCAGGACTCACAAAATAAAATCATCAAGGCATATCATAATCAAAATCAAAGACAAGGAAATAATTTTGAAAGCAGCTTGTTGAAAAAACAAAAATTATCTATGAAGGAAAACAAATAAGATGAGGCTCTGATTTATCAGTAGAAACCATGCAAGCAAGAAGACAATGGGGACCTTGGGACCATCAAGAGAGAAGAGTGGAGAGCGGAACCCTACCCAGAGAGGCAGTGACGTCAGAGATGGAGGCAGAGACGATGACGTGAGAGATGGAGCGGCTGGGGACTTTAGACCCAGAGGGGGAGACGGGCTGATGACCAGTGGTCAGGCTTGCAGGGTGTACCCTGCAAAGAAACTCAACAGAGACACAGAAGAACTAAGTAACACTATCAACCAATATGACCTCGTAGATTTATACAGAGCACTCCTCCCGACAACAGCACAATACACATTCTTTTCTGGTGCACATGGAACTTTCTCCAGGATAGATCATATGTTAGGCCACAAATCAAGCCTCAATAAATCTAAAAACATTAAAATGCTACAAAGCATCTTTTCAAATCACTATGCTATAACATTAGAAAACAACAAAAGGAAGATCAAGGAAGCAAAATCATATACATGAAAACTGAATAATATCCTGCTTAAAAGCTAATGGGTAATAGAACAAATTGGAAAAAAAAAATTCCTGAGTT
>NW_006408524.1:13684370-13686198 GCF_000296735.1 Chrysochloris asiatica | reverse complement strand
AATGAAAATGAAAACACAACCTTTGGGGTACAGCAAAAACAGTGCTCAGAGGGCAATTTACAGCAATAAATTCACACATCCCAAAAGAAGAAAGAACCAAAATTAACATCTTTACCGAACATCTCCAACAATCAGAAAAAGAGCAATAAAGTAAGCTTACTGCCACAAGAAGAAAAGAAATAAAGATTAGAGCAGAAATAAATGAATGAGAAAACAAACGATAGAAAGAGCAAGACAAGAAGTTGTTTCTTTGATAAGTTTAATAAAATTGAGAAACCTTTCACAAATCTAGCAAAAAAGAAGGAAAGGATGTAAACAATGAATGAGAAACGATATGGGAGACATCACAACAGAACGAATGGAAATAAAATGGATAATAATACTATGAAGAATTGTACTCCAATAAATTTGAAGATCTACATTCAGGAAAAGTTTAGTTGGAATGGAATTTATCTCTTTCTCAAGTGTTGAAGATATGCACACAAAACCACTGAGGCCTGGTACAGACTTGAGAGATAGTTTATTTGTTATCAATTGCTGGACAGCTTCTTGTTAAATGCTGTCAAGTCGGTTCTGACTCAGAGCGACTGTATATAGGATTTCTGAGGAGCAACTGGTGAGTTTAAACTGCTGACCTTGAAGTTTGAACCGACATGGTGGTCCAGTGCTTATTCTACAGCGCCATACCTTAAAATCACAACATTTACAATCTCACAAATACTGTGGGTCAGTAAAAAAAAAAAACAAAAACAGTATGCAGACCAAGTCTGACTTCTGTCTTCACAAGGAAGAAGGAGAATCAAAATCAGACCAAGGTCAATGGCTATGAAGTGGAGGTCAGCTATGCATGCCTCCACCCTCCAGCCTTCTTTACACCAACCATCCCTCCTACAGCACTCTCTGCTTCACACCTGGTTCCACAATCCATAGCAATGGCAACACAGAACTCATAGATAATAATCACTATTATGGATTTATTAAGGAAGTGATGCAGGATCAGAAACAACATTGTTGTTAAGTGCCATGGAGTAGGTCCCAATTCGTAGTGACCCTGTATAGGGTTTCCGACTGGTGAGCTTGAACCGTAGACCTTGTGATTCAAAGCGACTTTGCATTCCAGCTCATTAACCCACAGTGCCACACCAGGAGCAATTTCTCCAGTAAGGAACACCTTTCCTCTGTTGTGTGGCAGGCACACTATGTTCTTTCTTCAGCCTTTCAGCCATGTGACTTGGCCTCTGTTCCTCTCAGGCAAATGTTAAAGACCCTTTAGTTTATCTGCAAATGCCCAAAGGGCACATTCTGCAAGCCAGCCTCCTGCCCATTGGCACTCAGCTTTACTCAGTCTGTGTGGGCTGGAAAGTCGCAACTGCTCTGTCTCTTCTGCCTCTGCTGCGAAAGCTTTTCCAGGTAGGGATCCCATGCTCTTCTCATAGAGCTTCTTTCTTGATGTCCTGGGATCATCTTTTCCTGTTTGAGACAGCTCTCTTTAAACCTCGCAGCATGGCAAAATGATCTAATGCCAGTGTTAGAGTCCTATGCAAGTGCTATGTCCATGGTGGGCATTAAAAAGACTTTGGATAGAAAATCCATGTCAGGTAAATTCACAGTACCACAGTCAAGAATTCATGTGTGACAAGAACACCCACACTTGCAGATAGTACCCATTTGACCTGACTTCAATGGCTGGATATCAGAACTCGACTAAAGGAAGAAAGAAGAGGAAAAAAAGAGTAATCCGCTACAATTTGATGAACTTGCCCTGTACTTACAGATGTAGTAGCTCAAAAAACAGAACGGATCTTTACAGCAAGGATCATTCCCACCC
>NW_006408524.1:13676029-13683625 GCF_000296735.1 Chrysochloris asiatica | reverse complement strand
TTAAAAAAAAAAAAAAAAAAATTCCTGTGTGGCTTTGTTGGCTCCTTTGGCTCAGGGTCTTTTCACAAGGCTATAGTCATGTCAAGGTCCGAGTAAGAAGGGATCTCTTTCCAGCTCACCCATCTGGTTGTAGCAAGAATTCAATTCCCCACAGGGGACTGAGGCCTTCATATTCTTGCCAGCTGTTGGTTGGAGGCTGCCCTTAACTCCATACCATACGGCCATTCCATAGAGCAGCTCACAACACTGCAACTACAACAGACTGAGCAAGTGCGAAGAGCCAGAGAGCGTGGAGCAAGATGGACAGTTCTGGCTTTTGTAATTTGATGTCAGAATTTCCATCCATCATTTTTTTCCCCATCCATCGTTTTTGCCATACACTAAGGGGTTCTGGTAGCGTAGTCATTATGAGTCAGGCTGCGAACCTCAAGGTCAGCAGTGTGAAACTACCAGCAGTTCTGCAGGAGAAAGATGAGGATTTCTGCTCCTGTAAAGATTTACAGCCTTGGAAACCCTATGCAGGGTCACTGTGGGTCGGAACTGATGCCACGGCACACCACCACCACCATTTGTTAAAAGTGAGCCACAAGGTTCTGTCCATTCGCAAGAGGACAGAATTATACAAGGTTTTGAGTACCAGGAAGGAGTCCTGGTGGTGCAGTGATTAAGCACTCTGCTACTAATTGAGAGGTAGGTGATTCAAAACCACCCACCCCCACAGCTTGGCAGGAGAAAGATAAGGCAATCTGTTCGCATAAAGATTTACACCCTTGGAAACCCACTGCTCTATTCTACAGGGCCTCTCCGAGTCAGAATCGACTCCATGACAACAGTTGGATACCAGGAGGTTGGGATCATGGGAAGCCATTTTAGAAGTTACCTAACCTTGATTTAAATTTTTTCATTCTTTTCCATGTTGGTCAAAACCATTCTGATTTAAAAATGTTTACATGTAATGCTCTACATTTTATTTTCAAACATTTTTTTCAAAATAGGTTTTTGTTTAAAACCTTGTCTCCTGTGTGTTTTGGTTTTTCTTCATTGGTCTTGCCAGAGTTTTGCTAGTTCTGTCAAGCTTTTCATAGAAGCAACCATAAGTTTGTATTTATCAGTTCCACAGTTGCTTAGTTTTTTAACATTAATTCTTTTGTTTTAGCCATTTTAAGTTCTTTCTCTTTACCTGGCTTCCTTGGATTTATTGTCTTCTCTCTAACTTGTTGAATGCACAGTTCAGACTTCCATTACTTCTTATTAACAATGAAAGCAGTAGTCTAGAAGTCTCATCTGTACACAGATACACTCACTCAACACAATGAGTTCATTGCTATTGCTCGCTAAATCGTTTATGTTTTGACACATTTTGATCTAGAAGTTATTTTAGAAAACGTTCCCCTTGCTATTACTTATCATAATATATCACATTTCCCAGCCCCGAGGTTGAAAATAGTTTCAGTATAGAATTTTGTCAAAAGTGCTCTAGAAAGCAAAATAATTCTGATCTAATTTCTTACCAGAGTCCTGGTGTGGTGCTGTAGGATTAACACCGGACTGCTAACCTCAAGGTTGGCAGTTCAAACCCACTAGTCGCTCCTCAGAAGCTCTATACATGATCGCTATGAGTCAGAACCTACTTGATGGCACTTAACATCAACATTTTTTTTTTTAACCTTTGAGAAACAGTATGTTTCAGAGGCCTCGTTCCCACTAATAGAAGCAAAGTTATGTAGCTTCTCCACATATTCATTTCTTTTACACAGTTGTTGTTGTTATATACTGTGGAGTCGGTTCCTACTCATAGCGACCCTGTACAGGGTTTCTGAGGCTGTAAATCTTTATGGGAGCAAAAAGCCTCATCTTTCGCCCATGGAACAGCTGGTAGTTCTGAGCTGCTGACTGTGAGATTAGAAGCCCAATTCGTAGCCATTATGCTACCAAAAAAATATTGCAAAAATACTCATACATGCTTGGGTTTACTCCAAACAACAGTATTTAAACATGCCCTGCCATCAGTGGTTGACTCCAGACAATTTCTCCCGGTAATAAACTTGACTTAATCTCATTAAGGTGTTTAAGTATATATATATTGTTCCTTGGGAAAATTACTTTGAGGTCAGGGCTAATATAAAAATTTTAACAAAACTCATGTAGGCATCTTCCCAAATCATTGAAGCTTTGCAACAAGTTTTCAGGAATGCTGTTTCACATGAAACAATAGTTTTTAGGCAGATCAAGCATTTAAGAAAGGTTGGGGAGTCTTCAAAATGAGCCAAGGAAGGGAAGACTAGAAAACACTGACAATGAAGAAACTGTGGGCAGAAATCCAGAAACTGGTGGAAGAAGACTTTAGCATTGCTATTGATGTGTTAGTGACTGAACTTAGGATCTCACGTGGTTTGGTCTTTTCTATTTTAATTTAACAGCCAGGCCTCAGTAAGCTTTCAGTTGGATGGGTGCCAAAACATTACCTGCAGATCAGCTCCTTCAACAAGCCTATCTTTCCATTAATCTTTTGAGTAAGATAGAAGCTTAATGAAGACTATTTTATTGAATGAATCATAACCAGGGTTACATCTTGAATTTACCAATATGATCCAGAGAGCAAAACCCAACCCAAAGTGGCTTCTGAGGGCATCTGCTGGGCCAGTCGACTTTAAGATAGAGAGGGCCCCTCAGAAGGTTCTGGCGACAGTTTTACAGGATTCCCAAGAGATGATCTTGATAAGTTTTTTTCACAGGACTATCATGAAAGCTTATCATGAAGAAAATGTTAGAAAATGGAACACTACATTGGTGAAAAAAAAGACCAGGAAAGTTACACTGAGCAATTTTTCTTTTCTTTCTTTTTTTTTTAATCACAATGAACCTGCTCATTCTTTGAGGGGAGCAAGGGCTGTCCAGCGAGGATTTCCATTCACCCTACATGTCTGATCTTGCCCCATCACACTTCTTTTTGGTCTCCAAACTCAAAGAATATTTAGAAGGATGAAATTGGAGTCCCTTGAAGATGTCTAAATGGCCATTTTGACGTGGCATCGATGGAAAACCACAAAATTTTTCAGGGGAAGGATTGGAGAGATGGAATCAACTTTAGAAGACGGAAGCTACGTTGAGAAACAGTTGTTTCACATTTTACTATTTTTGTTTGATAAAGGTTTCTATGATTTTGTAGCAATTCTTGTGGACTTAGCCTCATATTGTGATTGATCATGTATGTTAGTCTGGTTAAAAACAACAACAAAACAGTTGGGATGTTGATAGTTTGATTTTTCTTTTTTATAGTTTTTAGACCTCATCATTTATTTTGAACATCAAGTTATATTTACCAAAGGAGGAATTACATTTACACAGATGGAGAAATTGCCTTAGTGGCATCCAATGCTATTTTTATTGTCTTGTTCTGGAAAGAATCCTGTTTCGAAGGTGGCAAAGACCTGTTCAAATAAATCAAATAATGCTTCATTTTAAGAGAAAAAACATGACCGTTCCTTCAGTTTGTTCAAAGTAACTGAAGTGATAGATCAAAAAAAGTTAAAATGTATTTTTTCTCTTTAGTTTACACAAGCTTGGTACGATATTTCTTGGCATGGCCTTTTTGAGTTTATCCTATTTGGGGTTTTTTTTTTGGCTTCTTAAGTCTGTAGGTTTATGCCTTTTGTCAAATTTGGGTTTTTTTCTGCCATTATTTCTCTGAATACCTTTTCCTCCCTCCCCTTTTTCACTTTTTCTTTTCTGTCTTAGACTCTGGAAGATCTAATGTTATAGTCTCATTATAATCTCTCTTCATTTTTTTCCCCTAAGGACATTTTCTTTCTGTAGTTCAGAATGGGTAATTTCTATTGTTCCATCTACAAGGTAATTAACTGAATCTTTCCTCTGCGTTCTCCATTTTTCTTTTGAGCCGCATCCATAGTTTTTTTGATTATTACATTTTCAGTTCTAAAATTGTCATTTGGTTTTTCTTTATATCTTCCATTTATTTGTCAATTCCTTTAATTTTTAAAAAGTTGTCCCAAGTGTGTTTGAATTGTTTGCCGAAACATTTTTAGGGTGGCTGCTTTAGAATCTTTGTCAGATAATTCTAACATCTGCGTTATTTTAGTGTTGTGGTTATGAATCGGGCTGCGAACCTCAAGGTCAGCAGTTCAAAATTACCAGGTGTTCTGCGGGAGAAAGATGAGGCTTTCTGCTCCTGTAAGGATTTACAGCCTCGGAAACCCTGTACAGGGTCGCTATGAGTCAGAACAGACTCCACAGCACACAACAACAACAACAACATCTGTTTATAGTCTTTAAAATTTTAGGTTGAAACTGTGCTGGTTCTTTGTAGATAAGAAATGTTTTACTATATCCTGGATGTTTTGAGTGTTTTAAGACCCTAGATATTACTTCAATCTTCTGTTTTAGCAAGTCTCTTCTGAAATTGTGCTGGGGGTAGGGGAGGGACTTCCTGTTACTGCCAGGTGGGAGTTTGTCTATCAAAACATCCCACTCAGAACTTTAAATGAGATTTGTTGTTATTAAATGCTGTCAAGTCAGTTCTGACTCATAGCAACACTGTATAGGGTTTCCAAGGAGCGCCTGGTGGGTTTGAACTGCCGACCTTGTGCTTTGAAGTCCAGTGCTGATCCTACAGCACCACACAAGGAGATTAATTCAGAAAATTTGACACAACAGCTTTATTCAGGAAAAAAAAAAAAAAAAGTTCATTGGAATGCAGGGAGACACCAGCCCAAATAAGTGCAAAATGATGACCCCAACTTAAGAATGTCTAACAAAGACGTCTAGGGAAGAAAGAAATTAGAATACAGTCATTTGATTGGTTATTCTTCGGTTGCAGTCACAAGGCTGCATTGGGGGTAATTGGATAATTGAATACGGAGGCTATAGTGATTGATTTAGGAGTTACTTACTGAAGTTTCAGTAACAGTCACATATTCCGGTGGGATCATAAAAACATCACTGATTGATGTTTAAACAGCTTTAACCAGATGTCTTAGGAATTTGTGATAACCATGTAACACCAGAAACAGTTTATTCAAACAAAAACTCTTAAGTTGCCTAGGAAACTTTAGATAAAATTGGGGCCCCAAGACACTTTCAAGTAATGTTCTTTATTACAATGTTCTTGTCATAAAGAAATATTTCTTTGGCTCACTTTATATACAACACAGCTGTGTCAAGATTCCCTTTCCTAGAGTGTATTTCTTTCATATGTTGGCTTGACCGCAGAGAGAAATCACTTCTAGTTCAAGCAATGAAATGACCAAGTGACAGGAACCTGTGAAAGGTCTGAATTATTGCTCTTGGATGTGGCTAAGCAAACATGAAGTGCCAGGCAGGCCAGTAAAAACACCAGTTTAATTCCATAAGCACTGAGTTTTAATATAATAATTTAGTATTGGTCAAAAAGGCTTCTTAAACCTTTCCTTTACAGATTTCCCATTTAGCCCCTATTACGTCTTCTGGGTTTGAATGGGAGTTCCCTGACACCAACAAGAAGAGGGAGAGATACGCATTGTTACCACTGGGTAGGGTAAGAAAAAAACACCAATTATGGCCTCACTAACATGAAGAAGGAAAGACTGCAAATCTAGACGCCCAGGCAGCCTGATGAGCATGAAGCTGGTCTAGTCTTGGCCTGAATAGAACAGTTATTGTCTAAAAGTTTTGTGTATTGATGTAATCGTTAGGTGCTGTCAAGTTAGTACCAAGTCAGGGATCCTATGCACGTTCTGCTGTGCATGAGGTCGCTATGAGTCGGTACCGACTCGATGGCACCTAACAACAACAACCATGCATAACACAGTGAGACACTGGTTGACCGGGCACCATCATCACAATTGTTGTTTTGCTTGAGCTCATTGTTGCTGCCACTGTGCTGATCCAGCTCATTGGAGGTGCTGGTGACATAGTAGGTTACACGTTGGGCTGCAAATCACACGTTTGAAACCACTAGCCGCTCCATAGGAGGAAGATGAGGCTCCCTCATCTGTAAAGATTTACAGCCTCAGAAACACTATACAAGGTCACTGACTGGACAGAACACAGCAGTGCCAACCGCTGAGTGGGTTCAAACCTCTTCTGTATTGATAGAATGCTCGTTTTCTCGTGCTTTGGCTATAAGAGAAGGATTTTCTTGGTAATTTTTTATAGTCTGATGGCGTTAATAAATCCAGCTTGCCAGTTTCTCCAGCACCCAGTCTAAGATACATGACACAAAAATGGTATTAAGGAAATTTACCATTTTGTTGTTCATTTGGTCTCCAGGACCATAGCTGATAGTCTTCTTACGATTATTTTTGTTGTTGTTAGGTGCTGTTGAGTCGATTCTGACTCATAGCGATCTTATGCACAACAGAACGAAACACTGCCTTGTCCTGGGCCATCCTCACAATCTTTGTTAAGCTGGAGCCCATTGCTACTGCTACTGTGCCAACACATTTCATTGGGGTCTTCCTCTTTTTTGATGACCTTCCACTTTATTTAGCATGAGCTCCTTCTCTAAAGACTGGTCCTTCCTGACAATATGCCCAAAGTATGAGAGACAAAGTCCAGCCATCCTGGCTTCTAAGGAGTACTCTGGTTGTACTTCTTCCAAAACAGATTTGTTTGTTCTTCTAGCAATCTATGGTACTTCTAATATTCTATTTGAATACGGTAATGCAAATGAATCAATTCTTCTACAGTCTTCCTTGTTCACTATCCAAATTTCACAAGCATATGAGGCTATTGAAAACATCATGGCTTCCGTCAGGTGCACTTTAGTCCTCAAACTGACGTCTTTGCTCTTCAAATGCCCAGGAATTTCAGTTGTACTTAGTTAGAGGAAGAGGGAGCATTGTGTCTACTATATCTTGGTTGTTCTGATTGAAATTTAATAGCTCATACTTCTCAGCATGCTCAAGCACATCTTGTGGGTTTTAATTTGTTCAGTTAAATGAACCTCTCTATTGTGGAATTTTTTTCTCATTAAATCAATTCAAGAAGGGTCCCAAATGTTTAGGAAATTCTGATAGATCTCTAGTGATATTGTATATATTTATATATATTTACAGTGCCAGAATATACAATGGCAGACGATTATCCCCTCAGGTTGTAAGACACTCAAAATATATCTGGGGAAGAGTTGTCTCCTCAAAGTAAAGTTGATCTTAATGATGTGGATGAAGAAAAGCTCTCAGGATCTTCATTTGCTGATGGGGCACAACTCAAAATGAGAGGAAAGTGTTGCAAACATCCGTTAATAATCAGAAGGTGGACTGTATGAAGTAAGACTCTAGGAAAATTAGAAGTTGTCAAAATGAAATGGAACATATAAAGATCGATACCCTAGGGATTTATGAG
This sequence comes from Chrysochloris asiatica, assembly GCF_000296735.1. NCBI lineage: Eukaryota > Metazoa > Chordata > Mammalia > Afrosoricida > Chrysochloridae > Chrysochloris > Chrysochloris asiatica. Next base: position 13,676,281 of record NW_006408524.1, on the reverse strand, counting down.
CTAAAATGGACTGGTGCTGGCCACTCTGAATTGGACAATCATATGGCTTACTATGCTGGGAATAAAAAGTTCAAATAGAACGGCATTGTATTCATTGTCAAAAAGAACATTTAATCATTTATCTTGAAGTACCATGCTATCTGCAATAGGATAATATCCATGCACCTACAAGGAAGATCAAAGAGCACAGCCTTCGATATGGATTACATCTCAATGTAAAGAAAACAAAAATCCTCACCACTGGACCAATAA
>NW_006408524.1:13670824-13672644 GCF_000296735.1 Chrysochloris asiatica | reverse complement strand
AAAAAAACAAAACAAAACAAAAAAAACAACAAGTTTCCAAAAACTGACAGAATGAAAGTTGAAATGTTTTAACAAACTGATGGAGTGCTGGAGGTGCCACTCATCTGCACTAAGAAATTTGGAAGACAGCTACCTGGAAAGAGATCTATTTTTGTGCCCATTCCAAAGAAAGAGGACCCCATGGAATGCAGAAATCACTGAACAATATCGTTAATACCCCATGCAGATTAAGTAAAATAAGATAATTCAAAAATGGTTGTAGCAGTGTATTGACAGGGTGGTGGTGGTCGAGTGCCATTGAGTTGGTTCTGACTCATCGTGACCCTGCATGTTTCTGAGGTTGTGGATCTTTATGGGAGCAGTAAGCCTCATCTTCCTTCTGTGCAGTGACTGGTGGGTTCAAACTACTGACCTTGCTGTTAGCAGTCCAACTCGTAAAGTACTATGCTATCAGAGCTGCCAGAAATTCAAGTCAGATTCAGAAAAAGACTTGGAATGAGGGATATCATTGCAATATTGAATAGACCTTGGCTGAAAGTTGAGAATCCCAGAAAGATGTTTGCTTGTGTTTCATTAACTATGCAAAGGTATTTGACTGTGTAGATTATAACAAACTCTAGATAACATTGTGAAGAATGAGAATTTGAGAACACTTCATTTTAATCATGAGACCAAGAAGTAGTCGCTGGAAGCTCCCTGGGTGACGCTATCTGGACACCAAGACGCTCACACGGCTGCGGAGCCTGACCTGGCCTTCCTTCTGGGACCACATGCAGGACTCAGGCCTCCCTAGGGACAGCGGCTCGGGAAATCAAGAAGACTCCAACCACAGGGGTTGGAAAAACAACATTGATCCGTAAAATTTGCGAAGCCTTAAAATCTTCCAGTGTGCCTGTGGATGGATTTTATACAGAAGAAGTCAGACAAGGCGGAAGAAGAAGAGGATTCGATGTTGTCACTCTGTCTGGTACCCGGGGACCTTTATCTAGAATTGGGGCCGAGCCTCCACTTGGAAAACGCGAGTGGCCGTGTTGGGCAGTATGTGGTTGATCTGACTTCTTTTGAGCAGTTGGCCCTTCCTGTCTTGAAGAATGCCGAGCTCAGCAGTGCTGTAGGGAAGCGAGTGTGTGTCATTGACGAAATTGGGAAAGTGGAGCTCTTCAGCCAGACTTTCATCCAAGCTGTCCGTCAGACCCTGTCCGCCCCAGGGACCATAGTGCTTGGCACAATACCAATCCCTAAAGGAAAACCACCGGCACTTGTGGAAGAAATTGGGAACAGAAACGACATCAAGGTGTTTAGTGTCACCAAGGAAAACAGAAACAGCCTTTTGCAAGAGATCCTGATGTGTGTGCAGAACAGCAGGAAGGGAAGCTGATCAGCATTACTGTTTTTCTGCACATGAAGAAACGTGTCCAGCCCCAGGGGAGCCGGACAGGCCCTCTGACTGGCCTCACTGTTTATGATCAGCAAGGTCTTAAAACCTTGTGTGCGGTCCCAAAGGAAGCTTACCAGCTGGTTTCTATAAAATATTTAAAAAATCAAATTAGCCTTAATGCGGGATTGACTACACGATTTAACAATCCATGATGGTTTATTTATGCATAAAGAGTTCTGTTTATTTCCTCTTGTAGTCATGTGCGTGATCTTGGTTAATTATGAATTGAGAAATGACTTTGAGAGTATTCGATGGAATTTGCCCCCATTAAAGTTTATACTGTGTTCAGGAGAAAGGAAAAGAGTTCACCTCGTAGTCAGTTTTGCATGACATGAAAATTAGAATCTTCTCCAGGAGCAGCCTGTTTTATGCCATTTAAAGT
>NW_006408524.1:13668903-13670499 GCF_000296735.1 Chrysochloris asiatica | reverse complement strand
GTCGTCGTGAGTCAGAATTGACTTGTAGACACCTTACAACAACATGTACTCCTTCCTTTGTGAATTGCATATGTATGTCCTTTACCATTTTAAATTTATCCTTTTTACCACATATATGCTGAGGAACATTAATGCTTTGTGAGTGGTGCTGTGGATTAATGTGCTGGACTGCAAAGTTGGTTTGAACCACAAGGTCAGCAGTTCAAGCTCACCAGTCACTCTTCGGAAACCCTATTTAGGGTGTTATGGGTTGGAACCAACTCAATGGTGAACAGCAACCAACTGTCTACATTCAGCCACTCTATTAGATGCATGTTCTTCAGCTACATGTTGACTGCTCTAGTTGAAAGAAGTGCAGCCAGAGTGCTCCTTGGAAGTCAGGATGGCCAAACTTCCACTCTTACACTTCGGACATTTTATCAGGAGAAACCAGTCACTGGAGAAGGATATCACGGTTCGTAAAGTGAAGGGTCAGAGAAAAAGAGGAAAACTCCCAACAAGATGGATTGGCCCAGTGGCAGCAGTGATGGGCTCAGGTGTGTAGCAACGATTGTGAGGCTGACCCAGATCCAGGCAGTGTTTCATTCTGTTGTGCATAGGATTGTATGAGTCAGTATCAACTCAACGGCCTCTATCAACAACAACAAACAGTACCAATCAAACACATATGTTGGGTGCATTAAATTCAATAATGAATGCTAAGGCTTCAGTCCAGCAATAAATTAAAGGTAAAGAGTAAATGCTTAAATAATATACAGTACGATGAATGTAAAGCGAATATTCTCCCATGTAAACTATCACATAATTCACAATAAAACATTAAAAACAAAACAAAACAGTAAATGCTTAATTAATGGTGCTGGTGGTGGTTGTAGGCCGTGGTTCCAACTCATAGCAACCCTGTCTAGGGTTTCCGAGGCTGTAAATCTTTTTGATAGGAGTCACAAAATCCAGGAGTAAATTCACTGCACCTCAGGGAGTTTTGGGAGTCAGTCAGCAGCCTCTTGCACAATTCTCTTGTACCCAGTGTGGTACTGCAAACCTCCGCTCTGCCTTCTGTGCTGCAGTTAGAATCCTGCAGTCTTAACCCTTTTCTGAAAATACACCTATACCACTTGGCTAAGGTCTGCTCCGGGACCAGATGTGGAGGTGGAATGGGAAGGACCTACTGCTTTGTAATATATTTTTAAGCCGTCCTCTGTTTTCTGCTCTAATTTTACAAATTCTACAAATTAACCTTTGTCTCTAAAGATTTGTATAATAGCCTAATTAAGAGAAAACCAAGCCTAGCACATAACTTCTTAACAATGTCCAAGGAAGGATCTCTTTTGCTTATTTCCAACTTTCAGATAATTGTTCAGACATAACTTTTGGTTGAATCTGACAGACATGAAAGGAGAAACCAAAATTATATTTATAAAAAAAAAATATATATTTGGCTTCTCCATATATATGGAGTTTCTGTAGCATAGTGGTTATGAATCGAGCTGCGAACCACAAGGTCAGCAGTTCAAAACTACCAGCTGTACCACAGGAGAAAGATGAGGCTTTCTGATCCTGTAAAGATTTACAGCCTCAGAAACCCTGTACAGGGTC
>NW_006408524.1:13665413-13666972 GCF_000296735.1 Chrysochloris asiatica | reverse complement strand
GAGTGTGAGACCCTATCCAGAGAAGCTGCGACACCAGAGATGGAGGCAGAGACAAGGATGTGGAGAGATGAAGCAGCTGGGGACTCTGGACTCACGGACAGAGAGGGGCTGTGTGCTTGCGACCGGGGGGCTGGCGTGCAGGGTATACCCTTTGGTTGGTCAAATGGTTATATATTCCTGAGTGCTTTGGTGTACATCCAAAAAACAAACAAAACCCAGAATGTAAAGCTGATGCTTTCCCATGTAAACGCTCACTCAATTCCCATAAAAAACTTCAAACAAACAAGCAAACAACTCTTGTTTCCTTCCTGATGCCATCTGTGATACATTACTATTGCTCACGAGAAATTGTCCTAGTTACCTAGTAATGCTGTAACATAGATACTGGAAACGGATGGCTTTAAAGAAGAAATATTATTTCTCACACTTCTGCAGCTAAAATCAGATCTGGGCTATAACCATTTCTTCTTGTCAACTGTGTGGACATACCTTGGTTCCTTGTCATTTACTGGCTTGTAAAGATGAGGCTTTCTACTCCCGTAAGGATTTACACCCTCGGAAACCCTGTACAGGGTCGCAATGGGTCAGAACCGACTAGAAGGCACTTAACAACAACAACAAAGATTCTCACATGGTAATGTCTTGTCCCATGTCTGTTTCTGTATACATTCTTTTTTTCATAACTTGAAAATGATTAGATTCAGAACCCACGTTACTTGAGTAGAGGACTCCTGGTGTGGTGCTGTAGGATAAGCCTTGGAGTGCGAACTACAAGGTTGGTGGTTCAAACCCACTGGCTGTTCCTTGGAAACCCTATACAGGGTCGCAACCAGTCAGAACCTATTTGACAGCACTTAGAGCAATAGCTACGATTACTTTGGTATACTCTAGGTAACATAATAAAGAAAACCTTATTTCCAAACAGTATGACATCTACAAGGTATGTTGTTGTTGTTGTTAAGTGCCATCGAGTCGGGTCCAACCCATAGCGACCCTGTACAAGGTTTCCGAGGGTGTAAATCTTTACGGGAGTAGAAAGCCTCATCTTTCTACAAGGTATAAGGGTTGGGAATTCAATACAATTCAACTAATAACATAAACTCTCAGTAATATATACCTATTTTCTTCATTTGTAAGAGAAGTAAGTTTTTATCTGTTTGAGAATTCAGATTTTAACAAATGAAACAGAAACAAAAAACAAGTCAAATCTGTTCAAAATCTTGATTTTGTAAAAAAACAAAAAAAGAAAACATACTAAACCAATAATAGAAATTGGTTGCAGTTTATTTAATATTAAGATTTTCAAATCAAGGTCCCATTTCAACTTGTGTTAGCAATTCAACACTTAACCCACTACACCGCTAGGGCTCCTTACAGTTCTACTAAGGAGTTAGAAAAATTCCAGGGATGAGACAACCTCCAAAGATTCTTATAACCCGTCTTACCAACATTGCCAGAGAAGAAGGCTGGGACAATGCTTAAAAATTAACAATTTGTCCTAAAATACTGCTCTAGTCTGACTGTTGAGTTTCTATTCCTTTAAGGTGACTGGTGGTGAT
>NW_006408524.1:13642795-13664416 GCF_000296735.1 Chrysochloris asiatica | reverse complement strand
CATTGAGATGCAATCCATACTGAAGGCTGTGCTCTTTGATCTTCCTCAGTAAATATTTTAAGTCCTCTTCACTTTCAGCAAGCAAGGTTGTATCATCTGTATGCCACGTTCTTCTTCATAGAACCCAGCTTCTTGGATTATTTGCTCAGCATACAGGTTGAATACGTATGGTGGAAGAATATATCCCTGGCACACACCTTTCCTAATTTTAAATCATTCGGTGTTCCCTTGTTCTGTTTGAACAACTGCCTCTTGGCCTATGTATAGGTTCCTCATGAGCACAATTAAATGTTCCAGAATACTCATACTTCACAATGTTGTCCATAGCTTATCATGATCCAGACATTTGAAAGCCTTTACATAGTCAATGAAGTACAGGTAAACATGCTTTTAGCAGAGAGTAAGTCAAACTCTTATAGTTTGACTTAAAAATGACTTTAAGTAAACCAACCTTGAGTTTCACAGTCCAATACTGACCTTACAGGGCCACAAGGGGTTTTTATAAAGTGTGTTTGAATTTGTTATCTTTTTTTCTCTAGAACACATCCATGAGATCGATTGATATTGTACTTGCAACAATGGGTTCAAACACCAAAAATTGTGAGGAAGGTGTAAGACCAAGTCACATGTTGTTCTGCTGTCTCCACAAGTCAGTACCGACCCAGTGGTAACAATAATATCTAAAGGTCTGGGATTTGGGAAGACAGAGTAATTTACAGGAAGACGTTCTGATAATTTGACATGGTAAATCTTTCCATTTTGTCTGGGAATATTCAATAGAAATACAGCTGCTTCTTGGAAACCCTATACAGGGTCAGTCACTATGAGTTGGAACTGATTAGATGGCATTTAACAACAGCAACATTAATTAAGCTTTAAATAGGACAAAGATAAATCGAATGAGGTCATAATGGTGTCCAAAGGGTTTGTGGTCATGCTATTAATGATAAAACATAGAAAACAAGTGAAATTCATCACAAAATCATGATTGGTGGCAGGTCAATTCATTATTTTCACAAGTAAGAATTGGGGAAAGAACTCTGGCTGGGATCTGTGCACATTTGCAGAATGAAAAAGTTTCCAGAATTGGTTCTGGGACCCTTTGGTCACCTGGTGGATTATGACTCCTAATCTTGTGGCTCTGGCATCTCGTCTTCCAATAAGTGCCCAGTTAAGTGACCCTGAGGGCAAGACAGCTTCTCCTTGGACTGGCTCGGGGAGTTGTAATTTACTTTTAAACACAATTTGCCTGAGAGCAAAGCTTTTATTTTGTCTGTTGATGGTCTGAAAGAACTCAAATGGAAGCTGGATTTATGTCAAGAACGAAAATGGAGTTAGAGCTCTCGCTTTAAACCACAGCTTTCTGGCAAACCAAGTATTTAGAATTTGAGTACAATATCAGACAAAAGACAAGTCTCACTTAACCATCTCATTTCCTTAATTTCTCATTTCCTTTGCAAAACTTACTGCGGTATGGTAGAAGAGTCACATCTGATTAGACCTCTTGTAAATGTTATTGTAAACAGCATATTGTTGCTAGGTGTCATCGAGTCGGTACCAACTCATCATGACCTTATGCACAACAGAACGAAACACTGCATATTATAAACAATATAATGAAATACTACATAATTGAAAAGGGTGAGTGTGCAAAGAGAATGAAGAGATCCTGCAGAAGAATTGCTGTCATATTAAGTACCAAAAATGAAAAGAGTAGAATTATAGAAACGTATTGCTGTGAGATTTAAATTTTGGTTGTCTTTGAAAGCCTGAACAATGCAGATTGGCTGCATGTGTAAGGAAGGGGCTATAGAACTCATTCCAAAGATTCCTGCTTGGAGAAAAGGTCTTGTCCTTACAACACACTCGATGAATGACAAGAAATATTTGAGATGTGTGCACAATCTTTTATACTGCTTTCCTACTTTAATCAACTTTTTCAATTAATTGAATATGTTAGATAAGAGAGCTTGTTCTGAATTTTAATTTTAGTATTTCCCCACCCCTGTCACAATAAGATCACGCAGAAGAAATTCTGTTTTTAAGAAAAGGAATGTTTTGAACTCGCTGGCTGGAAGTATTTTAGGAAAAACTCAAAGGCCTTGTCATATTGCTATCTAACTCTTGAATTCTGCTGTTGAATCTCAGAGCAGCATCAAGAATCACTGGAGAGTTAAAAGGGTAGATTTGACAACACAGCAAGGAAATCATCGCCAGGGGGGCTCTTGACATTTTTTCAGGTGTATAATACAACGTGGTGGAAGGGGATGCCCTGGTTGGCCTTGGAAAAGGATTAATGATTAAAGGAAATTAATTTTTGAAAGATAGAATGCCAAAGGACTTTCAGGGAGGATTTAAAAAATCCTTCTTCCTTCCTTCCCTTAAATAGTTTATAATCTACATTTGTCTTAAGGCATGATGAGACCCCAGCACTATTCTTAATGGTCAATATAAAAACATATACTGATACTCAATATAAACACATATAATGAACCAACAGATCTGTGTTGGAAGAAGTGCAGCCAGAGTGCTCCTTGGAGGCCAGGATAGCCAAACTTCGTCTCTAATACTTCGGACATATTGTCAGGAGGGATCAGTCACTGGAGAAGGATAGCATGTTTGGTAAGGTGGAGGGTCAGAGAAAAAGAGGAAGACGCCCAGAGAGATGGATTGACCAAGTGGCAGCATCAATGGGCTCAAGCGTGGCAACAATTGTGAGGTTGGCCCAGGATCAGGCAGTGTTTAGTTCTGTTGTGTATAGGGGCTCTATGAGTCAGTACCGACTCGATGGCACCTGACAACAACAACAATAATGATACTCCTAGACATAAAAATCTGAACAACTAGTGTACTAGTGGGATCTAACATTTGACTTTGGGCCATGGACTACATTTTAGCTCTGGATTTATATATAGAGAGAGGGTTTGTAACTATTGACAAGAATATTGAGATTCTGAATTTGTGCACTGCCTGATCCCAAGACCCATGCCATACTGTTGATACTGACTCATAGCGACCCTTAAGGCTCTGTAGAACTGCTCAGTAGGGTTTTGGAGACTGCATAAGTAAGTGTGTTATGTGTGTGTGCAAGCCTGTATGGGAGCAGACAGTCTAAATCTTTAGATTTAGCAGCTGGTAGCGTTGAACCACCAACCTTGCAGTTAGCAGCCCAATGCTTAACCCTTTTTGCCACTATAACCCCTTACAGTCTGAAAGAGTGCCTATAATATTTCGACTCCATCTTTGGGCCTTTAGAGAAGAGAGAAATCATCTCTTGCTTTGTTGTTGTTGTTGTTGAGTGTCTTCAATTTGGTTCCAACTCACAACGACCATGTATAGGGTTTTGGAGGCGTGGCTGGTGAGTTTGAACCACTGACCTTGTGGTTCAAACAGACCTTGAAGTCCAGTGCTTTATCCCACAGTGCCACACTAGGACTCCAAGAGTTTGTTTTGCTGTTGTAAGTGCCGTTGAGTCAGTTCTGATCCTGGGTTTCTAAGAGTTGGCTGGTGAGCTTGAATCACTGACCTTGTGGTTCAAACCGACTTTGCAGTCCAGCACATTAGCCCAAAGTGCCACAACTGGGAAAGCATCATTCGCTCCTTACCAACACTCAAAACAAGAACTTTCCGGGGCTCTTGGACAATAAGGGCCTTCACTCAGACAATAGAGTGCTGTCCTTAGCTCGGAGTGAGTGTTAGACAACCCTCTGCACTAATCCACCTTCTCCCATGTGCTTCCTCTTGCAGGGCCAAGGGGACTGCCCCACTCAGAGCCTGCAGCCTCTCAGAATGGGATGGGTTTGGGAGCCCCGAAAAAGTACTCAGAGCCCTAATAATTCTCTTGCCTTCTGATTCTTCTACGCCAGCAAACACAAAGCAACAGTTAATACCTGAATAAGTTTGCATGCTCTACATACAAAAACAGCTGCTCTGGGGAAGTCTAAAAAACCCTCTTCACAACTTATATAACTGAAAACAGGGATTTATAGGATTCCCCTGTTTCTAAGAAAAGCATTTATTGAGGGAGTTGGCTGACCCTGTTTAGTACCCAAGGGCTTAAGGGGCTTGTAGAGAGGTCAGGGTAGAGGACAGATCTGGGCTGTGTGGGCAGAGGCCTGAGGTCATGGGCAAGTCCCAGTGGAGGCCCCAACCCTACACAGACACACACAGGGTAGGGGTGGGGTGAGGGTAAGGAGTGGAGGTTGGAGGGTGAGGACATTGGAAGGGTATGCTCTGGGAGCAGGTCTACATGCAGCTACTGATTCCTGAGGTCCAGAAACCAAGGCCTGAGTCCAGGATCTCCAAGGGAGATATCCTTTTCCCTCCCCTCTTAGTGAAGAGGCTTATTCTATTTTATGACAAGTTCTCCTGGGTGAGCGTGGGACGGTGGTGGGGGCGGGACTCCTTTCTATGCTGTTTTGCACAATTAAATATGTATTTCACTCGATGTTCACTCTGTCTTGAGTTCTGGCTTCCTAACTAGTATTTTTAGTGATGGGAGTGGTGCTGTAGGTTAATGTGCTGGGCTGCAAAGTCAGTTTGAATCACAAGATCAACGGTTCAAGCTCACCAGTCGCTCCTTGGAAACCCTATACAGGGTCACTATGAGTCAGAACCCACTTGACTGAACTTAACAACAACAATCCAAAGGCAACACTTGAATGCTAAGAATGATTATCTATTTTTTAATTTTATCTTTATTGTATCTTTAAGACTTTGCTTAATTTAAACTGGACTGAGACAGAGTTAGTAGATTAAAAGTGTGGATTGTGGTAATGTGTGTATGATGTGTGTGTGTGTGAACCTAGGGTAAGTCAAAAATTATTGCTACTAGGGTTCCAGTTTATACATGCATAGGTTTATTCCAAATAAAACGTATTTCAGCAGTTCTCCGTCATCAGTGGCGGGCTGCAGACAAGTCCTCACAGGATGATTATGGGGCGTATAATGAAGAAATTTTAAGAAACTGGAGAACTGCACTGATGAGTCAAGGCCAGGAAAGTGGCCTTAGGAATTGTTTTCCACCACAACAAGGCATCTGCTCATTTTTTGAGGGTAGCAGGGACTGTCCTATGAGAATTTTGTTGGGAAACCTTACCCCATCCACTTAAGAGCCCTGATCTTACCCAATCAGAATTCTTATTATTCCCTAAACTCAAAGCTCATTTAAAAAGAAAAGAACACAATTCGAATTCCCTAAGGATGACAAAATTGTTGCTTTGATGTAGTAAATCGAGTGTACATATTCTTTGGAGAGAAGACTAGAGAGATGGCAACACCACCGTTATACGTATACAGACCTAGAGGGAGGATACTTTTTGATTGACCTTCGTGTGAGCACACGTGTGTGCTACTTTGATTCTTAGAGAAATAACACTTTTCTGCGTTTGCAGCCGCGTTGGTTCTGATTCATGGCAACCACATGTATGCAGAGTACAACAGTTAAAACTATACACCACAGAATGTCCAAGTTTTTTTATTTTAAATCTTTTGGAAGCAAATCACCAGGTTTTTCTTCCAAAGCACCTCTGGGTGTCTTCAATCTACTAACTGTATGTTCTACCCAAGGACTCCCTTATAGAAACGTTGGTGTTATTAGGTGCATCGAGTTGGCCCCAACTGAAAGCAGCCCCATGTACACTAGAATGAAACATTGCTTGTTCCTGGGCTATTCTCATAAATCCAGCAATCACTCACTCATTGCTATAGCCAAGCCTCTTGTTACAGCCACTGTGTCAACCCTTCTCATTGAGGGTCTTCCTTGTTTTCTCTGACCCTCTACTAAGCTTGATGTCCTGCTCCAGGGCTTAGCCCTTCCAGGTAACATGTTCAAAGCACATGAGATGAAGTCTCACCATCCTTGCATCTAAGGTGCATTCCCGTTTTACTTTTTTCCCAAAAGAAGTTTGTTCGTTTCATTTCAATATTCTTTCCAATATCATAATTCAAATGCTTCAATTCTTTGCTCTTCTTTATTTATTGTCCAGCATATGAATATGAGGCCATTGAGTATACCATGGTTTGGGTCAGGTACACTTTATTCCTCCAGGTGACATCTTTGCTTTTTTAACATTATAAAGAGGTCTTTTGGAGCAGATTTGTCCAATGCAATACATTATATGATTTCTTGACTGCTGCTTTCCATGGGTATTGATTCAAGTAAAACAAATTTGACTTGGTGGATCATAGAAGGTATTGATCACACTATGAAGAATGGGAATCCCAGAACACTTCATTGTACTCAAGCAGAACCTATACATAGACCAAGAGACAGTCTTTTTATTTAAAAAGTTTTTATTGTGAATATGTGTTAGTTTACATGGGAGAACATTATCTTTACTTTCATCCTATCGTATTTTGTTTCATTGCAATGATTACAATCCCCTCCATGCATCATCAAACAGCCAAAGGGTACACCTTACCCACCTGCTCCCCGGCCACCAGCACACGCACCTCTCCCTCAATGAGTCAGTCCAGTGTCCCCAGCTGCTCCTTCTGTCCACCTCATTGTCTCCGAAGGAGTCTTTAGAATAGAGCTAGGGGATACTAGGCAGTTCAAAATCTTAAAATGTGTGCATCAAGATTGTATTCTTTCACCATATTTATTCTAACTATATCCTGAGCAAATAACCTGGGAATCTGGACTTTAGAGCATAAAGGTGGCATCAGGATTGGAGAAAGAGTAATTAACCTGCAATATGCAGATGACTTAATCCTGCTTGTTGAAAGTGAAGAGGACTTGAAGCATTTATTGATGAAGAGCAGGGACTACAACCCTCAGTGAGGGATATATATCAATACACTTCAACAGAAAGACAACAAAAATTCGTCCAACTGGACCACTAACAGCATCTTGAAAAATACAGAAAAGATTGAAGTTGTCAAGGAGTTCATTTTACTTGGGTCCACAATCACCATGAAAGCAGCAGTCAAGAAATCTTACAAAAATAGCTCCTTTAAGGCATTCCCCGCCTCCCCCCCCCCACCATTGATATTTTTCTTTAACATAGAACTTGATATTGAAGTATAACAGAATGAATTTGTAAAATGGGTTGTAGAAATTCTGGAAGATGGTCCAGCCCTTGGGAAATTCGTATTGGTTTATCATAATGTCTCTCAGTCAGTTGTAACCTGCTTTAGCAGAGTGGTATTTACAACTGCAATTCTCAATTTTACCACCAGATGGTGCCAATAACTCTATGGTAGATTTTGCCAAGCTATTTTGGTATCTTTGAGAGACTTTGCAAAGATTGATTACATATGCTTTTAACTTAGATTTATATTATTATTTCAATTTTATCTGGAGTTTAAAATGATCATACACATGTAAGATCCTTCAGAACAATTTAAGCAAAATGTATTAAACAGCCTGAAATGAATGTAAAGAACTATTTATTTCTTCTAAAAGTACCCATTTGCCACTCATACGTTAGTTTGTTGTAATGTGGTGGTTTACATGTTTCTGTGAGCTGGAAGCTATACCACCAGTATTTTAAATATCAACAGGATCACCTACGGTGGACAGGTTTCAGCTGAGCTTACAGATGATGAAGAAGGAGAGGTGAAGTACTTTAGAATATTTAGTCACTGAAAACATTATGAATAGCAGTGGAACACTGTCAGATAGCACCAGAATATTGGATATTGAAACATGAAGACTAGCACCAGAATATAATGCTGGAAGATGAGCCCCTCAGGTTGGAAGTTACTCAGATAAGAGTGGGGAAGAGCTGCCTCCTCAAAGTAGAGTTGACTGTGATGACATGAATGGAGTAAAGCTTTGGGGACTTTCATTAGATGATGGGGCACAACTCAAAATGAGGAGAAACAGCTGCAAACATCCATTAATAATCAGAACATGCCATGTAAGAAGTACAAATCTAGAAAAATTAAAGGTTGTCAAAAATAAAACCAGTTAAATAAAGATCGATATCCTAGGCATTTGTGAGTTTATGGAAGTCACCATTTTTCATCTGATAATCAGATGGTTTATTATGCTGGGAGTGACCAGTTGAAGAGGAATAGTGTCACTTTCATCATCAAAATGAACATTTTGAGTATAATGATGTCTGTGATAGTATAATATCCATATGCCTACAAGGAAGACAATACCACTATTATTTAAATTTATGCACCAACCACTAAAGCCAGTGGTGACGAAATTGGAGAATTCTACAAACTTCTTCAATCTAAATTGATCAAGCATGCAATCATGATGCATTGACTTTTATTTGCAATTGGAATGCAAGAACTGGAAGCAAAGAGGACGGGTCAGTAGTTGGAAAAATATGGCCTTGGTGATGGAAATGATGCTGGAGATCCTATGATAGAATTTTTCAAAGGCTTTCGATTGTGTGGATCATGACAAGCTATGGACAACATTGAGAAGTATGAGTATTCCAGAACACTTAATTGTACTTATGAGAAATCTGTACCTAGACCAAGAAGCAGTTGTTTGAACAGAACATGGGAACACTGAATGTTTTAAAATTGGGAAAGGTGTGAGACAGGATTGTATTCTTTTGCCATACTTATTCAACCTGTATGCTTAGCAAATAATACAAGAAGCTGAGTTCTATGAAGAAAAACGTGGCATCAGGATTGGAGGAAGACTCATTAACAACCTGCGATACGCAGATGATACAACCTTGCTTGCTGAAAGTGAAGAGGATTTGAAACATTTACTTATGAAGATCAAAGAGCACAGCCTTTGATATGGATTACATCTCAATGTCTAAAGAAAACAAAAATCCTCATCACTGGACCAATAAACAACATTCTCATCAACGGAGAAAAGATTGAAGTTGTCAAGGACTTCATTCTTCTTGGATCAACTATCAACATTCGCGGAAGCAGCAGTCAAGAGATCAGACGATGTATTGCATTGGGCAAATCTGCTTCACAGGAACTTTTTAAAGTATTGAAGAGCAGAGATGTCAGCTTGAGGACTAAGGTGCGCCTGACCCAGACCATGGTGTTTTCAATAACCTCATATGGATGTGAAAGCTGGACAGTGAATAAGGAAGATCGTAGAAGAATTGATGCCTTTGAGTTGTGGTGTTGGAGGAGAATACTGAAAGTGTCATGGACTACCAAAAGAACCAATAGATCTGTTTTGGAAGAAGTGCAGCCAGAGTGCTCCTTGGAGGCCAAGATGGCTAAGCTTCGTCTCTCCTACTTTGGACATATTGTCCGGAGGAAACAGTCACTGGAGAAGGATGTCATGCTGGGTAAGGTGGAGGGTCAGAGAAAAAGAGGAAGACCCCTAACAAGATGGATTGGCCAGGTGGCATCATTGATGGACTCAAGTGTGGCAGCGTTAGTGAGGTTGGCCCAGGATCGGACATTGTTTCGTTCTGCTGTGCATGGGGTTGCTATGAGTCGGTTCAGACTTGATGGCACCTGACAACAACAACAAATGATTTCTTCATTGCAAATACCTTTTTCAAACAACATAAAAGACACCTATACACATAGACCTCACCAGATAGAATACACAGAAATTAAATTGAGTTCATCTATGGGAAATGAGAGTGGAAAAGCTCCATGTCATCAGCCAAAACAAGGCTATGGGCAGACTGTGGAACAAACCATCAATTGCTCATATGCAAGTTCAGGCTGAAGCTAAAGAAATTTTAAATAAGTCCATGGGAGCCAAAATAAGAACTTGAAAATAACCCACCTGAATTTAGAGATGAAATCAACAACAGATTTGATGCATTAGACACTAATGACTGAAGACCAAAAGAGTTGTGGAATGACATCAAGAATATCTTACAGGAAGAAAGCAAAAGGTTATTAAGAAAACAAGAAAGAAGGAAAAGACCAAAATGGATGCCAGAAGGAACTCTGAAACTTGCTATCCATGGCAGAAATACTAAAGCAAATGGAAGAAATAAGGTAAAAGAGCTGAGCAGAAATATGTCAAAGCTCAGCTTGAGAAGACAAAATCAAATATTATAATGAAATGTGCAGAGATATGGACTTAGAAAACCAAAAGGGAAAAACATGTTTAGCATTTGTCAAGGGGAAAGAACTGAAGAAAAAATGCAAACCTTGACTTGCAATATTGAAGTTTCTATAGGCAAAATGGACTCGATGGTGCTTGACAACAGCAACAAATGGGCAAAATACTGAACGATGCAGAAAGCATCCAGAGAAGATGGAAGGAATACACAGAATCACTGTACCCAAAATAAATGGTTGATGTTCAACCATTTCCAGAGGTAGTGTATGATCAAGAGTCAATGGTACTGAGAGAAGAAGTGTAAGGTATACTGAAGGCATTGGCAAAAAACAAGGCTCTGGGAATTGGTGGGATACAAGCTGAAATCTTTCAACAAACTTGATGCAGCACTGAAGATGCTCACTCTTCTATGCTAAGAAATTTGGAAGACAGCGACCTGGCCAACTGATTGGAAGAGCTCCATATTTGTGCCTATTCCAAAGAGAGGTGACTCAATGGAATGTGGAAATCATTGGACAAAATCATTAATATCACATGCAAGTAAAATTTTGCTGAAGATAATTAAAAAATGCTGTGAGAGTTTATTGACAGGGAACTGTCGGAGTTTCAAACTGGATTCATATGAGTATGTAGAACAAGAGATATTATTCCAGAGCACTTAATTGTGCTCATGAAGAACCCATACAGAGACCAAGAGGCAGTTGCTTGAACGGAACAAGAATACACTGAATGGCTTAAAATCAGGAAAGGTGTGTCCCAGGGTTGTATTCTTTCACCATACTTGCTCAATCTGTAGGCTAAGAAAAAAAGATAGATTATATGAAGAAGAACAATGTGGCATCAGGATTAGAGGACGTCATTAACAACCTGTGATAAGCAGATGATACAACCTTGCTTGCTGTAAGTGAATAGTACTTAAAATACTTACTGATGAAGATCAAAGACCACAGTATGGGATGCACATCAATGTAAAGAAAACAAACATCCTCACCACTGGACCAATAATTAACATAATGATAAATGGAGAAAAGATGGAGAAAATGTCAAAGACTTCATTTTGCTTGAATCCAATATCAACACTCATGGAAGCAGCAGTCAAGATATCAAACAGCATATTGCATTAGGCAAATCTGCTGCACAAGACCTCTTTAAATATGTGCAAGAAGGCACACCTGAACCAAGCCATGGTATTTTCAAAGTCTTCATATGCCTGTGAAAGTTGAATAATGATCATTGGATGATAATTGGATAAATGAATAAAAAATGCAGTAGATGAATGGATGAATTTAAGTTATGGTGTTAAAGAAGAATATTAAAAGTACCACAGACTGCTAGAAGAAGAAACAAATCTGTGTTGGAAGAAGTACAGTCAGAATGCTCCTTCGAAGCCAGGAGGGTGAGATTTTGTCTCTCATACTTTGGACATACTATCAGGAGGGAACAGTCCCTGGAGAAGGATGGTTGGTATAGTGGAGGATCAGCAAAAAAGAGGAATCCCCCCAGTAAGATGGCTTGGAACAGTAATAGTAGCAATGAGCTCAGGAGTAACAACAATTGTGAGAAGGGCACATGACCAGGCAGTGTTTCGTTCTGTTCTGCACAGGCTCATTCTACTCGATGGTTCCCACCCCCCCCAATTGTAACCATAATTTATATTTCATTTATGCAAGTTTAGAAAATCAGTTTCTACAAGGTACATCTCTCAAAATTTCCATTCGCTTGACGTCTGCCCCATTGTAGACCAGCCATTTAATTTGAAAACTTGCTGAGTCAATGTCTTCTTTTATGAACTCATTAACTTGTTAGGAGACCCTGGATGGTGCAAACCGTTACACCCTGACTGCTAACTGAAAGGTTGGTGGTTCAAGTTCACCAAGAGATAAAATCTACATTGGAAAAATCAGCCATCAAAAACCACACAGAGCACAGATCTACCATGACACAATGGAATCCTGTTGTTGGCAAGAATTGATTTGATGGCAAATGGTTTACTAGCTCATCAGGTGCTTCTGTAGTTGGACTGTTTGCACCTTGTTGGGAGGCAAAGAAACAGCCCTGGAGGTACAGTGGGTTATTCAATGGGCTGTTAACCCTAAGGTCAGTGGTTCAAACTCACCAGCTGTTGCTGGGAAGACAGATGAGGTTGTCTGCTCCCATAAAGATTTACAGTCTTGGAAACCCTAAGGAGCAGTTCTCCTTTGCCCTATGGGGCCATTATGAATGGAAAGGGACTTTATGGCAGTGGTGGTGTGTGGGAATCAAAGAGAAGGTCACTTGCCTGTCTTCTCAGTTCTCTTGTTGGAATTGAGTCAGGGTTGGCTCATTTCTGCCCCCCTCAATTCCACAGATTGGTTTAATGGTGTTTTTGGAACAAGATCAGTCCTAACTTTTCCTCTTTGAACTCACTGTCCGTGAGCCTTAAGTATTGTCTGGAACAGTGGAATCCTTTGCTTAGAAGTTGTGTTTCTCTTTCAGGAAACAACCCCAAACTTACTAATATCAAATACTGTTGTTGTTAGGTGCCATTGCATTGGTTCTAATCCACAGTGACCCTGTATAGGGCTTCCAAGGAGCAGCGGTGAGCTTGAATGGTTCAAAGCTAATCTTATGGTTTAAACGACTTTGCAGTCCAGCGCATTAACCCGCAGCATCACATCAGGACTATACTATGTATCAAACACTCAAAAATAACCATGAATAATTTGCATAAACTCACCCCGTATAAATTGAACTCATACATACGAGTTCTTGATATGTAATGAGGGGCAAGTATGGGAATTTATAAGTTAATAATAAAATTAGCATCTCGCATTGGATCACAATTCCTTCTTTGTAATTCTTGGGGTCACATGTGCTTCAGAATTCAGCGTGTTTTGAATTTATAATGCTAATATAGTGCATATACCATATATAATGTAATATCCCAGAAGTGTCTAGGTCAGTTTCTATTATAAAAATATCAATATTTATGCAGAGCAACGTGAATATTCACATTAAGTGAAATAAATAAAGATTACAAATGGTCTCAGGTCAGGTCAGGCTCTGCTTCAAATGAATTGTGGGCAAATCTTCTAGTGTTAAACCTTTTTAGATTTTAGGACTACAGATAAGGTATTGTGGATTTTTCCTAGGTACTTTGCATGTGTATTTCATTTAATCCTCACAGAAGCACTATGTGAAATATAAGGATAGAGGAATATGGGGAACTTGAAGATCAGAATGGTTAAGTAACTTTCCCAAGGTCACACAGCAGAAAGGATTCACACCTTGACCTGCCTGTAGAAGGCAAAATGTTACACCACTTCTCATACTTACTAAAAATATAAAATAATCTAAAATACTAAAAATTTCTTTAATTTTCTCATTACGTGTCTCCGTTTTCTAGGGACACCATAACACAAGGAGCGCTGATGGCACAGTGGTTAAGCTCTCAATTGCTAACTGAAAGGTTGGGGGTTTGAATGTGCCAGTCTTTCTGTAGGATAAAGAAGTTCTTCCACATATACTCTGTCCAGAGGGGTTGATATGAGTTGGAATTGACTTAGCAAGCTTTGTTATCTTTTTAAATGATGATTTGAGTGAATGTCTACATGACAAATTGGCTTTCCATTCATACAATTCATACACATTGAAATCCCCACAATGCAATAGCACTCTTCCCACTTCCTCCTGTTTCTCATTTCCATTCCTCCATCTTTCCTATTTATTGCTGCCTTCTGAGATTTATCCCTGGGCAAATGTTGCCCTCTTGATCTTGTATGGTTGATTGATTATTCTAAGGAGTGTGTACCATCATCGATTTATTGTTCACCTTAAAGGTCCATACATAGCTGTAAATTGAGCCACAGGTGTGAATTCACTTCCAGGCTGGTAAGGTGACTGACTGCCACAATCTCAGGTGTTCTACCCATTTCTATCAGATCAGTAAATTTGGGCCTTTTTATGGTTTACATGTTTGTTCCACATTTTTCTCTTCCCTTTCTTATGATCACTCTTAAAATGGTTAGCATTGGAAGCCGGGCACCATCTAGTTCTTCTGGTCTCAGGGTCAAGGTGGCTGAAGTTTGTGTGGTCCATAATTTTTGGATTGCTTGTTTTTATGAGTCTTTGTTTTTCTTCCCTCTTCTTTGCTTCAAAGGGAGATAGACCAACAGTTGCACCTTAGATGGTGACTTGCTAGCTGTTAAGATCAGTCACTATTCACCACAGTAGGTCTTGTCTTTGTAAACTACATTATGTTAATTGAGTTAGCTGTCCCCCGAGACTGTGGTCTTAAATTCCTAAGCCTGGTGACTTATTATCTTAAGGTATTTGGTTATGCCTAAGACGTTTTCATAACTTTGGATGGCAACAGGTTTACGGTAACAAAATACCACAAACTGCGTGGTTTATAAGAATAGAAATTCATTGTCTCACAGTTCTGAAGGCTAAAAGCTCAAAGCAATATATTTGCAGGGTTATATTCCCCATAAAGTCTCCAGGGAAGATCTGTTCCTCCTGTCTTCTTCCTGATCATCTGAGCCATTCCTTTGGCTTGTTGAGACATCTTTATAGGTCTTCCTGCTTCTGTGTCTCGCTCCCTCTTTCCTAGAATATTACTCAGATTGGATTAGAACACCTTACTCCAATATGAACTGTAAGAGTTAAGGATTTGTGCCAACTTCACTGGGTCAGGATTCTCAACTGGTATAGCAGTTGTTATTAGAAACTGTCAAGTTGGTTCTGACTCATAGCGACCCTAGACACAATACCGAATGAAACACTGCCTGGTCCTGAATCCATTGTTGCTGCCACTGTGAACACATCTCATTGGGGGTCTTCCTCTTTTTCACTGACTCTGCATTTTACCTAGCACAATGTCCTTCTCTAGCGTCCCTCGTGATAACATGTCCAAAGTATGAGAGGCAAAGTCTCGCTATCATAATTTCTAAGGAGCATTCTGGTTGTATTTATTCTAACACAGATTTGTTGTTCTTCTGGCAGTCCATGGTATTTTAAGATTATTCTCCAACACCATAATTCAAATGCATTGATTTTTCTTTGGTCTTCCTTATTCATTGTTTAATTTTCACAAGCACATGAAATGACTGGAAATACCATGGTTTGTGTCAATTGTACCTTAGTCCTCAAGCTGAAATCTTTGCTTGTTAACACTTTAAAAAGGTCTTGCCTAATTCTGTATGTTGTTTGGTTTATTGACTGCTGTCTCCTTGTGTGTTGGTTACGGAGTCAAGAAAAATGAAGTCTTTGACAACGTCAATCTTTTCTTCATTTAACGTGACTTTATTTATTGGTCCTGTAGTGAAAATATTTGTTCCTTTTACGTTGAGGTGCAATCCATACTGAAGGCTGCAATCTTTGATATTCATCAGTAAGTATTTCAAGTCCTCTTAACTTTCAGCAAGGAAGATGGTGTCTTCTGCATATTGAAGGTTGTTAACGAGTCTTCTTCCAATCCTGGTGCCATGTTCTTCATATAATCCAGCTTTTTGGATTATTTGCTCAGCATGCAAGTTGAGACTGTATGGTGAAAGGAGACATCTTTCCTGATTTTAAACCGTTCAGTATGTCTGTTCCTATAAAGATTTACAGTCTCAGAAACTGTCAAGAGCAGTTCTACTCTGTGTATATAATATGAGCTGGAATCAACTATGAGTTGTTATCAACTTGATGGCAGTGGGTTTGGTTTGTGGATGGGTTGAGAAGCTCAGTCATTGTCCTTGTATGGTTTCCCAATCAATTAAGAAATTCAAAGCTATTCATATGGGTGGAATGAGAAGTGGAGATAGCTTGGAAACAGAACAATTGAGAGTCATAAAAGAGAGAGAAAGAGACACAGAGAGAGGTGACTCAGAACTGCAAATTGTGCAATATTGTATGGCCAACCTAAGTTCATCTCTCATGCTTTGGACATATTGTCGGGTGGGAACAGTCGCTGGAGAAGGATATCATGTTTGGTAAGATGGAGGGTCAGAGAAAAAGAGGAAGACCCCCAATGAGATGGATTGGCCAGGTGGCAGCATCGATGGACTTAAGTGTGGCAACAGTAGTGAGGTTGGCCCTGGATTAGACATTGTTTTGTTCTGCTGTGCATAAGGTCGCTATGAGTCGGTGCTGACTTGATGGCACAACAACAACAACCTAAGTTGTTGTTAACAACAACAACAACAACCTAAGTATTATTCAAGGTCATCTGACTGATTTCACAGTCTCATCACTCTGATCAGTTTGTGTGTGTCAGCACATAGTCAACGGCAAACATTTTTTAAGGAAAATAAAGCCAATGAGCTTTTCTTTTGTGGGAAAATTGCTACACAGAAATTCAAAAAGAGAAGACTTGGAAACAGAAAGGTAGGTGTGGATCCCAGATTTGTGACTCCATATAAATTGCTTGTCTTATTTAAGCCCTTTCTTCTGTTGGTGAGCTGGTGATTCAGCCAAGTGAAATGAGTCAGTCAAGCCATAAGTGAACACTCTTTAATGGATAGAGAATAAAAGAAGACATTGGAAGATTTTCAGCTAAAATGAAATCTCCTGGTTAATGCAAATTTTAAGACCTGGAATTCTACTTGAAGTGTAAATATGTGAGAAAACTTGCATATAATAGTTGCAGCTCTTGTATGTCCTCAGTTCTTCCATATGCTTTAGCATCTTTATGCTGGAGAGCAAGTTTCGTAGTCTCTTCTGACATCCACTTTGGTCTTTTTCTTCTTTCTTGTCTTCTTTGTGACCTTTTGCTTTCTTCCTGTATGATATTTTTGATGTCATCCCACAACTCTCCTGGTCTTTGATCATTAGTGTCTAATTAATCAAATCTGTTCTTGAGATTATCTCTAAATTCAGGTGGGGTATTTTCAAGGTCATATTTTGGCTCACTTTGACTTGTTTTAATTTTCTTCAAGTTCAGCCTGAACATGTATACAAGCAATTGATGATCTGTTCCACGTTCTGCCCCTGGCCTTATTTTGGCTGTTACACGGTCTCTTTTCACAGATGTAGTTAATTTGATTTCTGTGTGTTCCATTTGGTAAGGTCCATGTGTATAGTCATCATTTATGTTGTTTAAAAAAAGTATTTGTAATGAAGAAGTAATTGGTCTTACTAAATTCTATCATGCAATTTCCAGCCTAATTTCTATCACCAAGGCCATGTTTTCCCAACTAATCCTTCCTCTTTGTTTCCAACCTTTGTATTTCAATCAGCAGTAATTATCAATACATCTTGATTACATGCTTGATCAATTTCAAACTGAAGAAGTTGGTAGAATTCTTCAACTTCAGTATCTCTGGCTTTAGTGGTTGGTGGATAAATTTGAAAACTAATTGTATTAACTGGTCTTCCTTATAGGTGAATGGATATTATCCTATCACAGATAGCATTAGACTTCCAAATAGATCTTGAAGAGTTCTTTTTGATGATGAATGCAATGTCATTCGTCTTCAATCTGTCATTTCCAGCATAGTAATCCATGTGTCAGATTCAAAATGGCCAATACCAGTCCATTTCAGCTCACTAGTGCTTAGGATATCAATTTTTTTTGTGTTCCACTGTATTTTTGACAACTTCCAATTATCCTAGATCCATACATTGTACACTCCATGTCCTAATTACTAATGGATGTTTGTTCTCCCTCATTTTGAGTTGTGTCCATCAGCAAATGAGGGTCCCGAAAGCTTTACTTCATTTGCATCATCACTGTCAACTTTACTTTGAGGAGGAGGAAGATCATCTCCAGTCATTTTTGAGTGCCTTCCAACTTGAGAGGCTCATCTTTCAACACTATATCTGACAATATTCTGGTACTATCCTTCATGTTTCAATATTCAATATTCTGGTGCTATCTAACACTGTTCTACTGTTATTCATAAGGCAATCAGAAATAGTTTGCCTTTCTTTCTTCCTAGTGTGTCTTACTCTGGAAGCTCATTGGAAATCTGGGTGATTCTGCTGGCATTTAAAATACCACATAGCTTCCAGCATCACAGCAACATGCAAGCCACATGAGTGGTGGAACTGAGTGGAAGAGATCCATGTTTGTGCCCATCTTAAGGAGAGGTGACCCAACAGAATGTGGAAATCATCAGACAATATCATTAGTACCACATGTAAGTAAACTTTTGCTCAAGTTAATGAAAAAAACAGCTGTAACAGTACATGGACGAGTAACTTCCAGAGGTTCAAGCAAGATTCAGATGAGGATGTGAAACAAGGGGTATCATTGCTGATGCCAGATGGATCTTGGCTGAAAGCAGAGAATACCAGAAAATATGTGCTATAGCTGTAAATTGCATAAGAGTAATATTTCTTAAATTAAATGAATAGGAAAAGATTTTTGTACTTTATTGACTATACAAA
Organism: Chrysochloris asiatica; assembly: GCF_000296735.1. Taxonomy (NCBI): domain Eukaryota; kingdom Metazoa; phylum Chordata; class Mammalia; order Afrosoricida; family Chrysochloridae; genus Chrysochloris; species Chrysochloris asiatica. Next base: position 13,646,094 of record NW_006408524.1, on the reverse strand, counting down.
GGTTTAGTAGTGAAGACAGCAATCCCCTTGATGAGACTTAACATAATGTAATTATCTCCATGATGAGATCTGCTGTGAGCAACCAAATGAGAAGACGTTTCCTCAGGGGTGGGGGGTGGGGGGCTGCTTCCAATGTATTTATTGGATGCTTGGACAAGGCTTGCTTGTTTTTTGCTGGGTTTGGATTTTGCATTTGGCTTATCAGCTGACCTTTGGTTTTTAGACTGTATTGCCTGCCAATCCTGGGATTTGTCAGTAGCCTGCTTCATTACCTGCCAACCTTTGATTCATTTGCTTCTGCATCCAGAAGCCTACCATCTGAGCTGCCAATCTTGAGTTCACAAGTCCCTGTAGCTATATGAATTAGGAGAAGCCTCAGCTTGACATATGACACATGGACTTGAAACTTGGTCACCTCTACAACTGTGTGCGCCATTTCTTTGATATAAACCTGTGTGTATAAGTGTGTGTATAAGTTTCACTGGTCTTGCTTCTCTAGCGAACCCAATTTCAGACAGATCTCATGTTGTTGTTGTTTTTAGGTACCATCGAGTCAGCACCGACTCATAGCGACCTTATGCACAACAGAACGAAACACTGCTCGGTTCTGGGACAACCTCACAATTGTTGCCACACTTGAGCCCATTGATGCTGCCATTTTGCCAAGCCATCTCTCTGGGGGGGAGGGGGGTCTTCCTTTTTTTCTTTGACACTCTACCTTACCAAACATGATATCCTTCTCCAGTGACTAGTCCCTCCTGACAATATGTCTGAAGTATGAGAGACAAAGTCTGGCCATCCTGGCCTCCAAGGAGCACTCTGTCTATGCTTCTTCTAACACAGATCTGTTGGTTCTTTTGGCAGCCCATGGTACTTTCAATATTCTTCTCCAACACTGTGACTCAAAAGCATCAATTCTTCTATTGTCTTCTTTATTCACTGTCCAGCTTTCACTTGCCTATGAGGTTATTGAAAATATCATGGCTTAGGTCAGGCACATCTTAGTCCTCAAGCTGACATCTTTGTTCTTCAACACTTTAAAAAGGTCTTGTACAGCAGATTTGCAAAATGTAATACATCATCTGATTTCTTGACTCTATGAGTGTTGATGGTTGATCCAAGAAAAATGAAGTCCTTGACAACTTCAATCTTTTTTCCATTGATAAGAATGTTGTTTATTGGTCCAGTGGTGAGGATTTTTGTTTTCTTTACATCAAGATGCAATCCATACCAAAGACTGTTTCCAAACAAGGTCATGTTCACAGGTACCAGGAGAGAGGACTTTGACCTGTCTTTTTAGGGGCATGATTCAATCCATAACTCCAACTCTTGTCATTTTACCCATATTCTGCAACATTATTATCATTTTGGGGTCCCTTAAAAGAATATGATTAGTAAAATATGGCAGCGTATGGGTGGCAGTCAGTGTCTCCGTGACTTTGTTGTATAGCGGGGTTTCTTTCCTAGCTGGGGAGGGTGCGGTGTTGCCAACCTGAGGAGCAAACCATCAACACTCCAAATGTCAGATTTTCCAGTGGTTAGAGATTCTTATGCACTTGGTCTGCACAGCTAATCAGCCTTGATGTTGTCTGCAATATAACCCAGCATCTAATTAATGTCTTTGCCTTCTTTTGCAAATTGTGTGCCAGCCTAGACTCCTGTAAAGGGATTCTGCTGCTTTAAGTGGGAACATCAGAAGTCACTTGGCTTAATAAAGTTGTCAGCAGGCAAAGGAGTAACCACTGGCTTAAGTCTGTACATTTTCTCAGGATAGGAATGAATTAAAATAATTATATTTTAAAATTGGGCTTTCAAGGTAATTCACGAGCCATGTTCTTTTCCTGCATTCTAATTATCTTTGTTCCTTTCCCCTTATGTCTTTCCCTTGTCCAAATTATCACCCTATTTATAGTCTACAGTTTAAAGAGCTTATAATCTTACCCCCTCCATGTTACTGTCTTGTAATGAAATCAATAGCTGAGCCAAGTTTAGATATAAAGCTCTTGTTATATGCTTGTAACAGTCAGTGGCCTATGGATTCCTTAATAATGTTTGTTATAAATTTTAACCATTGAAAATAAGTGATATAGCTATAAATTGCTTAAAACTAATATTTCTTAAATGAATACTAATAAGGAAAGGTTTATTTTTTTTGTAAAATATTTCTACACTGAATTGTACCATGATGTTACAGCATTATTAGTAGCTGAGAGGAAACCTTTTTCAATTTTTCTCCTTTTGCCCTTTAATTACTACTTTAATCCCCCAAATAGTATTGGTATAGGTTTATAAATACCAGTTACCACAATATTGTAGCTAAAATACCAGAACATTTGACAAAATAACAGACACAGGGAACAATGAAAACAACAGTGCGTACTTTTAATGTGTTCAGATGAGATCACATGATTTAAAAATGACAGTTCTGACCAGAGTACATTGTTGTTGTTATGGACCATAGGGTTTCCAAGGAGTGGCTGGTGGGTTTGAACTGCTGACTGTGTGGTTTAAACTTCAATGCTGATCCTAAAGCACCACACCAGGAGTCAGAGCTCCTTGTTGTTGTTATTGTGTGCTGTGGAGTCGGTTCCGACTCATAGCGACCCTGTACAGGGTTTCCGAGGCTGTAAATCTTTACCAGAGCAGAAAGCCTCATCTTTCTCCTGTGGAACAGCTGGTAGTTTCGAACTGTTGACCTTGCGATTCGCAGCCCGATTTGTAATCACTATGCTACAAGTTCAAAAAGTAAATGAGCAGAGTTTTAGCCTTGTAGGTATATTGATGCATGTAAACTGGCCTTAAGAAAATTGCTTCGGTCGTTATAACTAACAACTGGGATATTTTTATAAAAAATCATAAATTTCTGCTGAAACATTACATAAAATTTACAGACAGTCATTTTGATGTCTCTCCCTCTGTCAGTGTCAGCCAGCATGGCTTGGACTGTCCTCCAGCCCCCCTAGTTACGACACTGGTAATAATGTCTCAGGCTACAGTGAACTGTACAACATTTTATTGAACTCTTTTAGTAACCTTTTATGGACTTGTTAGAAACTTTTAGATTTGTCAGAAAAACGATTCACCTATAGGCATACCATTTGCCATCGAGTCAATTCCAACCTCATGTGTGTCAGAGTAGAACCGGACTCTATAGGGTTTTCAATGACTGATATTTTGGGAAGTAGATTGTCAGGCCTTTCTTCCAAGGTACCTCTGGGTGGATTTGAAATTCCAACCTTTCACTTAGTAGTCAAGCATATTAAACTAACTGTTTACATCGTCTAGGGACTCCACATCTA
>NW_006408524.1:13627133-13641295 GCF_000296735.1 Chrysochloris asiatica | reverse complement strand
CCGCAGGAAGCCTCCTTCACTGGGCACATTGTAGCCCCATTTTAGGTATTCCAATCAGTTATAGGCAGAAGATGGACTTACAAGCTTTCTGTGGTGATATTTCTGGCTATTCCTTTCTCTCTCCCTCCAATGCCTATTTTATAATGGTATGCAAGGGAAACCATTATTCAAAAGACAGCCAAGCATCTTAACATTACTTCTTCCCTTTTCCCCATTCCAAGCATGTCTCAATCCGTGTATCCCAGAGCCCTGTTGTTCTATGGTTGTGTATACATCATTCTTTACCTCTGCCCCATTTAGCCCATGCAAACCTGCCTAATTGTTCTCCCATCTGCTTTGTTCTTCCTCAAAATGTTTTTTATAGAGGTAAAAAGCAGATACAGGCATTCATGCATCCAATCACCCAAGCTCTCATCTTCCATAAATTTAATCAGTCACCATCGAGTCAGTCCCCACCCAGGTGAACCTTGTGTGTTGCAAAGTAGAAATGAATCCATTTCATTTTCAGAGCTGTTACCTTCTGAGAGGAGATCACCAGGTCTTTCTTCTGAGGTGCCTTTGGCTGGGTTTGAAACCACCAAACTTTTAAATTAGTAGCGAAGTGCTTAACCCTTTATACCCCAGAAACTCCTCTATAAAATTTACCTACAGCAAAATGTACAAGGAACAAACGTTTTTTCCATGACACAGTGTAGAATTTAATCTTAGAAAATGAATTGTTGTTGTTAAATTCCGTTGTCAGTTCTGATTAACCTGTATAGGGTTTCTGAGGAGCAACTGGTGTGCTTGAAATGCTGACTTTGTGGTTCAAACTGACTTTGCCTTCCAGTGCCACAATTAGCAGTTCAACTCATGACCTGTTGAGAAACCAGGGCTCCTTGAACCACCCCTTTTTGTTGTTTTTAAGTGCTGTTGAGTTGGTTCTGACTCAGTGACACTTCAGAGGATTTCCTAGGAGCAGTTGGAAAAAAAAGAGGAAGAGTCAGTAGTTGGAAAACATGGCCTTGGGGCTAGAAATGATGCTGCAGATTGCATGATAGAATTTTGCAAGACTTATGACTTGTTCATTGCAAATACCTTTTTAAAATAACATAAAACATGACTATATACATGGACCTCCCCAGATATAATACACAGAAATCAAACTGACTATATATGTGAAAAGAGATGATGGAAAAGCTCCATATCATCAGCCAAAACAAGGTCAGGGGCTGACTGTGGAACAGACCATCAATTGCTCATATGAATGTTCAGACGGAACCTGAAGAAAATGAAAACAAGTCCACAAGAGCCAAAATATGATCTTGAAATATTCCACCTGAATTTAGAGACCAACTCAAGCACAGACTTGATGCATTAGATATTAATGACCAAAGACCAAAAGAGTTGTGGGATGACATCAAGAACATCATACAGGAAGAAAGCAAAAGGTCATTAAGAAGACAAGAAAGAAGGGAAAGGCCAAAATGGGTGTTGGAAGAGACTTTGAAACTTGCTTTCCCATGTAGAAATACGAAAGTAAATGGAAGCTATGAGGAGGTAAGAGAGATGAATAAACAATTTCAAAGTTCAACTTGAGAAGACAAAGTCAAATATTATAGCAAAATGTGCAGACACTGGGAGGTAGCAAACCAAAAGGTCAGAACATGCTTAGTTAGCATTTCTCAAAGAACTGAAGAAAAAATTCAAACATTGACTTGCGATTTTGAAGGATTCTGTGGGTAAAATGCTGGATGATGCAGAAAGCATCCAAAGAAGATGGAAGAAATGCATAGAGCCACTGTACCAAACATAAATGGTTGATATTCAGCCATTTCAAGAGATAGCATATGATCAATGGTACTGAAGGAAGAAGTCTAAGGTGTATTGAAGGCATTGGCACAGAACAAAGACTCTAGAAATTGATGGAATACAACATGAAATCTATCAACAAACTGAGATAGCACTGGAGGCACTCACTTAACTATGCCAAGAAATTTGGAAGACAGCTACCTGGCCAACTGATTGGAAGAGATCCAAATTTGTGCCCATTCCAAAGAGAGATGACCAAAAGGACCGTGGAAAACATCGGACAATATCATTAATATCACATACAAGTAAAATTTTGCTAAAGATCTTTCAAAAATAGCTGTAACAGTACATTGACAGGGGACTTCCAGAGGTTCAAGCTGGACTCAGACAAGGCCATGGAACTAGAAACATCATTGCTGACATTAGATGGCTCTTGGCTGAAAGCAGAGTATACCAGAAAGATGTTTACCTCTACTTTATTAGCTATGCAAAACCTTTCAACTGTGTGGATCATGACAAGGTATGGGCCACATTTTGGAGAATGAGTATTCCAAACACTTAATTTTACTCATGAGAAACCTGTCATTTGAATAGAATAGGGGACACTGAATGGTTTAAAATCAGGAAAGGTGTTCTCCAGGGTTGTATTCTTTCACCATACTTATTCAATCTGTATGCTGAGCAAATAATCAGAGAAACTGGATTACATGAGCAAGAATGTAGCATCACGATTGGAGGTAAACTCATTTACAACCTGGGATATGCAGATGACACAACTTTGCTTGCTGAAAATAAAGAGGACTTAGAAACTTACTGATGAAGATTAAAGACCATAGTTTTTGGTGTGGGTTGCACCTCAATTTAAAGAAAACAGAAATCCTCACCACTGGACCAATAAATAACATGATAAATGGAAAAAAGATTGAAGTTGTCGAAGACTTCATTTCGCTTGGTTCTGCCATCAACAGTCATGGAAACAGCAGTCAAGAAATCGAACGACACATTGCATTAGGCAAATCTGTTGCACAAGACATATTTAAAGTGTTCAAGAGCAAAGATGTCAGTTTGAGGACTAAAGTGACCCTGACCCAAGCCATGGTATTTTCAGTAACCTCATATGCATGTGAAAGCTGGACAGCAAATAAGGAAGACCATAGAAGAATTGATGCTTTTGAGTTATGGTGTTGGAGAATACTGAACGTGCCATGGGTTGCCCATAGAACCAACAGATCTGTGTTGGAAGAAGTGCAGCCAGAGTGTTCCTTGGAGGCCAAGATGGCCAAACTTCGTCTCTCATGCTTTGGACATATTGTCAAGAAGGACCAGTCGCTGGAGAAGGATATCATGTCTGGTAAGATGGAGGATCAGAAAAAAGAGGAAGATCCCAGAGAGATAGATTGGTCAAGTGGCAGCATCAATGGGCTCAAGCGTGGCAACAATAGTGACGTTGGCCCAGGATTCGTTCTGCTGTGTATAAGGTTGTTATGAGTTGGCACCGACTCGATGGCACCTAACAACAACAACAACAACAACAACATATGCATGTGAAAGTTGGACAGTGAGTAAGGAAGACCATAAAAGAATTGATGCAACTTTACAGTTACTCCATTAATACCTGCAACTGCAGAGTCCTCCTGTGGAGACAGCAGCTAATTAGCATGGCCCAACAGTTTGTGAACAGCAGACTCCACCCAGGGAAGGTGGTTGTGTTCATGAAACCCACTTGCCCCTACGGCAGAAAGACCCAAGAGATCCTCTGCCAATTGACTTTCAAACATGGGCTTTTGGAATTGGTCGATATCACAGTCTCCAATGACACAACGCCGTTCACGATTATCTCCAGCGGCTCACAGGAGCAAGAAACGTAATTGGGTTTTTATGGGTAATGATTGTACAGGTGGATGCGGTGATCTAATAACTATGTAAGAAAATGGGGACCTGTCGAAGCGGCTGGCAGATATGGGAGTTCTACAGTAATCACAGAACGGACCTCAAGCTGATGTCCCTTTGGGAGTTGGGTGGCCTGGCCGATGACAACAGCACTTCCTGGCGGATGGATCTGACGCCGTTCTTTCCAACTACAACAGCTGTTTGCTTAAAATTCTGAAACACACTAACCAAAATGAAGTGGATGAGGAAGATTATTTGACTAAAACGGCTTTCTTCTTTTGGATCAATACTAAAAAATGGATCTCCTTGCCCCCAACCCCCTAAACAGGGCTAAAATGTTTAATGTATGGTCTTGGGTTTCCTCTGCGTTGACCTTTTGGGTTCCAAAAGACCAGATCAAGTTCTGGTTTAGGATTCACTCACCGACCAAAAGGAGTTTTTCTTTTTGGCATGTTTTTCCTAGTATCTGTTCTCCATGTGCCAGCATTTCTTTACCTCTAGAACCAATATTTCTAATCTTGTTTATCCCTGTACCTCCAAGATGAATCTACACTTGCTTTCTATGACTGCACAGTAACTGAAATAATTTCTGATTTTATCCCTATGGCATTGGTACATCTATCTTCCAGCTTGCCACCCTGCCCTGCTCCACCCCATCCCACCCATCCTATCCTACCCTACCCCATCCTACCCTACCCTACCCTACCCTACCCTACCCTACCATACTCCTCTCTGAGAATCATACTCTGAACCAGTGTGGTCAACGTTGACAACTCACAAATCTCTAGGAAAGGTTAGACAAGTCTGTACAGGATCTCAAGCCCCGATCTGAGAAACCGTATGAAAAGTTGAGCACTGTTAGTCTTCGCTTGGTACCATAAGGATACAGGGGCTGTATATTCTTATATATGATGGCCATCCAGGTAATTCTGAACAAGTGTGTATTGTGATTTAAGTTATCAGCAAATTTTTAAAAAATGTTGAAGGTTTGTTGTTCTATCCTTAAAAAAAAATGCGGAAGGAGTCAATTTTGAGAAATGATTCTTAATCATCCTTTTGTGCCTTTGTGTGTGTGTGTGTGTGTGTGTGTGTGTGACATTCTTGAAAACTCAATCCCTTACTGTGAAGTTTAGGTTTCTATCCAAGAATTAGAAGGTTAAATTATTCCCTTAATGTGGTCTCTAGTAAAAATAGTGAATTTCATTTAAAATAACGAAGTATGCATAAATGAAAAAAAAAAAGAATAGATGCATTTGAGTTATGGTGTTTGTGAAGAATAATGAAAGTACCATGGACTTCTAGAAGAACAAACAAATCTGTGTTGGAGGACGTGCAACCAGAGTGCTCCTTGTAAGCCAGGATGGGAAGACTTCAGATATTTAGTCAGGAAGGACCATTTCCTGGAGAAGGATATCATATTAGGTAAAGTGGAAGGTCAGTGAAAAGCAGGAATCCCTTCCCACTTTCCCGCTGTGAGATGGATTGACACAGTGGCATCAGCAATGGGTTCAAGCTTAGCAATGATTATGGGATGGTCAGGCATTGTTTTGTTCTGTTGTGCATAGGGTGGGTAGTACTCACAGAGCGGCTGGTGGGCTTGAACTTCTGACCTTGGGGTTAGCAGTTCAATGTTTACCCTATAGCACCACATATTTAATTTTATAAGACAGTTTTCCAGAAGTGCTTGCATATTAGAGTTTTGGTTTGCTTGCCAACGTTTGTATTGCTGTCTATCGTTTCATTTTCAATCATTTTGGTGGATGTCTATGTGATTTTCATTTGCATTTACTTGATGACCAGTGATGCTGAACACTTTTTCATGTATATAATGGTCATTCACATATCTTCTTTTGTGAAGTGTGTGTTCAAATCTTTTACTCATTTAAAAAAGTGAGATGTGTGTCTTTTTATGATTGATTTGTAAGAGAGTTCCTTCCCACCCCCCAATATATTTAATTTAGTCTGTTATGTCCCAAAAGTATTTCAACCTATAAAAATGACAGAAGTAGTAAGATATTTACATCTTTACTTTTTTTTTTTTTAAAAGAGCTTCCTGAGAAAAATTAAAAGCTGATCAAAGTTTTTTTTTCTTATTTTAATATTTTTGTGTGATTTGCATGAAAGTTTACAGAACAAATTGGTTTTCCGTTGAACACATTTTGTTTTGTGACATTTCACACTCCACAATGTAACCTTCCCATTTCTCCCAGTGCTTACCATTTCCACGAGTCCTTCTTTCCCGTCTCTTCCTGCGGTCTGAGTTTTATCCCAGGGTAAATGCTACCCTTATGATTTTGTACGGTGGATGGTTTCAAGAAGCGTGTACCTCACAATAGTGATATTGTTATATACATTATATTGTCTTGTTCGGTGCCATCATGTCAGTTCTGACTCATAGCGGCCCTGTATAGAGTTTCCAAAGAACGCTGGTGGATTTAAACTGTAGAACTTGTAGTTCAAACTGACCTACAGCACCACACTAGGACTCCATATACATTATAGGCCTGTATGTTTTTGTTAAGTGCCATCAAATTGATTCCGACTCAGAGTGACCCTGTATAGGGTTTTTAAGGAACAGCTGGTGGGTTTGAACTTCTAACCTTGTAGTTCAAACATACCTTACAGTCCAGCCCATTATCCTGCAGCACTACACTAAGACTCCAGTTTAGGTCTGTGGCGCTGTGGGTTAATGCACTAGACTGCAAAGTCAACTGCAAGGTTGGTGGTTCAAGATCACCAGTCCCTCCTTGGAAACCCTCTACAAGGTCGTTATGGGTCAGAACCAACTCGATAGCACTTAACAAGAACAACAACAATGTTTGGCTGAAAATTGAGCCATGAGGGTGAGTTCAATCCTAGGCCTGAAGGGTGTCATAAGGGTTCCACCAGTCTTTAGGAAACCGATTGTTGTTTTTGTTAAGTGCCGTTGGGTTGGTTCCAACTCATAGCAACCCTGTTTAGGGTTTCTGAGGAGTGGCTCTTGAGCTTGAACTGCCACCCTGTGGTTCAAACTGATGTGAGGGCCAGTGTTTATCCTCCAGCGCAACACTTGTAAGATTGGTAGTTTTATGAGTTTGAGTTCTTTTCCACATTTTTGATACCACTTAGTGTGATCAGCAGAGGTAGCCCGGCATCATCAAGTTGTTTTAGTCACAGGGTCATGGAGGCTGAGGGTTGCATAGTCCATTGGTCCTTTGGACTAAAGGTTACCTTGCGTCTTTGATTTTCTTCACTCTTTCCTTTGGACAGGTAAAGACTAATAGCTGTGCCTTAGATGACTGCTCACAAGCTTTTAAGATCCCAGTCGCTACTTATCTAACTAAGTGGGATGTAGAACGTTGTCTCTGTGGGCTATTTTACACCAATTGACTGTGGTGTCCCCCAAGACTATGGTCCTGAGCCCCAAGGCCTAATGACTTATTCCATCAAGGTGTTCGGTTATGGCTAAGAAGTTTTCATAACTCTGTCCCTGTATGCACTACGATATATTTGCAGCACATATAAATACATATGTAGAAATATTTTCTGCCAACCCTATATATATATATATATATATATATTCTCAAGCTCCTGTTCAGCTTGCATGTCTATCTACAGATCCACTTATAGAGTACTGTTACTATGATGATTGCAGATTGTGTACGTAGTCGCATCTATCTTCATTGCCTTTAACTCCAGTGCTTCTCCCATTGTCTTCATTTGGTTGATCATTTTGTGCTGACCTCCTCCTTACTGTATATTGCCCTTCCCGTCCCCCAAGTTAATACATGTCTACTCTCAAGATTGGAGTCCTGGTGTGGTGCTGTAGGATAAGCATTGGATTGTAGCGTCGGTGGTTCAAATTCACCAACCACTCCTCAGAAACTCTATATAGGGTCGCTATAAGTCAGAATGGACTTGACAGCACTTAACAACAACAAACCCTCTAGTTAGTGATTTACCCTCCCTTTCCCTTCCAACTCTGGTTGCCTTCAAAGAATGTTTCTGTGTGTAAACCTTTTCTTGACTTTCCACAGTAGTTATCTTATATAATATTTGCCATTTGGTGATTGACTAATTATGCTCAGCACTATGCCCTCTAGGTTATCCATGCTATAAGGTGTTTCACACATTTGTTATTCTTGAAGGTTGTGTAGTATTTCATTGTGTGTAAGTGCCATCGTTTGTTAATCCACTCTTGTGTTGATGGACAGTTAAGTTGTTTCCATCTTTTTGTTATTGTGAATAATGCTGTGATGAGCGTGAATGTACATATATCTGTTTGTGTCATGACTGTTATTTCTCTAGTAGTGGGATTCCTGGAGTCCTGGTGTGGCACTGTAAGATAAGCACTGGACTGCAAGGTCTATTTGAACCGCAAGGTGGTGGTTCAAATCCACCAGCCGCTTCTTGGCTCTACACAGGGTCACTATGAGTCAGAACAAACTCAACAACACTTAACAACAACAAAGTGGGATGATTATTATTTCTAATTTTTAAAGTGTCATACCATTTTCTACAGTGGTTGCACCATTTTACAGACCCCCTCCAAGATAATATGGAAATAATCAAAAACAATATCACTAATATTATACGCAAGTAAAATTTTGCTAGAGATAATTCAAAAATGTTTGTCACATACATCAACAGAGAATTGCAAAATCCACACCAGATTGAGAAGGGAACATGAAATGAAGGATATCATTGCTGACGTCAGAAGGATCTTGGCTAAAAGCAGGGAATACCAGAAAGATGTTACTTGTACCTTACTGACTATGCAAAGGCTTTTAATTGTATGGGTAACATTAAAGAATGAATATTTCAGAACACTTAATTGTGCTCATGAGGAACCTGTACATAAACCATATAATAGAACAAGGTGGTGGTGGTGTGCCATGGAGTCAGTTCCATCTTATAGCAACTCTGTACAGGGTTTCTGAGGCTGTTAATTTTTATGGGAGCAGAAAGCCTCATCTTTCTCCTGCAGAATTGCTTGAAGTTTTGAACTGCTGACCTTAAGGTTCGCAGCCTGACTTGTAACCACTACGCTACCAGAGCTCTTAAGGGGATACTGGATTTAGTTTAAAATCAAGAAAGGTGTATGCCAGGGTTGTATTCTTTCACTATACTTATTTAATCTGTATGCTGAGCAAATAATCAGAGAAGTTGGATTTTATAAAGAAGAATGTGGCATCAGGATTGGAGGAAGACTCATTAACAACCTGTGATATGCAGATAATACAAGCTTGTTTGTTGAAAGTGAAGAGGACTTAAAATACTTACTGATGAAGATCAAAGAGCACAGTCTTCAGTATGGATTGCATCTCAATGTAAAGAAAACAAAAATCCCCACCCTGGACCAATAAACAACATACTTATCAGCGCAGAAAAGATTAAAGTTGTCAAGGACTTCATTCTTTTTGGATCAACTATCAACACTCTTGGAAGCAACAGTCAAGAAACCAAACAACGTATTGTATTAGGCAAATCTGCTGCATAAGACCTTTTTAAAGTTTTGAAGAGCAAAGATGTCAGCTTGAGGACTAAGGTTGCCTGACCCAAGCCATGGTATTTTCAATTGCTTCATATACATGTGAAAGTTAGACAATAAATAAGGCAGACTGTAGAAGAATTTTTTTGAATTATAATGTTGGAGAAGAATCTAGAAAGTACCATGGACTTCCAGAAGTACAAACAAATCTGTTGGAAGAAATACAGCCAGAATGCTCCTAAGAAACCAAGATGGTGAGACTTCATCTCTGACACTTTGGAAATTTCACCAGGAGAAGGACATCATGCTTGGGTGAAGTAGAGGGTCAGTGAGTAAGAGGAAGACTTCTCAATGAGATACATTGACCCAGTGACCGTAGCAATGGGCTCACATGTAACAGTTGTGAGGCTGATGCAGGACCGGACTGTATTTCTTTCTGTTGTGAATAAAGCTGCTATGAGTCAAAATTCACTTGACGGCACCTAACAACAACAATCATCTTTTTGTGTGACTGTTGTAAAGTGGAAATGTTTCCTTTTCAGAGTTGTCTTTGTTAGTGTAAAGGAATCGGACTTACTTTTGTGTGTTGATCTTGTACTCTGCCACTTTGTTAAACCTTTCCAGTAGTTTTTAAGCTGAGTTTCTGGGATTTTCTGTGGATAGGATCACATCATCTGCAAAAAGATGGTTTTATGTCTTCTTTGCTGATTTGGATGCTTTTATTTCCTTTACTTGTTCTGGCTAGCACTTCCAATATGCTGTTGAATAGGAGTGCTGATAAAGGACATTTTGTCTGGTTCCTATTTGCAACGGGAATGTTTCAGTCTCTACACTGAGATTGATGTTAGCCATTGGTTTTGTATGTGCCCTTAATTAATTATGTTGAGTATTTTCTCTTCTATTCTTAGTTTGTTTATTGGATTTTACAAATGCTTTTTCTGCATCAATTGGTATTGTGGTTCAGTGAATTACGGCTCTTCTATCATGATCTTTGTAACTCCCACCAAATGTCTAGGTGTTATTGTTGTTGTTAAGTACCGTTGAGTTGGTTCTGACTCCTCATGACACTGTATAGGGCTTCCAAGCCTGTAAATCGTTATGGAAGCTGAAGTCCTCGCCTTTCTCCCTTGCTCTTACAGTTTGGGAAGCTATAAATCCAAATCCAGACAGTTTATTCTAGGGGAAGGTTTTCTCTCTTTAATGATTGTTGTTGTTGTAGTAAGTGCCGTTGAGTTGGTTCTGACCCATAGCTACCCTGTGTAGGGTTTCCAAGGAGTGGCTGGTGAGCTTGAACCACTGACCTTGTGGTTCAAACTGACTTTGCAGTCCAGTGCATTAACCCACAGCACTACACCAGGATTCCTTAATGATTGTACCAGACTGTAATGTAGGGATTGGTTAGTTTTGTCAATCTGCTAGGTTTAAAAGAAGTTATCTCAGAAGCAGGAACAGAGGACCTCAAGACTCTCAAGGGGAATCATGATTAGAGCACACCCTTTGGACCTTACGTCCCTGTGCAGAGAAGCAGTGGCAGCTGATGGTAATGGATTTCCAGCTCAGGGAATGAATAAAATTGAGTACTGCTGGGCAAGAGGCTGGCTTATGGAATTGGGTGCCCTTTGGGTATTTATCAGCAGGGTTAAAGGAGTTTATAACACCTGTTTTAACAAGGCAGAGGCCCAGGGGCCATGCAGCTGAGATGCTGAGGATCAGAGAGAGGCCGACCAGCAGTGACGCTGAGAAGAAATGCTCCTGACCTGTATCCTAAGTTGTTTCTGACCTCAAATTGCACCATATTCACCTTCCTAATTAAACTCCATAATCCTGAATATAGTCTGTGGGTCCTGTGTGGGCATTGCAATGCATTATTCATCCACCAGAAAAGCAGAGCTCAATGGAAGGAATAGTTGGTGTTAGAATAGGATAAAGAAGGTTGAAAGACAGGCATATCTGGCCTCTGCTTGCTAGCAACTGGCCTTGAGCTGATATGAAGTCTGGTTCTCCTTCTTCCTTGTGTAGTCAGAGGAGGGCAGATGTTTTTACAGATATAACCATATAATTCTTTTCCTTTGTTTTATTTATGTGATCGAAGTGCTAGCCTCCAAACAATGTTGTAGTAAAATTGGAGAGTTTCTTCCAGGGGAGCAGTCACCTCTGACTGGTGAGGAGTGGGGGCAGACACTGAGGGGGAAGGGTGCCCAGTGTCCCTCAAAAAAAAAAAAAAAAAAGGTGAAGGAAGAGGAAGAAAATAAAAAATAGAAACAGAAGAAAAAAGGTGTTGGCGGGAATGAGAGGGAAGAACAAAGGAAAAAGTGACACATTACTGGCAGTGTGGGAAGGGGCCTGCCTCTAGTCACAGGGAGGTAGTGCAAGGTTAGGGGGTAGATCCCACATCTCTGATGGTCTGTCATCTATGTGGGTGCTGGTGTAGTCCTGGGCCAGCAGGGCTTGCTCTGATCAAAATGCTGCTTGCAATAGTTCAAAATGGCCAAGCTATCCCATTTGGCAGTTCACCACTCCAAATGCCTCCATATTTATTGACTTCATTCAGTTTCTTCCTCTCTTCAGCATTTGATCGACTTTTTAAAAAATGTTTTATTGTGAATTATGTGATAGTTTACATGGGAGAATCATTAGTTTTACATTCATCCTATCGCATATCGTTTCATTGCCTTGGTTAAAATCCCATCCATGCATCATCAACCAACCAAAGGGTATATCCTACCAGCCTGCCCCCATCCCCTCCCCCATCGTCAGCACACAGTCCCTTTCCCTCTCTGAGTCTAAAGTCCCCAGCTGCTCTATCTCTCCATGTCATTGTCTCTGCCTCCATCTCAGGCCTCACTGCTTCTTTGGGTAGGGTCCTGCTCTCCGCTCTTCTCCTTTGATGGTCCCATGGACCTCTGCTCCTAGACTGAAAAGTTATCACTCCCCTCCTTGCTATAAAATGCCTACCTTTACATTTCCAACCCTCACAAGCAGTCCTGATAACAGTTATTCACCATTGTATCACAAGAGACCCATCTGCATTTCCTTTCATCAGCCCCGCCTAGACAGACTGGATACTGCTCAGTGGAGATTCTACCTTCCTCCATGCCCTCTGAATCTAGGTTCTCTCTTGAAAGCTTGTAAGCCAGTCACTTCTTGCCTTTGTAGCCCCCCCATTTTGGGTAGTCAATGTCCAAGTTGCCCATCCCAGTCTACTCTCTGTATGGAGGGGCTGGGAATTGATCTATTTCTTTATTCTTTCCTTTGAAGCTGTGGGTTCCAGAATTGCCATCTGTATCTGTATCACTTGGTTTCTTGAATCTTTGTTGTAGAGGATCTGGGTATGGTGTCTGCCTTGTCTGCCATCTTGGATCCTCCCATTAAGTATTCTTGAGTTGTTTGTCATATTTATGTTTTGCCAATGATTTTTCTTGGTCTGTGGTGTCTTCGGATGAGCAGAAGTTTTAAATTTTGATGAAGTCTAATTTATCAGTGTTTTCATGTTTGGCTATTATTGCTGATTTTGTTTGTTGGTTTTTTTTTTTTTTTTTTGCCTAAGAAGTTCTTACCTACTATTATGGAATTATTTTCATGTTTCTTTCTAGTAGTTTTTTAGTTTCAACTTTTGCCTTTAGGTCTATGATATATCTCAAGTTAATTTTTATATGCATATGATTATTGTTGTTGTTGTTAAGTGCTGCAGAATCACTCCCATAGCGGTGCTGTATAGGGTTTTCAAGGAGCAGCTGCTGAGTTTGAACCACCGACTTTGAGGTTCAAACCAACCTTGTGGTTAAGTGCTTATCCTGCAGCACCACATCTAATATGGATGTGGAAATTCATTTAAGAATATTCAGTTGTTCAGAACAATTTATTGAAAAGTCACTTGGGCTCTTTCCTCTGGGATTTCTTTGGTAGTTTTGTACAAAATCAAGAGACTATATAAATGGGAGTTTACTTCCAGTCACTCTGTTCTATTGCATTGAGTTGTCTGTTCTGATGTTAGTCTTAATTATTATAGCTTTACTGTAACATTTAAATGAGGTAGTAAAACAGTTCTATTCTTTTCCCCCCAAAATTGTTTTGGCTAAATTAGGTTCCTTGCATTTGTTCCTATACTTTAGGGTCAGCTTCAGATTATGTCTGAGATCTTTTGAATTTATAGATCAGTTATAGAGTTGATAATATAACAATATTGAGTTTTATAATTTATGAATATGGTATATATTTCCATTTATTTAGGTCTCTTAAAATTTCTTCCTGCAAGGTGTTGTTTCAATGTAGAGGTCTGACTTTTGCTGGAGGGGACACAATGGACACTTTTTAAATTGGGGTTGGGAGACCTTGGTGGTGGTGGCGAAAAACCAAGATTTGAAATCATTATCGATTGAATTGTGTCCCCCAAAATATGTGCTGGAATTCTCAGTCCTATGCATGGAGATGTAATTGTGATCAATAAGGAACCCTAGTAGTAGAATGGTTAAGTGCTCAGCTGCTAACCAAAATGTTGATGGTTTGAATTTGCCCACTAGCTTCATGGGAGGAAGACCTTTGATCTGCTTCAATAAAGACTGTCATTGTTGGTTGAGCCAGTTCCAACTCATAGTGACATTATATACACAAGAACAAAACACTACCTGTGCTGTGCTGTTGTCACAATTGTTGCTGTGTGTGAGCCCATTGTTGAAGAACTCTGTCATTCCATCTCATTATAGGCCTTCTTTTTCACTCATCCTCTGCTTTTCTTGGAGTCCTGATGTGGAGCTCTGGGTTAATGTGGTGGGCTGCAAGGTTGGTTTGATCCACAAGCTCACCAGCCACTCCTTAGAAACCCTATATAGGGTCTCTATGGGTTGGAACCAACTTAACAGCATTTAACAACAACAGCTATTATTCTTGATATCCTGCTGCAGAGATTGGCCTCTTCTGATAACATGCCCATAGTATGTGAAACGAAGTCTTGCCATTCTTGCTTGTACAGAGCATTCTGACTATACTTCTTCCAAGATAGATTTTTTTTTTT
>NW_006408524.1:13616942-13625228 GCF_000296735.1 Chrysochloris asiatica | reverse complement strand
TGGTGGGGTGACCCAAACCTTTATTCCTGAAGCTTCTGGACCATTAGTTGTCGTATTGGAATTGGGTTGCTATAGTTTACTCTTGACTTTAATTATAAGGCACGGTAGTACAAAGAGACATCTGAAGGAATCTCTTGGATTTCACATATATTCATTTTCCTGAGTCATAATTTGCATTTCACCTTTTCGGGCTCGATGAAGCTAAATGTTGTCATAGGTCTAGAAGCTATAATTGGTGAAAGTATTTCCTGGAAACATTCAGTAGTCACAGTTGGGTTAGTTCATTTAGGGGGGAGAGAGGGGGTAATAGTTTTACTGATAATGGATCAGCAAACAAAGATGGACTCATCTCTTCAGATGGAAAGTGTAGTGCTGATAGCAAGAATGATTCAACAAAATTTATGGTTCAGTGTCACCAATTTCTTGATCATCTGCCCATTTGTCCCCATTCCAAGTTTCAGGATCCCATTTCTTCCCAATAAATGCCCTCACTTTAACAGCAGACCCCATTCAAGATTGGAAATTCCATTGGCATTGTAATTCAGCCACTCTTACCATAAGACTCTGGGTTTGTTTTTTGACATATCAACTTTGTTACTACAAGAAGTAAGGTTCTTTTTCAGGGCATAAGTGGAAACTTTGAAATCTTTTATGCATTGCCTGAGCTGATAGTTTTCTATTACCACTTGGTCTATTTTCAGTAGGCCCAACCAACCAACTTCCCTACACTTCTCATCCTGACAGAATTGCAGAAAACTAACAAACACAAGATCACCAGAGTCCTACTTGTTACCAATACTTGATTTACAGGTGGCAATACTTTGTGTTTTAACATTCCCACCTCATGCCATGGACGAGTAGCATCCTCTCTACTAATAGAAACAAGGTTAACAGGGCCATTAAAACTCATCAGACTCGAGAAACAATTTAGACAACTCATCCTTATGATTTTGTTTCTCTAAAACAACCCCAATCTTGATACCAAATATTTTAGTTTGGGCTCTCTAGAGAAGCAAACCCAGTAAAAATTATATAGGTATATATAAAGAGAGGTTGGATGATGAGCCAGATGCAGAATCCAGACCCGATAGAAAGTGTCCAAAATATTGGAAGCAGGTCACATGCCAGAGGAAGCTTCCTTTCACTTGATTGACTGCTCACAGAAGATGGCTCTTCATGGGGAATTACTACATCTTAACTGTCAACCCACCAAAAACCCTGGTCCAGTCAAGTTGACATAGTACCTAAACGACTACAGTAGAATTTATAGGTGCAGCATGTGTGATGGCCAGTGCACACCTGAGCATAATCATGATGAGAGCACCTGTTGATTGATCACACATCCTGTTTCACAAACATTATCTTGGTGGTTCAGTGGTAAAACACTTGATTATAAACTGAAAGTTGGAAGTTTCAACCCACCAGCTGCTATGTGGGAATTTGCTTCCTGAAAGTTTGTTGTTGTTATGTGCTATGGAGTCGATTCCGACACATAACGACCCTTGTACAGGGTTTCTGAGGTTGTAAATCTTTACAGGAGCAGAAAGCCTCATCTTTCTCCCATGGAACAGCTGGTAGTTTCCAACTGCTAACCGTGCGGTTCACAGCCTGATTCATAACCACTATGCTACCAGAGACCTCCTAAACGTTTACAGCCTTGGAAACCCTACGTAGCACTTCTACTCCATCCTATTGGAGGGTTTCTATGAATTGGAATCAACTCAACAGGGTCTAAATAAAGGTAGGATAAGCAAGCAGCTAAGATCATAGACCCTGGAGCTGGTTGGCCTTATTTCAAACCCTTGATTCACTGTGATTAACTGTGCAATCTTGGGAATGTTACTTAATTGTCTCCAGCTCAATTCCCTTACTCATAAAAGTAGTTAATCATGGCTGACTTGCCTTATGTGGTTGGTGTGAGATAGTGGTCTACTGACAGGAATGAGCAGATAGGGGTCTATGTAATTAATTATAAATAAAGCAGCCAGCCTGGAGCTCAATGCCCAAAGAACTTCTTAGCAAACCTCATCATTTGCTCTTTATTTCTTTTCTGCATTTAAATCTATCTAGTTTCAGGAGTATAATCCTCCTTAATGACAGATTCAAAATGATGGGGCTATTGCTTTCTGATACTGTGGTTTTAAGAAGTGACCCAGAAAACAGGCTTTAAGAGAGCCTCCCTCCAACTTCATTACTGTAAGCAAAGGGCCAGATTAAAAGAGCCCTGGCTTGTATGAATATTTACACTGGAACCACTGCCAAATCAGATTAGAGGAGTTCATCCCACAGGGTAAACACAAATTCTGTACTCAGATTTAATGAGAAACTGACATGTTAATAGCATATTGATGCTTTCATTCATCAGGATACCCAGATAGTACAGTGGATGAGCTTCATGCATCTAGGGCCCAGGGAAGATCCTGCCTTTGTCACATTTAGTTCTATTAGGAAAGCTACTGTCACGATGAGGAAGATTTCAAAGACATTGCAAACACCTGGTACAAAAGATGAGAAATTGGGGATGCTAGTCTTAATGTACTTGGGAAAATCTACTCTGCACATTGTCAATGAGTGTGTTAGAATCTAATTCTGCTAGACAGCATCTCCCAGGGTGGTTCCACATAACGAGGCAGCCACAGGACATTAATAGGTATCACATGAGGAAAAGGCTCTGGTTCAAAAAGTTTTGGAAGATGATAAACAGAACAGCCTTCTTGTTTGCAGGGCTTCTATTTTGTGACTTCCAAGAAAGCAGGTACATTATGCTGTGCTTCCAAACTTACTGGCGTCCCTCAGTAGTACTAAAGATGAATGGGCTTGGATGTTAAATAAAAGGTTAGCAGTTCAAGTAAATTTAGAGGTGCCTTGGAAAAAAGGCCAAACATCTATTTCCAAATATCAACCACTGAAAACTGCCTGGAGCACAATTCTCTTCGGGCACACAGAGTCATTGTGAGCTGTAACCAATTCGATGGCAAGGGACTCCAAACTTACTAGACTTCAGAGTTTTCTCTCCTCCAAACACTGAGCTCCAGAGAGCTTACGCCATGGGCCTCCCTGCCCTTGGCAGTCTGGGAATCCTGGACTTCTTCTCAGAATGTCATATTTAAATGGAAAAAAGGAGAAAATAGCATGCATAGGATCACAAAAGAAACCAATAGTATTAAAATAAACTATTAAAAGATTATTTAAAAATGGACAAACATTAATGTATGAATTATTTTGTGTATGCACTAAGTAACAAGATCTGGTGGTAGGTTTAGTAACTACAGTTATTTCAAAGTAATATGATCATAATATTTAAATATTTAAAGGTATCTGTGACAACTATAACATGATATAAAAATACTTGTGACAAAGACAACTAATCCAGCTATGTTTTATTGCCTACATTCATAATTGAAGAAAATGCTATATTTTGTAAGAGGGTGTTGTTGTTGTTGTTAGGTGCCATTGAGTTGGTACCGACTCATAGCGACCTTATGCACAGCAGAACGAAACACTGCCCGATCCTGGGCCAACCTCACTACTGTTGCTACACTTGAGTCCATTGATGCTGCCACTTGGCCAATTCATCTTGTTGGGGGGTCTTCCTCTTTTTCTCTGACCCTCCACCTTGTCAAACATGAAATCCTTCTCCAGCGACTGGTCTCTCCTGAATTTCTTCCCCATTTAAGTTCACGAGTACTCTTAATTCTGGAGGTCACATGGGCTCTTGTGGGATTAAACCAGTGAGTTGGGAGGGTGGGGAAGCCACTGAAAATTATTGGGGTACTTAGATCCTGCTATGTTGAGTATCAATATAAGTCTCATTTGAAGATTTTTAGCTGATCTGCTTGGTTTGGGTCTGAGGTTTTTTTTTTCACCAGGACTTGAACCCAGATGAAAAATGCCAAGAGCAGAAGATAAAAGAACTTTACCATTATTCCAGTAGAAATTGATGAGTCCCATTTCAATAATGAAAGGAAAGGACAGGTGTTTCTTTTGACAACAGAGAAAACAATTATAACAGAATGTTGGGGTACTTACATGATGATCTTATAAACTTCTGTGACCCAACCTACAGGGATGCCAAGACTAGGCCAAGGGTGCTCCAGAAAAAGTCTCTGTTAATTGATTTTCTTGTTTACCATTCCACCACAAGGAATGTGGCGTTGTGAGTTAATGCTCTGCACTGCGAAGTCAGTTTGAACCACAAGGTTGGTGGTTGGTTCAAGCTCACCAGCCACTCTTCAGAAACCCTACACAGAGTTGCTATGGGTCAGAAGTGACTTGACGGCACACAAACAACAATTGGAATGTGTCAAAGAAGAGGTTGTATTTTTATTTTTAAATAGAAAGCTGTACTCTGGAGAGCAACATTAGGTTCCCATTGGCCCGCCTGTTCATCCATCCATCCAACCATTCTACTCTTTCTATAGAGTAACTGCAGTGGACCAGGCATTGTCAAAGGATGTATAGATACAGTCGCGAACGTGACTGATCAACTTCCCATCTCTCAGAGTTTGGTTCAGGTTCTAGTGATTCTCACCAGGAAGTCGCTGTAGCAATGGGACGCTCAGAGACACAAGAAATTTGATACAAGTCTTCCCATTGACAACAATCTTACACATAGAGATGACTTTACCAATAATGTATTATGTAGCTGAAAGAAACTCTTGAAAGACAAAGCCATCAGTAATAAGCAACGTATGTTTTTATTTTTCCTATAGAGAATAATATTACAAAACCACTGTTATGAGAAGAAGCGATCAGATTAGCAGTCAAAGGCTGTTAAGAAAAAAAAATGTCATTTTTGTGAATTTTATCAACTTTTAAAAATTTGTAATTTGTTGTGATTTCTCATTCTAAATATATATTCATATCTGTACTTTGTTTTGCATTGTTTCTTAAAAAAAAGAGGTCCTTAGCAGATTTGGACTGTACCCACTTGTGAGAGTCCTTGGTAACCTGCTACAGCTTTCCTAGCTTGTGGGCCATCTTTCAGAAATCAGTAACTGAGGGAGGGTCAGTTCCCTAGCACATCAAAACCCTGGGTCAGTTGCTAAACATTGGGAATTTTTTTTTCTTTTTCATAAATCTCTTTTAGAAGAATTAGCTACTAGAGGGCGTTGATAGCCTCTTATTTGGAATGGAACCAAATATATCTTACTAAAAGTTATTTGAGAGACATTAGGAAATTGATCTTGGAAGCACCTAAAATCACACTGTCATTCACATATGCTCTCAAGTTAGAATAAAGCATTTTGCAAAGATACAGAGAGGCTTCTATGGACTTGTGCCAGAGCAGTCCCTATAGCCATTTGCTGAATGAGCGGATGAACTCCCCAGGGTGTTCCTGAGAGATTCAGTGCCCCCCTTGATCTCCAAACACGTCTTCAATCTGAGGGTTGAATGGATTTTCCTTTCCCAGGACTTCAGGCAACTGGAGCTGCAGCTTCTTCCATAACTGATCTGCAAGCAGCAGCGAAGCCACCTGCAGGAGAGGATGCAAATGAGGGAGGAAATGGAGACTATGAAAAGGTAAGGAGTCTACCATCAGGGTCTACTACATACTTTCTGTGGCAGACAGGCTCTAGGGTGGCTTCTGCGGTGGCCACTTTCATGCCTTTGTACCACCACCTTCCCTTGATGGGGATGGAACCCGTCACTTGCTTCTAACCAATTGGTTCATTGGTGGGTTGTGTGCTGTGGAGTCGATTCTGACTTACAATGACCCTGCATAGGGTTTCCGAGGCTGTAAATCTTTACGGGAACAGAAAGCCTCATCTTTCTCCCATGGAACAGTTGGTAGTTTCCAACTGCCGACCTTGTGGTTTTCAGAATATGGAAAAGGTAGGGGATGTTACTTCCAGGATTATATTACATCAGACAAGACTTTGTCTTACTATCAGACTTGTTCTAGAGACTTTCCTTGATGGGTTGATGAAATGAGAAGTCTACATGGCAAAGAGTTCATGATAGTCTTTTGGAAGCTTGGAGTGCTCTCCAGGTGACATCCAGGAAAAAAACCAACATTCTCAATTCTATAACCACAAGAAATAGATTCTGCCAATAGCTGAATGAATTTGGACAAGATTCTTTCACAATTGAGCCTCCAGATGATAATAGAGCCCAGCCAATATCCACTGTGTCGTGAGACCCTGAAAAAAGGACCCAATTAAGTTGCGTCCAGAGCACCCACAGAAACAGTGAGGTAATATATGTGTTTCTTTACTAAATTTACTGCTAAATTCTGGTATCTTATTACACATTAAGAGATAACATATACTTTCTCAGAAATCCATTTGTTCATTAATCTGTGGACAGCAAACAAATACTATAGGTCTAAGGTTTGGGTTTTGAATGAACAGGATGATTCTCAGATGGACAGGAGCTCCCAGTTTCTAGTGAGGAAACCAGTTTTGCAAAATGGCACCACTCATGTTGAGAGTTAATGCGCTGCACTCCTCCTTGGAAACCGTATACTATACAGGGTCACTGTGGATTGGAACTGACTCAATAGCGCTTAACAACTACAACAACGAACCCATGGGGAGGAGTGTTGTAGGGATGCATACAGCTGGAAGAGGAAGAGGGGTTATTTTGGATTGAACCCACAATAGCTATGGACATGATATAATGTAGTGGCCTTACATCTAATGTAATATAATCACTTTCCACAATGTGGTCCAATGTAATGTAATTAATCAGCCAGTTGAGGTTGTATCAGTTGAGGGTGGATCCTCAACCTAATCACTTTTGAGTTATGTGAAGAGCTGCATAGAAACAGGAATGGCCACCTAGACCCCTAGAAGGGAAGAGATGCCATGTGAAAATCACTACAAACCTAGGAATACCTGGGGCTACCAACAGAGAAAGAATTGATAAGGCTAAGGTCCTGATTTGGACTTTTAGTCTCCAGAACTTTGAAAAATAAATTTCTATCCTTTAAAGCCACTACGTGTGGTATTTTTGCTACTGCAGGACCAGGGTGGGGTGTTGGAACTCTTGAGGGCTACACTGAGTGTTCTTTTCCTTTCCTTCTTTTTAAGAGGAAAACATGCAATTTAATTTTTGGCTTGCATCACTTTCCTAAATATTCCTTACATTTTTGTGTTCTACAATATATACCAAGGAGCTCTGGTAGCGTAGTGGTTATGAATAGGACTGCCAACCTCAGGGTCAGCAGTTCAAAACTACCAGCTCTTCTGCAGGAGAAAAATGAGGCTTTCTGCTCCCATAAAGATTTACAGACTTGGAAACCCTGTATCGGATCACTACAAGTCAGAACTGACTCCACGGCACACAACAACAACAACAACTGTGTATACCAGACAATCATCAGCTAGTAGAGTCTTTCTCTATGTGGTGAATGTTATTATAAAATGACATTACGTTACACTACCAAATCCTTGGCATTAATAGACACTTTGTTGCTCCTTCACTATTTACAAATATCATTGATGTCAAAACAATATGCACCATGTACATGCTCTGATTATCATTATTAAGGCTTAACTACAAGTCCAGGATCTACCTCCCAACAGCTGGGGAATCTCTTTCCCTTAAATGTGCTCTCTCCCCACTGCTACCCACAAACTCCAGGACTAGGGTTTCTTCTGAACTTGGATCCTCATGAGCTAGAGGCAACAGAAACTCTAGGTTATGAGACAGTGACATCATGTTCTTCAAACTTGGAAAAAAAGGGATGAAAAAAGACACCTAGAAGAACGTGATGTTAGTCTCTAGTCATCAGGAAGCAAGGAGGGTGCCATAAAAGTAGATCCTGGAAATCTGAGATCTGGAATTAAAGGGACCGAGGCAGAAGCAAGCTTGGGGATAAGAGCCAAGAGGAGAGAATCATGATTGAGTTGAATTTTCACTATGAGTTAGAACTGACTTGGTAGCACTTAACAACAGCAACATGGGTTTCTCTTATTATCAGTCTCCTGTTGTAATACCCATAATGCAGTGCACAGGCCAAGGCACAGAGATCCTTTAATCTCATTACTTGCTCTTATTCTTGAGCACAAATATTCAAGCAAGTTCTATTCACTGTTGAAAAAATTTAGAAGACAGTTAAATGAAAAGAAGAAATAAAGAATCAACCTCACTATTGTTGCCACGCTTGAATCCATCGATGCTGCCACTTGGCCAATCCATCTCATTGGGTGTCTTCCTCTTTTTCTCTGACCTTACCAAACATGATATCCTTCTCTAGCGACTGGTCCCTCCTGACAATATGTCCAAAGTATGAGAGACGAAATTTGGCTATCTTGGCCTCTAAGGAGCACTCTGGCTGCA
>NW_006408524.1:13609943-13616357 GCF_000296735.1 Chrysochloris asiatica | reverse complement strand
ATGGTAAAAGAATACAACCTTGTCGCACACCTTTCTTAATTTTAAAACCTTCAGTGTTCCCATGTTCTGTTCGAACAACTGCCTCTTGAGTTGTTTATGAACAGTAAGTAGGTCTGTATCATTATTTTTATTTGATGCAGATATTCCATATGATAGATGCTCAGCTATTTATTTATCCTGTGGAAATGTTTGCCACACATCTTCCCAGGGTCAGTCCTCAAGGAAGTGGAGGGAACACCCCCTGCCCCCAATGCACACGCCCTCAGCAGCAGGAAGGGATTATAGACTCTCTTGTTCACTGTCCTCACTAAACACATGCAGGGACTAAAATCTGGTCCAGAGGAGTGCAGGGGGATGGAGTATTCTGGTTAAATGGGGGCCTTCTGGTAATAGAGGTTTTGTTGTTGTTGTTAACTGCCGTTGAGTCGATCCTGACCCATAGCGACCCTGTATAGGGTTTCCAAGAATCAGCTTGAACCGACAACCTTGCAGTTCAAATGGTTTGCAGTCTGGTGCATCACCCCACAGAACCACACCAGGACTCTGATAATAGATGTAGGCCCTTCTTTATATATATAAAATTAGGTGCTGTCAAGTTGATTCCAACTCATGGGCAACCCATGTGTGTCGGAGTAGAGCTGTATTTCATAAGGATTTCAATGGCTCATTTTTCAGAAGTAGATCGCCAGACCTCTCTTCTGAAGTGTCTCTGGGTAGACTTGAACTTCCAACCTTTTGGTTAGCAGACATGAGAGAGCATTAACTGTACCACTTGTAGCACAGTAAAGCCAGAAAGATTCCGAGATCACGTTAGCTTCGTGTTACATAGCAAGGCTACTGGGAGTCCTCAGGATTACCAAAAGTACACCGTAGTCCTTGGTTAAGCAAGAAGGCCTTGCTCCGTTCTAAATGGGTCAACCCTATAAGTTGTTGATGAAATGGGTCCCCAGGATTGAGGCATGATGGGGAGGGTGGGGAGATGGCTGAAGGCTTCTTGATTGGGCCTTTGTTGAAAACCACCAGCTTTCAGATTTTGTCCTCTCTTCTGATAACAATCTTTAATTGGAGTCAAGTTTCTTTTCTTAACTATATTTTATGATGACTTCTTACCCACTTAAGTCCCCAGTCCTCCAAGCAGATACATAATGTCAGGTCTGCTCCTCAAGTTCAGGAGACACATCCAGATGTGAGGGAATCCCCACAGTGGACACAGCTGGAGCGGAACTGGGATCCTCCACACACACTTCACAAGCTGATGGCATTTACTTTGCTATAAAAATAACACCCTGGAGTAAAACAACCATAAAAACAAACCCTACACAGTAACTAACTTTTCATAGCATTTAAAAAGCATAAATGCAAGGCAGATCAAAATCTAGATTAGATCTAGATTTTGCCAAAAAAGTCATAATGGCTTGATTCCTTTAAAGTTGAGCTTTTGCTAAATTTAACTCTGGGGATCTACCAGACCAAAGTTAAACATATACTCTGCGTTTTCTTTCTTTCTTTTTTAAAATTTCCTGCATTCCGAAAAGCTTCCAGGCTATCTTGAAAGACTTGCTTTTAAAAACCTGCATGGAAGCCATTAGCACAGGGAAGGCCTAACTTTGTTTCTTTGGTTTCCTAACTAGCTTAGAAACACAGTCTATTGGAACTGGTTAAATTCTGTTGTTGTTTGGTGCCATCGAGTCAGTTCTGAGTCATAGAGACCTTATACATAACAGAGTGAAACACTGCCCAGTCCTGTGCCATCCTCACAATCTTGTTACACTTGAGCCCATTGCTTCTGCCTCTGTGCCAATCCATCTCGTTGGGGATCTTCCTCTTTTTCATCGACCCTCTACTTTACCAAGCATGATGTCCTTTTCCAGGGACATCATTAATTGTAACTCTGCACATTTAAAACATGACAGTGGTGGCAGGTGTATTTAAACACTTTAAGAGTAAGGGAAACTGTAAATTCCTGCCTCTCACCCCTCTGAACTGAGTCCTTGTGATTGTCACCAACCATTGTTGCTAGTTGATAGAGAAAATAAAGTTGATAAAGAAATGGTCCCTGATTCTCTGGAAGGGCCACTGCTTGTACAGAGTTGGTTAAGGGTTCCTAGGCCTTGGTTGGAGTTCTGGTGTGGCGCTGCAAGATAATGCACTGGACTGCAAGGGCGGTTTGAACTGCAAGGTCAGCAGTTCAAACTTACCAGCTGCTCCTCAGAAATCCTATACAGGGTCGTTATGAGTCGGAACTGACTCGACAGTACTTAACATCAACAAGGCCTCAGTTAGCCTCCTCATTGCCACAAAAGGTTTCTCTTCTTGTGAATTCTACTAGTTTACCCAGCACTGTTGGTCCCTAGGAGTTAAGAAGCTGAGACAAATAAAAATTTGAGAACAATGAACTTTAAAAAAAACAAAGCCATTGATTATGAGCGATGGCTAATTTCCTGTGTCAGCTCAGCTTGTCTATGACTTCTGTTGTTTGGACAAACAGTGCTTTAGATGCTGCTATGAAGCGTTGAAACCCATTGCCTTGGAGTCTATTCCAAGTCAAAGCGACCCTACAGGACAGAGCAGCGGCCTCAGGGGTTTTCCAAGGCTGAAATCTTTGTGGAGACAGGCTGCCACAAGTCTCCAAGGAGTAGCTGGTGGGTTCGAACTGATGACTTCTCAGCACTTAACCACTGCATCACCAGGGCTCCTTTTATGAATCCGTTGTCTTTAAGTAAAGCAGATTCCTTTCTGTAATGTAATCTAATTAGACTAGAATGAAAAAGAGAGGTTCGCTAGGGTCTGCTCCGCCTCCAGAACAGAAATAGATTATTTTGGTAGAACGCATGTCATTTTCCCAAAGCTTAACTTCCAGATTTTGAACTCACCAGCTCCTCACAATAGTGTGAGCCAATTCCTTACAGTACAAGTAAATCTCTATCAATCTATCTACTATCTATCTATCTATCTATCTATCTATCTATCTATCTATCTACCTACCTACCTATTGATCTGTCATCTACAGTAAGACCTATGAGACTGGATCTCTATGGGTTTAGCACGTTTTTCCAGGTCTCACAAGTTTTCCACCTCTGATAGGATGCAGCTGTACCATTTTCTAGCACTCATTTTAGTGGAAAGTATTTGAGTTTTCCTTCTCTAACAGGTTTCTGCCTTATCCAGTCCCAGCTTTTGCAGGTTTTACTATAGCTATCATTTCTCACTGGTTCTGTTTCTTTACAGAACCCTGGCAGACGTTATATATGGCACGTCTACGCAGGACCCAGGCTGAAGAGAGAGGAGGGGAATTGAAATCATGGAAATTTCATGACAGAAAGAATTTTAAGAGGATAGTTTGAGGAGCTGTTGGAAAAAATGAGAGGTGGGAAGGTAGTTTTGGCAGAAAGTTTCTAGGATGGGAGGTGTTGTGGTATTTTGGTATGCATCCTAGGAGTGGTCAATGACACTGGGGTTTCTGTGTGTCTGTAATTCCTTGACTACTTTCTACTTCACTGTTGTCTGGTTTGGGAACCAGAAATCTTTTGAGGGTCCGTTCACCTAAAGAGATTTTCAAAAGTGGATGTTTGAACAGGTAGAATTGCTGCTTCTTCAGAGTCCACACAACTGGGTCTTGGATCTTCACAACATTGTTTCTTTTCAAAGTCAGCTTTCTCTCGATTCTTTCAGCAATTTCATGGGTACTTCCAACTCTCTGAGGAACTTGGTCTCACCTTAGAATGCTAATGACCTCCTAGGTCCTTGATCCAGAGAGCCCTTCTGTGACGGTCAGTTTCTAAGAGGGCCTTCAGTGATCCTGGCCTCCTGGTAGTTATGCCTGGTGTGATTCCTTTGCCTTAAGTGTGAAGGGTCCTGTGACTTGCAAGATGAAGGGATGTCGCTTCAGTGATTAGGCTACATAAACTTGGGACTTGTGTCTTGCTAGCACTCACTCTGTTGCTGTTTGGCTTACACACTTGGATCAAGCCAGCAACCATGTTGGAGTGGCCATGTTGGAGCAGCCATTTTGGAGTGGTCACGTTGGAGTGGTCCATGTGGCAAGGCACCAAGGGCGGCTTCTGGCTAATAGCCAGCAATGAACTGAAATCCACCTGCCCTCAAGGAACTACATTCTACCAACTAATGTGTGACTTTGGAGGTGGGTCCTTCTCCAATCAAGCCTTCAGCTGAGACCCCATCCCCGGGGACACCTTGATTGCAGCCTTGTGAGAGACTCTAAAGCCGAGGATCTGGCATATGCAACACTTCCAGACTGGAAAAGATGTGGCCTCCTGTAGTTGCCTTCTGGTCTAGGATGGCCTATTAACCCTGAATCTGCTGTAAGGTACATTGTCGGGGGACCCAGATACTACTCTCCGTGACAACAAGTCACAACTGAGTGCTGGTGGTGCTCACATCTGTATCTACAGCCCAGATTCCTTTCTTGAGCTCTCAACTTGTATATTTACTGTGGAAAGAATATCTCTACTTGCTGTCCTCTAGACTCCTTCAATACAACCCTCATATTTAACTATTTTTTAGCCAGAAAGCTATTTGATTAAGTCATTCAGTTGATACACAGAAAGATTAGATATTCTGAGGTCCACCACTCAGATTTTTTTATGAAGCTACTGTAAAACAGTGAGGTTGGCATGTAGTAACAATAGTAATTATAATAATGATGATAGACTTGCCATGGAGTCAATTCTAACTCATGGTGACCCTATGTCTATCAGAGTAGAACTTTTAAATGGCTCATTTTTTGGATACAGATTGCCAGACCTTTCTTCTGAGGTACCTCTGGTGAACTCGAACCTCCTTTCAGTGTACTGTGATTTTTTGCACAAATTATGCAGCAGTTGTAGGGTTCCACTGCTTATTTGCTGTTAGAGTGGCACTGTGCTTTAAAAAAAAATTAAAGTTAGATCACTTTGGCTCTGCCTGTGGGAATTCATTAGAGCTTGGCCAAAAGTGGGTTATTCTCCAGTCGGGCTCCTGAAGGGATGATAAGGCCTCCTTGTGAACTGGCTGACCACTGAGACTGAGGTGGCCAGGAGAGACCACCCCAGGAAAGATTGATAGATGTGTACCCTTGCCATTACCATGTCATCATTACTCAGCAAAGGTTGGGTCAGAAAGACTATAGTGATGGAAGATTGCCCAAGCATAAAAAGTTCATGCATTTCTGCAGATGATCAGCTTTCCAACTTTTACAAGCAGCAGAACTATTTGTTCTCCTATCCCCTTTTTAAGATCAATAAGTTTCATAAGCAACTCCTGTATATGCAACAGATAAAAGCAGAGCTTCCCTTGTTGAAGCCAGGATTCTGAGGAAGGGATAGTACATGAGGAACAGAGTTTTGCTCCTCCACTCCCCTAGCTTTGTAAAGAGACCCTAGAAGAGCTACTTAACTGAACTGGACTTTGGAATTCTAGATGAGAAATTGCTCTTATGCCAGATGTAGCTAAGAATACTGTTCTCTTATACCATGTCCTTTCTAGGAAGATCCATAGAAGAAATTTCTCACAGATTTCATTTCCAGAAACTTTTTGTTTTCCTTAGAGTATGGTTTAATTTTTACGGAGCCTACGACTTAGGTTTCTAGAAAGTACATAGGTGACCATTTCTAGCATGTTCTCAGGGCTTCCTTGTGCTCAGTTAGGAATGTAAGAGGCAGACCCACCTGGTTTTATTGGGCCTCCTTTTATTGCACTTGTGGATATTGCCTTTTTTATGAACTGAAGGTTTGTGACAATCCTGCCTTGAGTAAGCTGATAAGAGAGCCATTTTCCCTTACAGCATGTGCTGGCTTCATGTCTCTAGGTCACATTTTGGTAATTCTTACACGATTTCAAACTTTTTCTTACTGCTACTGCACACTTAATAGACTACAGTATGGTGTAAACGTAATATTTATATGCACTGGGAAACCAAAAAAAAAAAAAAAAGTGTGACTTTCTTTATCCTGTTATTTGCTTTATTGCAGTGGTCTGTAACCAAACACTCAATATCTCCAAGATATACTTGTGTATTTTTTACTTTACTTTCCTTTTACTTGGATTTCCACTTTATTATTATTTAACTCTTAAGTTATTTATTATAAATCCTTTCTAGAACAAAATAGACTAAAAATTAATTGTTGTTGTGAAGTGCCGTTGAGTTGGTTCCAACACATAGTGACTCTGTATAGGGTTTCTGAGGAGCAGCCGGTAAGCTTGAACCACTGACTTTGCAGTTCAAATGGCTTTACAGTCTGGCGCATTAACTCTCAGTGCCAGGACTCCAAAAATTAATACATGATTTTATATATATATAGTTCTGGTGTGGAGCTGTGTTGAACTGCAAAGTCAGTGGTTGAAGCTCACCAGCTGCTCCTTGGAAACCCTATACAGGATTACAACCGACTCAGTGACACTTAACAGCAACAACAT
>NW_006408524.1:13603307-13608887 GCF_000296735.1 Chrysochloris asiatica | reverse complement strand
TGGAGCAGCTGGTAGTTTCGACTGCTGACCTTGTGGTTCACAGCCCGATTCGCAACCACTACATACAGTTATATAGTTATATATATATAGTGGAAGGAGCTCTGGTAGCGTAGTGGTGATGAATTGAGCTGCTAATCTCATGGTCAGCACTTCGAAACTACCAGCTGTTTAGCGGAAGAAAGATGAGGCTTTCTGCTCCCATAAAGATTTGCAGCCTCAGAAACCATGTGCAGGGTCACTATGAGTCGGAATCGACTCCACAGTACTTAACAACAACAACAACAACATATATATATAGTGGTGGTGTGCTGTGGAGTCAATTCTGACTCATAGCAACCCTGTATAAGGTTTTTGAGGCTATAAATCTTTGCAGGAGCAGAAAGCCTCATCTTTCTCCCTTGGAGCAGCTGGTAGATTTGAACTGCTGACCTTGCAGTTAACAGTGCAGCTTGTAACCCACTACGCTACCAAAGCTCCAGATGTGTGTGTGTATATATATATATACAAAAAGATGACTGTCATGGAGTTGATTTTAACTAATGCTAACCCCACGTGTGTCAGAGTAGAGCTATGCTCCATAGGATACTCAATAACTGATTTTTCAGAAGTAGGTTGCTAGTCCTTTCTTCACAACGTGTTTATTTTGGGTGTATTTGAACCACCAAACTTTTGGTCAGTGTCCAAGCAAGTTAGTGATTTGCACCATCCATGGGCACCAAGGAATGTATAAATACCTATTATATGGTAGCTTCCAGTAATTGTCCTGCGCCTGCATTTACCTCATTGGGGTGAAATCCATCGACGGGTTCAATGAGCTGCCAGGGCTGCCCACCTATTATCTGCCACTCCTCCACAACTGCAGGACACAACCAGAGGGTTAGAAACGTGCTTCCACAAAGAATCATTAATGCCTAAGAAATGTTGTCAGAACTGCCATTGCCCTCTTCTAGCCTGGCCCTGGCTTACTAAGTCATTGCCGCCTCTGTGCAGTTAGCCATGGCTGCAGGCTTTCTGAACAGAAACAATCTACCCATCAATTTCCAATCAGAAAGCCAACATGTGAGTGAGCTGGGTGGCAGCAATGAGCTTCGCAGGGAGGGTGGTGGGAAGAGATGCGTTCTAGAATATTCAAGACCAATTTAACACCATGTCATTCATTTTTTAGGAGCACAGTAGACTGGTATTACAGGAGCTGGGGGAGGGGGACAATGAAAACTTTTGCTAACTTCTTCTTTCATGGACTGCTGTTTCCAGGCACTGCTTGTATGTGCCAAACAATCATCTTTAAAATTATGCAGTGCATAGGAAATATTATATAAAATTACATATAATTATCCCAACATCACATTTAGTGAGACTATGGCTACAGAGAAAATATGTGCCCCAAAGTGATGAAAAGTAATAAACCTTCCTTCAACATGGATAAGAGACTGAGAATGTCAGTTGTTCCAAGGCAACAACACAATTAACTCTACATTGTAATATAATATAATCAATTTGAACTCCTCAAGAAAATTCCAAATCCCCAGAGAGGCTCCTGGGAAGAAATCAGCTGAGATCGCTGCTTCTGCACAGACCAAAGTCTCTTTGGTTTTCCCTGTGTCCAGTGAGGGAGCAGGCGCAGCTAAGATCCTTCCAGTTCTTTTCTTCTCATTCCGCAGCAAAGTCAAAGCCAGAGGCCTTCACCCTCTTCGCCTCTAGGTCTCTCATCCTAAAGGAAGGATTCTGTTGGGGGCTGCAATTGGATAAGAGAAGCTGGATTTGCCAAGAGACGCTGGACTGAGCCAATATCATGACGTTTTTGAAATGAGTCCCTAATGTTACAACCTGTCACCTCACTTACAGCCTACTCCTTGTCCTCAGATAATGCTGCCCTGCTCAGGAAAAAAATTCATGATGATGGTTTGGCTTTGTACACAGCGAATCTCCAACTCAGGCTGTTTATCCTCTGGCTTAACTGTGCTACACACCTACATTATACTTCTGGGGTTTTATTGACATTTATTAGAAGAGGAAGCCACTGAAAATTGGTCTTTGCATTTCTTACAACACTTGAAAGGGAGACGGGATACTTGGGGAAGTGATCGGGATGATGGGTGAATATTGTGATAAACATGATTAACGTCACTGAACTACACATGTGAAAATTGTTGAAATGTCAAATGTTTTCATACATGCTTAAGGATATTTACTACAATAAAAATAAAATGAACGAAACAAAAATAAAACTTGGATTGAGGACATTGTCATATCTCCCACAGAAGCTCCCAAAGAATTTCCTCTCTGCCTGTAAGCAACGTCCCTTTCTGAATGAATGGGCTGAGTCTGCCCTTCTATTAGGAAGCTCAGAGCTGCAGTGACACAAACCTTTTGAAATCTTGTAAGTTCTGCCCAACCACCTTGTAGCCCTTAATACTTTCTCATTTGCCTTTGCCCAGAACTCACTCACTCAGTGACAATGCATACAGTTTCCAAAGCTGTAAATCTTTAAGGGAGTACAAAGCCTCAGCTTTATGACTCAGAGTGGCTGGATGTGGGCTTGAATTGCTGATCTTTCGGTTAGCAATCCCGTGCTTATTCTACAGAGCCACATCATGATGGTTCTCACATCTTCAGTTTTCCAGTCCTGTTCTATCTGTTTTGGGGAGCTCGTGAATCAGACCTTCTGATTCAGTTTCAGTTCTGACTGTTTTGTGTTTCCCACTGCACCTTTTAGGTTCCCGGTCTTACTGCCCTGGCCTTGATGCTGGCTCTATTTGCTCCAAGATGCTATCCAGCCCATCCCACCCCTGCCTCGCTTACCTGGCCCACTCTGCACTCAGGCTTGTTTCAGTCTTCATTTCCCCCCTTGTCTGGATGATTAGCCAGTCTCCTCCTTGCATTTTTGGGTTCTGCTTTTCTACTTTCTAACTTTATGATGATTCCCTATGTGAGCTGTCTCCAGCCCAAACTTCCAACAATGACAAGGCAATGTGTTACTCCCAGTGAGTTCTCTCAGTGCCCTGTGTTCTTAGGATGTTTGTCTCGTTTCTCCCTTCCAGTCCCACAGGGCTCTCTGATACAAAACAAACAGCAATGAGGAAAGGCCAAACCCAGGCAAGATATTAGCTTCCTCAACTTCATAGGTGACTTCACTTCCCTTCTTCCTGTGGTACGTTACTTCACAAACGTTCCTGATAAACTTTCTCCTGACCCTCCCTTTATTTCTTTGTTTGGTCTCGTCTTATGCCATGGATTCATGGTGTAGTGCTATAGGATAAGCACTGGACTGCTAACTGCGAGGTTGGAGGTTTATTGCTCCTTGGAAACTCTATACAGAATCACTATGAGTCAGAATTGACTGGATGGCACTTAACAACAATATGACCTATGCCATACAGAAGGTAAAGAAAGAAATAAAGAAAAGAGATAATGAAAGAAAATTCAAGTAGGGTGCCAAGGAATGTCCAGGCCATGTTAAGAAGATCAGATCAATGGCAGCTGATCTTAATAAAGAGCCCAGAGCTGATGCAAAGTTACCCAGAGTTGGGTGAGTAGGACTTGGGGCAGAGGTCTATTGTATCAAGTTGATATCTACCAAACCCTTGGCCTCCAGGCATCTCTGATCCGGTGTAGTAGGGATCTTCTTTTGTCACACTGTGACTCTCCATGTTTACGGAGAAAATTGAGTGTCAAGCTGAATCTGAATCTATGTCTTCAATGGCCAAGAGAAAAATTCAGAAAGAATGACTATAATCCAAGAATCAGGAAAATTCAGAATGAAAAGCAAATTTGAGTCTATAGGGGCAAAAAAAAAAAAAATCTTAAGCATTTCCTTAAAGAAATGCTTACTAGAAGTCCAATATTTAAAAGATCAGACTTACTTATACACTTGATCCTTACTTGATGTTATCTGATGTCTTGCCTTTAATATGATTGTAAAAAAAAAATCTACTGTCTATTTTGCACATAGACAATGGGAAGTAACGAATCCTGGGATGTGAGGCGAGAATAATGCTGGCTGTGATGGTTATGTATCTAAATGGCTGGGCAATGATTCTCAGTGGTTTAGCAGCTATGCAATGATATAATTTGGCAGTTATGAAATGATGTTGTTGTTGTCAGGTGCCATCAGGTCGGTACTGACTCATAGTGATCCTATGCACAACAGACCAAAACACTGCCTGGTCCTGGGCCAACCTCATAATCATTGCTACACTTGAGCCCATTGCTGCTGCCACTGTGCCAATCCACCTCACTGGGGATCTTCCTCTTTTTCTCTGATCCTCCACTTTACCAAGCTTGATGTCCTTCTCCAGGGGCTGGTCCATCCTGATACTATGTCCAAAGTTTGAAAGCCAAAGTCTGGCCATCCTGGCTTCCGAGGACCATTCTGGCTGCACTTCTTCCAACACAGATTGTTTGTTCTTTTGGCAGCCCATGGTACTCAATATTCTCCTCCAACATCATAACTCAAATGCATCAGTTCTATGGTCTTCCTTATTCACTGTCCATTACTTTTATATAATGCCAATTTTCACATAACCACCTGATCTTTGGGACCTAACCATGTTGATAAAGGAGGTGTGGGTGTCGATGAGTTTCCTTTAGCGTGATTCAATTTTGACATATAGACTTAAAACTATTATAGGCTATTTCCATTTTCATTTGAATTTTATGTTTGTTATTGACTACCACACTAAAACAATGGCCTTTAAAGAAAGGGAGAAATGGTGATAGTCATAATTAGATATCATGAAACCAACAGGCCTCATTCGGTCATGACAATTGGTGACAATTTTCGAAAGGAGAAGGGTTGGCTGTTCTCTTCAACCTCTGCTTGGAGGCTTGGGCTCACCTAGAGTGGAGATGGTGGAAAAATACTCAGAATGTTGCCAAGTTTTGCAAGGGTGCATAAGCCATTATCACCATACTGTAGCAATTCTAAATGATGCTGGTGATTATGTGTTCCTCCCTAATGCCCACAATGGTAAGCTACTACAAAGGAGTCCAATCTTTAGAAGAACTATCTTGCCATTTCACCCAATACAATGGGTATTGAAAGAAACAGCTAGGTGGTTGTCAAGGCTACAGTTAATCTTTCCAAGGTGGAACCCATCAGTTTCTCACATAATTATTTCATCCACCATGGTATCAGTATCATAAGCCTAAAGACAAGGTCATTGGTGTACAGGTGAAAGTTCAAAGTATTTATCTGTATGCTGACTATTTTCTGTTTGTTTCACTCAGGGTGAAATTTTGTTTTCTCAGAACAAATGCAGTATCAAGCAGTGACTTCCATTTCTACCTTGATTGATTTGTGGCTCTGTAGGATAAGCACTGGACCTCAAGGTTGCTTTGAACTACAAGGTTGCCAATTCAATGATAAGAAACTAAGATTGTTTCTTTTTCACCTGGAATCATAATTAAAAATGTTGTTTTTTTTAAGAACCCTACAGTCAGTTCTGACTCATAGTGACCTTCTGCACAACAGAACACAATACTGCTCAGTCCTGTGTCATCCTCACGATTGTTGTTATGTTTGAGTACATTGCTGCTAACACTGTATTGTTCATCTTGTTGGATCTGTTTCTACTTTTT
>NW_006408524.1:13574170-13601926 GCF_000296735.1 Chrysochloris asiatica | reverse complement strand
TCCCATGCCATCATCTAAATCCAACTTGAATCTCTGGAAGTTCTCTGTTGATGTACCACTGTAGTTGCTTTTGAATTATCTTCAGCAAAATTTTATTTGCTTGTGGTATTAAAAATGTATATGAGGTGATTGAAAATATCATGGCTTGGGTCAGGTGCCCCTTAGTCCTCAAAATGACATCTTTACTCATGAACAACTTAAAAAGATGTTTGGCAGCAGATTGGTCTTGTGCAATGTGTCAGTAGATTTTCTGACTGCTGCTTTCATGAGCGTTGATTGTGAATCCAAGCAAAGTGAAGTCTTCGACAATTTTAATCTTTTCTCGATTAATCAAGATAGTATTGATTGGTCCAATTGTGAGGATTTGTTTTTAAAATTTACATTGAGGTGTAATCCATACAGAAGACTGTAGTTTTTGATGTTCATCAACTAGGTTTCAAGTCCTCTTTGCTTTCAGCAAGCAAAGTTGTTTTATCTGCAGATCACAGATTGTTAATGAGTCTTCCTCCAGTCCTGTTGCCACTTTCTTCTTCATATAACTCAGCTTCTCTGATTGTTTGTTCAGCACACAGTTTGAATAAGTATAGTGAAAGGATAAAAACCATGGTACACACATTTCCTGATTTTAAACCACTTAGTATTCCCTGGTTTTGTTCTAACCACCTCTTGGTCTATGTACAGGTTCCTCATGAGTGCAATGAAGTGTTATGGAATACACATTCCTTGCAGTATTATCCTTAGTTCATTACAATCCACACAAAAAGAAATCTTTCTGCTGTTCTCTGCTTTTAGTCAAGATCCATCTGACGTCAGCAATGACATACCTTGTTCCAAATCCTCTTTTCAATCTGGCTTGACTTTTCGGCAGTTCTCTGCTGCAATCCGTTTTGAATTATCTTCCGTAAAATTTTACTTATATATGATATTAATGATATTGTTTGATGATTTCCGTGTTCTGTTGTGTCACCTTTCTTTGAGTAGGTACAGGTATGGATATCTTCCAATTGATTGGCCAGTAACTGTTTTCCATATTTCTTGGCATGTGAGCACCTCCAGTGCTGCATCAGTTTGTTGAAACATTTCAATTGGTTTTCCGTCAATTCCTAGTGCCTTATTTTTTTCCCAATCCCTCAGTGCAACTTGAACTTCTTCTTTCAATACTATTGGTTCTTGATCATATGCTGCCTCTTGAAATGGTTGAGCATCAATCAGTTCTTTTTGGTACAATGACTCTGTATAGTCCTTCTATTTTCCTTTGATTCTTTCTGCATCATTTAATATGTTAGCCATAGAATCCTTCCATATTGAAAGTTGAGACTTGGATTTTTTTCTTCAGTTCTTTCAGTTCTAGAGATTTGGAGTGTTTTCTTCCCCTTTGGTTTTCTAACCCCAGCTCTCTGCACATTTCTTTATAATACTTGACTTCATCTTTTTCAGATGCTTTTTGGAATTTTCAGGTTAGCTCTTTTACATCCTCATTTCTTCCCATTCCTTTAGCTCCTCTGTGCTCAAGAGCAAGTTTCAGAGTATCTTCTGACATTCACTTTGATCTTTTCTTTCTTTCCTATCTTTTTAATGACTTCTTGTTTTCTTCATGAATGAAGTTCTTGATGTCATCCCACAACTCTTCTGGTTTTTGGTCATTACTGTCTAATGTATAAAATCAGTTCTTGAGACTGTCTCTAAATTCAGGTGGGATATGTTTCAGGTCATATTTTGCCTCTTGTGAACTTGTTTGAATTTTCTTCAACTTCAGCCAGAACTTGTATAAGAGCAGTTGATGGTCTGTTCTATAGTCTGCCCCTGGCCTTGTTCTGGCTGGTGTTATTCAGCTTCTCCATCGTCTCTTCCCACAGATGTAGGAGATTTGGTTCCTGTGTATTTCATTCAGTAGGGTCTATGTGTAGATCCCTTTTATGTTGTTGAAAAAAGATATTTGCAATGAATAAGTCTTTGGTCTTGCAAAATTCTCTTGTGTTTCTATAACCCATGTCATTTTTTTTTTTTTAACTACTCCTTCTCTTTCTTTCCAACTTTCACATTCCAATCAGCAGTAATTACCAATGCATTTTGATAGCATGTTTGATCAACTTCAAACTGAAGAATTTGGTAGAATTTTTCAATGTCATTATCAGAGGCCTTAGTGGTTGGTGTGTAAATTTCAATGAGAATGGTATAACGGGTCTTTCTTGCAGGTGTATGGATATTGTTCTATCACAGAGAGCATGGTACTTCAAGACAGACCCTGAAATACTCTTGACTATGAATGATATGCCCATTCCTCTTCAATTTTTGGTTCTCAGCATAGTAAACTATGATGGTCAAATTCAAAATAGTGCATGCCAGTCCATTTCAGCTTACAAATGTCTCAGATATTGATCTTTATGTGTTCCATCTGATTTCTGACAACTTCCAATTTTCTAAAGTCACGATTTGTACATTCACATTATGATTGTTAATGAATGTTTGCAGCCAATTATTTTTGTTTTGAGTTGTGTTCTATCAGCAAATGAAGATTCTTCAAGCCATTCATGCTATTATGGTCAAATCTAATTTGAAGAGCCAACTCTTCCCCAGCCATATTTTGAGTGCCTTCCAACTTTAAGAGCTCATTTTCCAGCACTATATCTTATAATGTTTGATGCAATTCATAAGGTTTTCAGTGGCTAACCATTCAGAAGTGACTAGCCTCTCCCTTTCCTCATCTGTCTTAGTCAGCTGACACCTGTCCAGTGTGGATGATCCCGATGATATGTAAAATACCAGTGGTAGAGCTTTCAGCATAACAGCAACACACAAGTCACCACAGTACAACAAACTGACAGATGAGTGTTGGACAATTTTGAGTTTAAATAGGTAGAGGAGTTGCTGGGTGTTCTTCAGAATACCCAGATTAAGTTCCCTGGATTCTCATGAGCAGTCTTTTGAGATTTGATGTATCACTTATTTTCTCCATTTGTAGAGTTAACAAGACTGTGCCAATAGCTAGTTTTTCAGAGATGCAATAGAATTTGTAGAAGATGACTAATAAGCACTTCGTAACTCTGATGAACAGCAATGGTTACTTAAAAAAAAAAAAAAAAGAAAAAAAGTCTGTTCCTCGGTCAGGACCATGAAGTCACTGACTGTGTTTATAAACATAGATAAAGGGAAGGGGAACCAGACTTACTCCAAATGAGTTATCTTGAAAGTTGGGGGCAGATGTGGCTTATTTAAGATGTCAATGTAAAAATGTCCCTGTTGGCCAAGTGACATTTTCCATCCTCTGCCTGGGAGATGTGGTGCAGGGGAAGAAAAAGAACGTCACCTGCTCCAGTTGACATTTCCTGAAGGGAGGAAAAATTGTTACCTCTGTTTAGTTTATAACCAGTTGGTAAATGAGTCAGCAAGGGCTAAAACAGTCTGTGAAGATGAGCAATTGTAGTTCAGTGCCGGACTGAGGCTGCCAGAGGCTGAATATCTACCCTCAAATGACACGGATATTCTCCTGCAATTTGCTTTGTCACTGGGATGTGAAATGATACATTTTAGTAAGAAAACATGAGGATAATTGTGGTGTGATCATCACTCATGGATAGTACAGAAATGGGAAGAGAGATTTTCCCTTGGCACTGTAGGATAAGCACTGGCTTGCTAACCCAAACCTGTCAAACCCTCCAGCTGCTCTGAGGGAGAAAGATGAGGCTTTCTGCTCCCGTAAAGGTTTCCAATCTCAAAAATCCTATATGGGGTCACTCTGAGTGGAAATCGACTCTATGGCAGTGGATAGGTAGTAAGAATGTTGATGGCACAGGACTGGACAATGTTTTGCTTTGTTATACACGAGGTCACCATGAGTCTGAGCTGACTCCATAGCAACCAACAACAACAAATCAAACTTCGTGTTTAAAAAGGTTCAACCTCACCAGCTGCTCCTCAGAAATCCTACACAGGGATGCTATGAGTTGGAACCAACTTGACGACACTCAGCAATAACAACAACATATTCTCAGTGGGTTGTTAGGTGGCACAAATGGCTTGCATTTGACTATTAATCTGAAGTTTGGTGGTTTGAACCTACTCAGTGGTACCATGGAAGAAATTCCTGGCGATCTACCTCTGTTAAGATCACAGCCAAGAAAATCCTACGGAGAAGTTCTACTCTGCAATGCATGAACTTACCATGTGTTAGAAACGGCTCAAAGACAACAGGTTTATAGTCTCAGGATCCACACAATTGTTGGCACATAGAGTCTGATGACTGACTAAGTGACCTCTCAATTTTGGAGCAAAGTAGAGTCCTTTTTGTAAACATTGATGGGATATGAATTAACTGGGGACTGAATTAGAGTTCAGACTTGGATTGGAAGGTCTGTAGTGAGGCATCACAGTCTGCATTTCTAATTGGTCCCAAACCACATTGAGTACTAAGGGTGGAAGGACATGTGCTCTTTACTGGGTACCTGCTATGTACCAGATAGAGCATTTAGAAGGATCACACATTGTTTTATATAATTATCACAAAGATCTGCTAGGTAACTTTGGTATCCCCAGCCAGGTCTGCAAAGGAGACTAAAATAGGTTCAGGGAATTGTTTACAGTCCTACAGATAACACACGACAAAGCTAGAGATCACTTTGGAAAACAAAAAAGTCCCATGTGAACGTTAGACCTGATTATATTTTTAATAATTTTATCTATGTTCAAGGTTGGTGATGATCAAAGATCACTTGGTGGTGCATTTGTTTACACCAGGACTTCATTAATGAGTTTTAAACTCTGCATTTTAATGAGAGGTTATTTATCAAAATGTCTCTCCCCATGAGAGAAATGAGTATCACCTAAGCAGGAAATCTAGTTAAGGGAGATCAGTCTTGTTGAAAACATGTTCAGAATTGAGGTACTAGTGTATGCAATGCAAAACGTGTCAGCTAATGTAATATTTGATAATTCATGATGGCCATCTGCTCCATCCCAGATGCCTGGGCTGGTGATATGTGTGTATGTGTGTGTGTGTGTGTGATGATGGAAAAATGGAAATGATAAACTCTGGATAAGAAATCTTCCATCCTGGCGCATAAGCTGTGAAGCTTTTCATTAGCATCATCTCGGCTGGCAGTCAATCAACAGGGGGCTACTCTTTTATATTACAAGTGCTTAGGAATAAAAATGAGTTGGAAGGATTAAAGGCCATAAATAATAATTTTTGTTGAGTCAAAAATACATCAGGATATCAGTAGCTCCAGTAAATCAGTTTAGTTTTTCATGGTCACGCATTAGTGACCACACTATTTGGACAAAAGGCTAGAAAGAAAGCCGAGTAATATTCTTCCCAGCAAGCCGGGATATGGGCAATCCATTTTGCCACAGAGAGAGTCTCAGCTCCCTACTCAGAGATTTTGATTAGGTTCATCTTTAGGGGACCTGGGAATATGCATTGTTCCTGAGTGCCCTGAGTAATTCAGTATCCACTTTGAGAGGCACTGCCTTATTCTTCCTTGTCACACCTACATTGGATCCTTAAGGTAAAAAGGGCATTTACTAAACTGGCAAGCAAAGGTTAGGTGATTCCATTAGCCTGTTGACTCTCAGCCTAACTTGTTGCTTGCTCTAGCGCTTCAGGAATTCTAAAGTGATGGTACCATTAGCAGGGGTTGCTGGGCCTCCTACACCCTTAAGAAGAGCTTCACACTTACATTTCCCCCCCCAATATTCAGAGCTACTGGTGTGTCCGAGTAGCAATGGCCAGGAATAACCCAGTCTAATCTATTGTCTTCTGGTTTATAAATGTGTTGCCGAGGCAAGCTCATAAAGGTAGCTGCTGTATTTGTCCACTGTCAATATGATATCTAAAATAATCTAAACTTACTTTTTTGGAAGTCAAAATCCAGGTAGAAGAGATTGAAGTTTGTAAATTTCTCATAGGTTGCAATTTTTCTCAGGGTGTTGGAGAGTTGCTTTGCTCTCTGGATACAAGGAGAAAAAAAGAGGAGTTCATGAAAG
The DNA here is from genome assembly GCF_000296735.1 of Chrysochloris asiatica. Lineage (NCBI taxonomy): Eukaryota > Metazoa > Chordata > Mammalia > Afrosoricida > Chrysochloridae > Chrysochloris > Chrysochloris asiatica. Next base: position 13,595,944 of record NW_006408524.1, on the reverse strand, counting down.
GTAGGCTTTGATTTCAGTGAAGACAATGTAGGCAGAACAAAGATATCTATCCTTCCTGCCCTACTCCACCCAATTACTCTATGGTTAAACATTCAGCTGCTAACTCAAAGGTCTCCTTGGAAGAAAACACCTGGCCATCTACTCTTGTAAAGATTGTTGTTGTTAAGTGCTGTCGAGTCAGTTCCGACCCATAGTGACCCTGTACAGGGTTTCCGAGGCTGTAAATCTTTATGGGAGCAGAAATCCTCATCTTTCTCCCACAGAACGGCTGGTAGTTTTGAACTGCTGACCTTGAGGTTCACAGTCCAATTCGTAACCACTATGCTACCAGAGCTCACAGTTTAGGAAACCTTATGGGACAGTTCTACTTTGTCTTACAGGGTTGTTATGAGAGAGCATTGACTAATGGCATACAACAACGAGTAGCCATCAGCAGACAGCTGCTCTGACCATTGAATTCTTGTGGACACATGGCCAATGACCATATGCAAAATGCTAAAATTCATTAGACACCAAATACGTTCAAATTAATATAATAAGAGTCCAGTTTTCACTCATGAGATCTAAGACGATGAGTGGTTATGGTGATCCATCTGTGTGCGGAAATGTTGAATGAGAAATAGATTGGTTTAGCCTTTCTGCAGAGCAGTTTGGCAATATGAATCAGTCCTTAAAAGTGAATCAATCTTTTGTCCCAGTCATTTTACTCCTAGAAATTTGTCTTAAGGAATTGAGTTGTACTCAAAGATACATGTATAAGTAAGTTCATCACACTGCTATTTATCATAGTGAAAAATTGGAAACAATCTAAATGTCCAACACACAGGGATGAAATAAATCATTGTGGCTTCATACATTGTGTTTCCAACGATTACAAAATTATCATGTGGAGGAACAATCTGTTAACATTAGAAGGTTTAAAATGGTATGTGTGTACTGACACCATTCAGGAAAATAATAAAAATATCTATTTACAAAAATAATATTGGAAGAATAGGCACACATACAAGTCGGGATGATAGGATTTGGGGTAGCTTTTATTATTGCCTTTTGTGGTATTTTTTTTTTTTTAATTGAAATGTTTCTTTTGTAATTAGAAAGATAGGCCTCCTTTGGTGGTACAAAAGGTGGCGGCGTTTTAGGATAAGCACTGGACTTCTAATCACAAGGCCAGCAGTTGAAATCCAGTAGCTGTTACAAGGGAGAAAGATATGGCCTTGCAAAAATTTTCAGCCCAGGGAACCCTGTACATGTTGCCACATGTTGAAATCCACTTGAAGGCATCTAACATCAACAGCAACACTAACTGAAAGGCTGATGGTTTGAGTCCACCAGAAGTGCTTTGAAAGAAAGTTCTGGAGATGTACTTCCTAAAAATCAGCTGTTGGAAAGCTTATGGAGCGCAGTTCTACTCTGACACACATGGGGTCGCTGTGAATCAGAGTTGTCTCTAGAGCAATTAGTTGGATTTTTGGATAATTAGACTTCGATAATTAGCAACATCCACAATACTACTCTGTGTGTGTACACACATACATATGTATAAGAAAGAAACACAGAGGGAAACAGTAAGAGCAACAGAAAGATCCAGAGAGAGCAAATATATTCTCCCAGCCACTCAAGCAACCTGGTATTTTTTATTTTGTTCATTGCTAGTTTGGAGATGGTATTGCAGCAAACATGGGTCAAGAATGATCAAAGATGGCATCACAAGGCCTGGGAAGGTCGTACCTCTGAAGTGAGATCCCGGAGTGTTTTGTTAGCAGACATCCAGCCATGACAAGGGTTGACCTAAGAGCATGAAAACACGCTGATGAAAGAGGAACTGTGATGGGCCAGAGGAAGGGTGGCCTTGGGAGAGATCAAGGTGTGTGCTTACCTGAAGGCAGCTCAGGAAGGCGTAGAACTGTGCGTAGGTCACGTCTTTATTTAGCTGGCCTGGAAAACAGAAAGGTCTTGGATGTAGTGTGCACTCAGCTATAGCAGCCAATCAGGACGTGCCCTGACTGTTTGTGTGGTGTTGCTTGTGATGAATATCTGGGTGCTCAGCTTCGTGTGTTTCCCTTCTTGTTGAGAATCCTAGTGATTAAGACCCACACTTGGAAAGGAGCCCTAAGGAGTTTACCCCCCTCTAGAGCTCTTGGTATGGGTGGGCCCGGGGACCTGATTGAAAAGAGTATGGACCCGAATCGTAGACCCTGAATGGGGTCTTGGTTGCTAGCTGAAAGGTTGGGGGTTCAAGCCTACCCATAAGTATCTGAAAAGAAAGTCATGATAATAGACTTCCAACAACACAGCCATTGGAAATCCTGTGAAGCACAGTTCTATTCTGACACCTATGGGCCGCCATAAGCCAGTTGACTTGCTGGCAATATGGTGATTGTTTCTTCTCTCATAGTTGAACAGGTACCCCAACTCCTTCTGCCTCCCTGCCCCCTCCCAGCACACCCATTCCCAGAGGCAAGTCACCTTGCTTGCTGTGGTGGAGACCCAAAACACAGGCTCCTTGAATCTCAGGGGTGAGTGACTTGACACTTATCCATTAACACTTATAACATGCTCACAAAAAGTAAGGGGAAATAATAGGAGTTATCGCAAAGCGAAGAGAAAGATTGAAGGTGATGGAACAGAGTCTTATTTTTCACTTATACCGCAGATCAGTTAGGCTGAAAGATGGATTCAATTTTCTTGTCATAGAGAAAAAATATATTATCTCTGTGTGTGGGTGAGTGAATCCCCAGTTGGAAACCATAGGCTTATTACCGCCATTAAAGTCGCAGTGACACAGTGAGATCTTCTCTGTTCTGCAGGGGCATCCCATTTTATGGTCCCTGCTCTCTACCTGGTGCTGTTCTGGCACTGGCTCCAATTGGACAGTGTTGTTAAAGGGGAAGTCCTTTCACAAGAAGATAAAGGCATGCTAGTACAGCTGGAGGTGACTAGAAAGATGTAATGGGCAGGTTTCTCTTCTCTTTACTATTTTTGCCATCTGGAGAGTGGGTGACTGGGGCTGGCCACGTGAGAGCTGCTTGGGAGTGCTCATGTTTTGTTTATTGGTTTGTTTTATGGTCAGTTGGTCATTTGCTCTTTGTTTGTAGGCATGACTTTCTGTTCCTGTCACTTTGATGACATTCCATGATATCGAGGAGTCCTACGAGAGAAGGAGAGCCTAGCTACTTGTTGTCCATGAGAGAGTATGTGATGGGTATGTGGGACTCCTGGTCAGAAGGTTGATCAAATTAAGGTGGGGGTCGAAGGAGTGTCCCACAGTGGCCAGAAGTTAGCAGGGGCTGAGGAACTATATTACCGGAATCCAGAAGGGCTGTGTTTCTGCGCAGGGCGAGCCAAAGGCTTTATGTTTCCTCTGAAGATTAAAGGACAAGCTCTGCTCTAGCTGACTGTAGTAGCAGCTGTGTCTCTGTGATTTGTAAGTTCTTTAGTAGGGCAGGATTTTTGATATTTACTTACTGCTTGGAACATAATTGAAATTTTAGGCGCCATAAAAGCTAGTACCAATAAAGATCAGTCACACCTCCATGAATGAAATAAACTTTAGTAAAACTGCATTAATTCAGACTTGGGGAAAGCCAGTAACAAAATATAAGTCATAAGGTATTCTAAGGTACTTAAAATTAAGTTTTTGTTGTTGTTGTTGTTGTCGTTGTTCATTTTTGGCAGAGGTCCTGAAAGGAATTGCTACCTGTAGGCTTATTTGAAGCCAGCAAGCAGCAATTCCTGACTTCATAGACATAGTCTGACCCTTCGGAACATTCCCAGAATGTTGATAGTTTGTACTGCTGCCATTGTTGGTAGTTTTACTGTCAGGATCTCTGTGGTATTTTTTTCCCAGTGGAGCTGACGTTTCTCTCTCATTTGAGGTGAATTCCATCTAAATGTCATCATCTTTGCTCCCAAGGCACATATTAAGTGCCTCAGACATATTTATGCAATGATTATGCTTGTTTTTTATAGGTTGTGGCTGAGAGAACTTGTGACTAGTCAGGCTTGGCCTTTTCCAGAAGATTATGCAAGCCGATTCCTATTGTATGCAACTTACCAAGACAATAAACTCTCACCAGAAATTTTAGTGACTGATAAAGAGATGGTGGACGTGGTAGCTAGTCACTGACTGGCTAGTGATTTCAGACCTGGCTGCCATGGAGACATGCAGGAGTGGGTCAGGAGCCCACTCTCCATCTGGACATTTATTATTCTGACCATTGGATGCTGTAGCATTTAACCATCTCCTAGCTGAATGATCAGATACAGCTCCTACCTGTCCCACTGTAGGGAGAAGAGACAGCAGACTGTAACTCTTCATGGGTCTGCCTATTGATTAAAGTGACATCTACCCAGCATTAGATTACCCAATAAGCAAGGTAAGCACGAGCTTACTTGTGTTTCCTTACCATTTCACATTTTTTCACCACACCACAATTTCTGCTTCTAGGTAGGACTGACATTTGTCATTCTCACAATCCCACTGCATCTTCATACAGAGTCAAAGCTTCTTCTCAAATTTACCATCTCTGATAGAGATGGAGGACCCAGTAGACAAGATAAGCATGGGCTTACTTGTGATTACTTACTTATCTGTAGTGAACAGTTTCACATTTGCTGTGGTGAAACCCATGTGAAACTGTTCTTTACAGATTAATAGGTGAGCACAATTAAACCTGTGCTTACCTTACTTATATGGTACTCTGCCCTGCGTCTACCTTATGGAACAATGGTTAAGTACTCAACTGGTAACCAAAAGGTTGGCAGTTCGAACCCACAGAGTAGTTCTGAAGGTCTTGGTGGGTCTGCTCCTGAAAACATTCAAACTAAACCCACGGCCATCAAGTTGGTTCTGACTGAAAGTGACCTTATAGGACGGAGCAGAGCAGCTCCTTAGAGTTTCTGAGACTGTAAATCTTTATGGGAGCAGACAGCCTCATCTTTCTCCAGTGAAATGACTGATGGGTTTGAACCACTGACCATGCAGTTAACGGTCCACTGCTTAGCCCACTGCACCACTTGGAGGAGAAAATGTACCCTCGCTCCAAGCTTCTCACCTGTGTGAGTTATGAGATGCCACAAAAGGAGAAATTAAGAAGCTGACCAAATTCCACCTACTCCCCCAGTCTGTCTAGGAAGAACCCTGATACCTCACTGAGGAATTTATAATTTATTTCCCATGGCAACCAGGCAGTAGGGATAATTTAGGCTATGAAGAATAACTCAAAATCATTAAACAAAATTTAGATGGTTCCAGCTTTCTTTCTAATTGCACCGCCCCACCCCAAAACTAGGGCTGTTTATAAAGAGCAAACCTGCCCCACCTTCCTGCTCTTCTCTTGGGTTCTGAAATGCTGATGCTGATTGTGGCTAGAAAGAGGCCGCAGGAAGAGGATGAGGCAAGGCCTAGAGCAGGGTTTCCGACCTTGGAAGTACTGAGCTTTTGGACTGAATAAATCTTGGTCATGGGTGAGTGAGGGACGCTGCCCTGAGTAGTGGGAAGGGTGGGAAAAATTGCCCTGGTTCAGACCCATAAACGTGGATGTTGAGTCCCTCAATTGCCCTTTCTCCTTCCCACACTTCTTCCAAATTGGCACGGAGTCATTACTGCATTAAAAGGCAAGACAAAAAACGAACCAGTTACTATTGAGTTGGTTCTGACTCATAGTAACCCAATGTGCTTCCAAGCACTCCATAGGGGTCCAAAGGTCTTTCAGAAGTAGAATGCTAGGGTTTTCTTCTGAAGTACCTCTAGTTGGACTTGAACCCCAACTTTTCAGGTAGCAGTTGAAAGCATAAGTATTTGCACCAGATTGTGTTATCATTTCTAAGGAGTGGGGTCAAAGTTCTATGAACAAGAGGCATATTCTCTCTTCATGAGAAATGGGACGGTTTTGTTTGAATAACAATAGCTTTTATTGTACTCTTGAGTTACTCAAGAGGAAAATGACTTTAGCTTCATGGTTGGGAGACGGGAATTTGGGTGTCCACTATTTTCCCCACAACAGAGATCATAGAGAGCTGGTTAAGGAGGCCCACTCTTTTCTTGTATGGAGAAGAATAGAGTTTACTGAGGGAAGAAGCAGGGGTGGGTGGTTTGATTTAAATAGAGACTGCAGGAGTGGGACAAGGGAAGACAGAAAAGATTCAAAGAAGTTAAATATGTAAATGACAACTCTTTGATGGTTTTGACTATGGAATTTGGCTCCAACTCCCAAAGGAGGGTACTAAGAACTGAGTTTCAGGTCTTCTTCCCTTGAATTGCTCACCTCATTCTTAAAAGAAAATGATTGAACCTCCAGAACCTTTTAGCTTAGGTCAGTTGGTGGGTATGGCAGAGATGGAGCAGTACCTTCTTCATGCTTGGCTGGCACAAGTGCCGTCAATAAAGGGCTGAGGAAGAGTACCTAGGTTTCTCATGATGGAGATTCCGCAGAAGACTGAGGCCAGCACTCCCTAACCCCTTCCCTGCTTAATTTTCTTCCTATAACCATCTCCTAACATTCTTTTGGGGTCTTCCTCCCACTAGATTATGAGCCTTATGTGGGCAAGGATTTATGACTGTTTTATTCACTGCTGTTATACCATGCCCATAAGAGTGCTCACCATACAGTTGGCACTCAATAACTATTTGGTTGAAAAGAAACTCTCCCTTGAAACACAGAAAGCAACACAGAGCCTGGATACACTCAGAGTAGATATTCAATGAGCTATGCAACATTCAGGAATTTCTGGGTAGAGCAAATGGTTAAACTGGACATTCAGTAACTTATCTGAAATTAATTAAAATATCTATCTCACAGAATTTCTTTAAGGATCAGCATGACAGTCCTGTATAATGTGAGTTGTCACCACTTTCAGAATATTTCTAAAGCATCTGGAATGCTAGAGATGTCATTAGACGTCCCTGGGGATATTTAAGGCATTTCAGAGCCAAGAGCCTAAATGGCCACCAGGGGGCACTTCCTTTATTCCCTCTGTGGATTGGAAAAATCCTTTCCTTTAATCTCACGGCTATCTCTTTCCTGTTGGTTTTCATCAACTCATCCTAGATTTTACTTTCGTTAAAGAGATTTCTTGATTTAAGTTCTTACCTTTAAACTTGCCCTAATTCTTCTGCCCTTTCTGGTTTTAGCCCTGACTCTATCTACCCTTGCAGCTGACCTTTAGATATTGTACCTAAAGTTCATCATGTCTGATCCAGGAATGGGGATAACATTTGAGGTGTTTTTTTAAAAAAATACGATTTGTATATATATATATATATATATATCACACTCTGCATACAGTAATGCTGTGAAAGGGTAAAATAATCTTCAAACTGATACCGAGAGGATGATATCTGTTGTACAAATGATCCCAGAGAAAGCTTCCATTTGCTAAGCCGTAGATAACAACATGGCTGCCATTGGACAGATGAGAATTTAGATACGTCAGAGTCTGCATGAGCTTTGAGTACAGTTTCTCAGGAGTGGTCATTTCTGGGACTGGATCAGGTTTCCTGTGAGTGAAAAAAACACACACAAAAAGTTTTAGTAAGTTTTAAGGATAGAACCGCTGATCTTGCGGTTCAAGCGGACTTTGAAGTCCAGCACATTAACCCATAATGCCACATCAGACTACCTGTAACACACAGGGTCATCATAATCGGGCCGCAACTTGACAGCAATGGATGTGGCTTAGGTTTACCATCCAAAGTCCTGGAGCAGAATGCCATACTGAGGTTTGGCGGACATGTGGAGTGAGTGATAAACTTTTGTTGCCTTATGCTCCTAAGATTTTAGGATTTGTTTATTCCTGCCACATAACCTCACCTATCTTGACCAACACACACTGTTAATGGAAGTACAGCAGTCTTGTATTACTATTTATTCGACACTTTGAGATCTACAACTTGGCCTTTAAAATCTTTCATATAAATCACTGCTAGGGAAACAGAATCACACTGAGAAATGAAGTTATATTGTATGTCCACACTCTATTCCTCCTTCCTACACTGAATTTGTGAGTTCATGAATTTTCTGATAGATGTCTATGCCAGGCTATTGACTTGCAGCAGCATCTGCCAACAAACAATTGCATTTTGCATCACTGTCTTTCTCTGTATAGTAGTGTTTGTACTCTCTAGAGGATGTTCGAATTTCAAATCATATTTTCCTCTTCTTGTTTCATAAAAAGTTAGTAAAAAGCAAAAAAGAACTGAAAGTAGTGGAAAGAATCATAGGTCTAAAATCAAAGCATTTGAGACCAAGATGAAACTCCTAAGTGAATGAAAGTGGTAAATATTTAGCCTCAATGAGAAAGTTATTAAATTGAAGCTGGTTAATTTGTTTTCAATTGGTCTGAAAAGAACAAAGAATGTATAAATACTAGGAATCCATCACTGTAGGTTATGGTTAACAACAAGATATCAATAGGAAGGAGATAATATTTTTGGCTTTAACATGTAAGTTTGCCATCATTCAATTTACTCACTTGACTTTTGTATACACTTTTAGAAATGCACTAAATTTTTAGTTAAGATACAGATCTGCATGAATTTGGGAGCAGAATGCAGAACTTTCAAAGGTTTTCATCTACTGCTTAGGCTCTAAATTGCCTGTCAGCTTTTTATTGTCAGCCAAAAGGGAATGATGTTATAGACTTGTTTTCCATTTTTCACCTGTAAAATTCCAAATATATATAATGATTCTATAGTGGGTCGAATAGTGTTTCCACCCAAATTCATGCCTACCTGGAACTTTTGTATGTGACTTCACTTGGGAATAGGAGTTTACAAGTTGATTTAGGACCCACCCAAATTCAATACAACACTTTACAGAGTATGGTGAATTGGGGTGGGCCCTAAATCAATGGCTGGTGTCCTTATAAGAAGAAGAGAAGACACAAGAAGACACAGAGGCAAGATGGTCATGTGAAGATGGGCAAAGAAATTGGAATGATGCTGCTCAAGGCCAGAAGCACCAAGGATTTCTGGGAACCACCAGAAGCTAGGAAGAAGCAAGAAAGATCTTCCCTTGAACTTTTAGAAGAGCCTTGCCCTGCTGACACCTTGATTCTAGACACCCTGACACCTCCAGAACTGTGAGAGAATACAGTTCTGTTGTGTTAGGTCATTCCGTTTGTAGCACTTTGTTATGCTAGCCTTAAGAAGCCAATGAAACATTTTGTTCTCCTTTCTAAAGTTGGGGGAAAGTTGGCTCCCCCTATGCTTTAACAGGAGGGGCAAAGAATAGTGTGATTTCTGTCTTTCCTCTTACAACTCTTTAATTTGGTGAAATGAAATCACCTCCCAGATTGGCAAGAACGACCAGGGCTGAGAGGGCCACATGACCAATTTGTGATGAGCAACACATACAATTTCAGAGGAAAAAGTTGAAACAAGGCTGGTGGTTCTGGGAAGACAGTAGGGCGTTACCTGTGCGATTGGTGTAAGGTCTTCTACTTTACATAATATGCTGCTTAAATTTTTCTTATAAAATACCAGCAGACAGAAATGAATGCTAAATTCATATTTTTTAATTAACATGAAAACAACAATACCACTTTATAAATAAAAACCCTCTCAAACTGCAGAAAGACACCAGTAAGGATTTGAGAATAGCTTGCCTGTCTAACACCTAAGAAGGATCCTGTTCTGGATTAACATGATATTTCGGCCTCCCCTCCACACTCCCTGCCTCCAAATATGAGGCAGAATTCTAGCTTTAACACCTATGGATAGAATTCTGTGATTGGAAAGAGAGTTTGGAAATAGGGGCTTCTTTGTTAGTTAGATCATATGGGAGCAGGGTGGGTTCTACACCTAATCACTTCTGAGTTATAAAGATTAGACTACCACACAGGCGAAGACAGATTCTGTTTAAGGGTTGTCTATAAGAAATGGAACCAAACATACATAGGAGACCCTAATTCAAACTTTTATCTAAAATAAGTACATTTAATAGAAAAAATTTATCTTCTTTAAAGTCACCTATTTGTATTTTTGTTATAACAGCTGTCAATAAGTCAGACAGGTAGGTGTGATTTTTTTTTTGCTTATTCTACATATGCACAAGTGTATTTCTGTATATGAAGGCGATCTCAGTCTCCTTGTGAATTTATTCAGACCAGGAGCACTGACTCAGAGTAACTGAGTCTTTAGTAACTGGTCTTAAGTTGACAGTGTGTTTGGAGTGTGTGACACCAGGGGGGAAGTGAAAGGCAAATTGAAAGCTCATATGCCATCTTCTGTCATTGGTGGAGCCAGCACATTGCCTGTTAACTTTTGTCATGGCACCCTCAATTTTATTGTTTTTGCTGATACAACGGCACTTGGTCATACAGCAATTATGTTGAGCTATGGTGTTGAAGGAGAATATTGAAAATGCCATGGAAAGCCAAAAGAACCAATAGATCCATTTTGGAAGACGTGTAGCCAGAGTGCTCCTTGGAGACCAGGATGGCCAAGCTTCGTCTCTCCTACTTTGGATATGTTTGGTAAAGTGGAGGGTCAGAGCAAAAGAGGAAGACCTCCCCCCACCCTCCCACCCCCCACCAACGAGATGGATTGGCCAAGTGGCAGCATCGATGGACTCAAGTGTGGCAACAGTAGTGAGGTTGGCCCAGGATCAGGCAGTGTTTCGTTCTGCTGTGCATGAGGTCACTATGGGTCGGTACTGACTCGATGGCACCTAACAACAACAACAAGGTTCTCTAGTCACAGAAAGGCAGGATGAGTTAAGATGGAGTCAAGTGTCCCAAACTTCCTATTTAGTCATTATTACTACTATTATTTTGGTTAAAAGAATAACTCTCATGATTAAAAAAAAAGGATCTGAGCTCATTTATACGATGAAATGTCACTCCACAAATTAAACAAGCGTAATGAAATGGTTTATTACTAAGTGAAATAAAACTGGAAGACCTGGTGTTGCTAATTGGAACATTTTCCTGCCATTTTTGTTCCATCGAGTATAGCTTTATACGTTATCCCCGTACATTACCTTTATGTGTACAACAAAATTAACCAAATGGTTTTTAATAAGGGCAAAGAGACTTAAGTGGCAAGTGGTGGCTATTTCTCTTTTGGGTGCCATGGGAGATGTTTTCCCTGAAAAATTCTTAATGCCCTTTGGACCTGTGGATCCTCTTTCCTCTGGCGAGTGTTTGCAGGACTCTAGGACTCCTGGTGTGGCGCTGTATGATGGTTACTGGACTGAAAACCACAAGGTCGACAGTTCAGACCCACCAGCTGCTCGTCAGAAACCCTGCATAGGGTCGCTATGAACTGGAATTGACTCCGTGGCACTTAACAACAGCTGTACCACCAGTGGTAGAATTTGTACCTTTTATTTGGGAGACTTGGAATCCTGGTGTGAAGCTGTGACTGGTTTGAACCGCAAGGTCAGCAATTCAAGCTCACCAGCTTCTCCTTGAAAACTCAATATAGGGTTGCTATGAGTCAGAATCAACTCAACGGCAGTTAACAAAACAAAACAACAATTTGGGAGACCTGGGCTTGATTCCTGTCCACTGCACCCCACCCATCCATCTATGGAGGTTTATTTGTTGCTGTGATGCAGAATAGGATTCAGTGGAGCTTCTAGACTAAGACGGGCTAGGAAAAAACATCTGGAGATCTCCTTTTGAAATACAGTCCGTGAAAACCCTATGGGTCACACAATAGGATCAGAAGAGTTGGGTCTGACTCCATGGCAGCTGTTGGTGTTAAGTGCCATCTAATTGGTTCTGACTCATAGTGACCCCATGCAGGGTTTCCAAGCAGCGGTTCTTGACTTTGAACCACTGACCTTGCAGTCTAGTACATTATCCTGAAGCACCACACCAGGACTCCAACAACAATGATGGTGGTGGTGGTGGTTATGTGCCATGGAGTTGGTTCCAACTCATAGCGACCCTGTATTGGGTTTCTGAGGCTGTAAATCTTTATGGGAGCAGAAAGCCTCATCTTTCTCCCTCAGAACAGCTGGTAGTTTTGAACTGCTGACCTTGAAGTTAGCCTCCTGATTCATAACACTATGCTACCAGAACTCCTTAATACCATCAATAGCACCCATATTTTGGGAATCAGTCTCTAATGTTCCCAGAAGACCTCACTAGTTTGGGAAGTATCTCCTAGGACTTATCTGATGTCAGTCAATAACTGAATGGACAGACTGAAACTAGTGGAGTACCTTTCCATCCAGGTGTTCAGAAGCGCCCGTTAGATCTTCTCACACTGTGTAGCTCACACCAGCCCCCGCAGATTTGGAGACCAGCCTGGGGTTGTGATGATCACACCAGGGAAAATGATGACAGAGAAACCAGTGTCACCAAATCACTTTCACACCTGCCAGGCGCACATGGCTTCAGTCCTCAGGGGTCTTAGAGCCTGTCCTGCTCCTAATGAATTGCGTCTGATCATGCAAAATAAGCCTTATTACTTTGGTGCGGCTCTGGCCATGATCATTTCATTTCCCAGACAGGCCAGATTTCACCTGTCGGCTGCTCCTTGGATACCCTATACAGGGTCTCTAGGTGTCGGAACCAACTTGATGGCACATAACAACAACAACAATCACTATTCTAGGTGCCATCTGAATCACTGGTACTGCCAAAGAGCAATGTACAAGTTACAATTTTTATGCTCACTGTACAAAATGGAACTATGCCAATTTATGTGGTTGATGTTAGATGCTTTTATAAATCTATCACGTTTTCAGAAATTACTTGTTGGGTTGGTGGGAAGGATTGTCATTGCCTCAAGGAGCCCTTGCAATTTGATGGTTTAAGAGCACGCCCACTCCCTATTGTTGCCCCTGTTACCCAGGAGTTCTGCTGAGGAAGCTCACATTTGCCCTGTTTCCAAGAATTTTCTCCTTCACTATCACTCACATCACATTGATTTTGAGGACAGTAGTAGACACAGCCCAAAGGGAGGTGGGTTTGCTTCGGACAAATAGAGTAGAGTCACAGTGAGGTAGTTAGGTGCTTCTATATCAGTTTTTCTTGGTGCTAAAAGCTATCTTCCAATCCTGCCTTCATTCATTTAACAAGTAATTATTGAGAACCGGCATGAGTTTAGAGAACTGAGAAAGAAGCAGAGAGCTGCATTATTTCAGTCAGAGCAAGCATCATCGTAAAAAGCAAAGGAAAGAGAAGCAAAAAAGTTCTGCCAATATCACAAACCTTGTTCCTGGATGGACTACTTATGCAACTGTGTTCTGGTTCCAGCTTGCTATGAGCTCACTTTGTTCATTTTGGGACATCTCCTCCACCTTGGCATTCTGGCAGATGGGGAGGTGTAGCTGCCATCTGTCTTTATTTTTCTAACCTCTCCACAGGATGCCACAAAGTGGGCACTGCAGGGACATCCCACACTGCCAACTCCATTCTTTCACCCAAATGCCTGCTGCTTCTCTGCCCAGATCACCGGTGCAGGGAGAGGCTGGCAGGGGGTGTTGGCTGATGCCTACTGCCCTTTGGCTTTTTGGAAAAGGAACGCAGACTGGGTGGTCAGCAGGGGCCTCTGGGTAAGCAGTGTCTCCTAGAAAATTGCAGTTTCAGGGATTTGGGCTTTTGGAATGAGTCACTTTCTGCAGGTGCTCATTACTGAGCATATCCATTCTGGCCACATCGGGGGCACTGAGCACAGGTGTGTTGTGTTTGGGGATGGGGTAGGAGGCTGCAGCTCAATGCTTCTCTTTCTATAAGCTCCTTGAGGTCAAGATCTGTGGTCTTTTTGTCATTGCATCCCAAATTATGGTATGTTGTTGTTAAGTGCCATCAAATTGGTTCCCAACCCTTAGCAACCCTGTATAGGGTTTCCAAGGAGCAGCTGGTGAGCTTGAACTGTTGACCTTGTGGTTCGAACCAACTTTGCAGTCCAACACATTAACCCACAGTACCACACCAGGACTCCAAAAATCATAGTGCTTGGGATACAGTAGGTGATCAATACATATGAAAGAGCTTTAAAAAGTTCATGGGAAAATTTCATTATCTTATAATTTCATTTTTCCATGAACTTTTTGAAGTCCCCTCAGTTTTTTTTAAAGCTATTTTATTGAATTTTTGGTGAAAATTTACATAGCAAATTAGGCTACCATTTGACAATTTCCATGCAAACTGTTGAGTGACATTTGGTCCATTTATATTAATATGTCAGTATTCTCTTTGTGCTCTGTTTATTTCCTTTCCATTACTCCAGTTTCCCTGCCCCCTTATCTTCCTATCACTGCTTTTAAGAAATTCTTGTAGGGTACTGGTCTTACAGTTAATAACCTGTATTTTATGTGCCACTCTCCTGTTTCACTGAAAGGTGACCCATGAGGATAGGATCCATTCTGGGCTTAAATATTGTCTCAGTGTGGTAGTCTCAGAGTCTTTTAGCTCTCTACTGTTCTACTTTATTTATTTTGCATTTCTGATAACTTTATTTCTGAATCATCAGGGGAGCAACAAGTAAAGTACTCAGTCACTAGTTAAGGCGATGTATGATCCAAATGTCTGTTTTATCTCACCTTTTCCCCCAACAAAAGGCAAAGACCATGTGAACACATCCATAAAGTTTGGGAGCCAGTAAGGGTATGGAGAACAATATTCATGACATTGTTTTTGAATTTCAGCAGAGCAACTCCCAGATCCTCTGTTCTTATAATTTTATTCTGTTCTTGACTTTTTCATTTGTCAATTGAGTTCAGGGTGATGCTGCCACGTACGTCATTCTCTGGTTGCTGTCTGTTCTTGTTGTTTCACTCTCAGTTCACAGAATTTCCTTTAGGATTTTTTTAATAGCTGGGTTGGCTTTGGCAAATCCCTTAGCTTCTGCTTACCCTGGAATGCTTTGATTACACCATCGTATTTGATTGACAGCTTTGTTGGGTAGAGGATTCTTGTTTGGCAGTTTTTTCTTTCAGAGTTTTATATATGTCTTCCCATTGCCTTCTTGCCTGCATGGTTTCTGTTGAGAGATCCGAGCTTAATCTAATTTGCTTGCCTTTATATGTTACACTTCTCTTTTCCCTAGTTGCTTTCAGAATTCTGTCCTTATTTTTTATTTTGGAGAGTTTGATTATTATATGTCTTGGTGATTTTCTTTTGGGGTCTATCCTTCCTGGGGTTCTTTGAGCTTCTTGAATGCTAATCTTTTCACTTTTCAGGATGTTAGGAAAATTTTCTTCCAGAAGTTCTTCAATTATCTTCTCTATGGACTTGTGTGACTCTTTCCGTTCTGGAATGTTGATAATTCTTAAGTTATTCCTCTTCATGTTGTCCAACATGAATCTTAGGCCTTCTTCAGATTTTTTTATCCTTTTTTTGTGTTTGCTCTTCTATCTTAGTAGTGTTGAGAGATTTATCATCTAGCTCATTAGTTCTGGCTTCTAATTCTCCGATTCTACTCCTTTGCCCTTTCAGTGTATTGTCCATTTCTGATATTCTATTATTAATCATTTGGACTGCTTTCTGTAGGTTTTGAATTGTTTCCAATGCTGTATCTATTTTATTTGATTGTTCCTGTAGCACTTTCCTGATTTCTTCCTTATTTTTCTCAACACCATTGTATAGTGTTTTGATACATTTTATAATCATTTTTCTGAATTCCTTCTCAGCCATTTCCAAAGCCTGCCCATCTTCCAGTATGGAGTGTAGGTCTACTTCTAGCTCATTTGCCTCAGTCACTTTATCTCATTTCTGGACACGTTCTGATATGGTCATCTGTTTCTGTTTTTTTAGGCATATTGAGGAGTTATCTGTGGCCTTAATACTTAAATGGGTGTGTATTTTGGTATTTTTTATGTTTTCTCATTGCCTCCAGGTAGATGTGATCAGAAGATGGGATTCCCTTTTCACTCTTCTTCCTGAGAAATTTCAAGATTCCACTGTTGGTCATTGTGATGTAACTCAGGATTTATTTTTTGGCCTATTTCCATTTTAGTCTGCCTGTCCCACTCTACAATCCCTGTTCAGGCCTTTTTCCTAGTGATAGACAGTTCTGGGCCAGCTGTGGCCATTTTGCACTGTTGTTTGGTTTTAAGTGGAAACTGTCACTTTAAATTTTGAGGAGATCTGTGCATGTGCGGAGTAGAACCCTTTGGGGGTCAGGGTGGGATGTCCACTTGCTCAGAAAACCCCTGTAGTCACCAGAATGGAGGTGCACAGACAGTGATCAATTAACAGATCCAAAAAAAGAGTATCCACACCTTTATCGCCACAGTTCTGTCAGGTGTCCGTGGCTGCTCTGATCCTTCCCCTGCTTGGTTTCTCCCAAGATGGTGGCTCTGGGAGCAGCTGAGCATCTTGAATTAGAAAGTACTGTATTTCTTGCTTCTGCTACCAATTCCCACAGCTGTAAGCCTTCCAACCTTCTAAATATTCCTTTATGTTTGGCTCAGAGTTCTAGGACCATCCCCTGAGCCTGCTTGGTCTGGTATTCTGTGTTGTTTCTGATGGAGCTCCTCACTGCAGTTCCACCTGATCTGCCATCATTTTTGTCCACCCCCTCATAGTTTTAAAAGGTAAATAAAAGAAAACAAATTAGGGAGGCATGGTTTCTAGAAAGAGCACTGAACTTAGAGTCAGAGATTTAGTTTGGCCCTTAGTTCTGTTGCTCAATAGTTGCATAAGCAAACTGCCCAACCTTGCTGAGTCTTAGTTTCCTCATCTGTAAAATGGGGACTTATTTCTCCTTTAGGGCTGCTGTGGGTTTGAAACGATACAATGAGTGACATGTCTCTTGTCTCATGGCTGGTCTTAGGGACTGCTTGCTATTTATTGGAGAGTCCTGGGAGCTGGTCATATGCTTTAATAATATCGAACAGGCTTGAAAAACTTGAGTGAAGTACAGGAACATGAAGGGTAAGGCAGTGAGCAGAATGGTCCACTTGAGTGGGGCTCCACCTCTGACATCAATCAATCATGCTACTTCAAACATGTCACAGAACATTCCAGTGTCTTACTTTTCTCTTTTGCAAAATGGTAGGTGGGTGGCTAATGGGGAATTATTCTAGATCAGCAGTTCTCAACTTTCCTCTTTGGTCATGATCACAGGACAGATGACATTCAAATGTGTAACATATTCTTGATAGTATACACAGATTGTGAGAAATACTAAAGGGGAACTCAATACTATGGGGAACTAAAGCATTAAGCATTTTGAAATCACTATGATATTAGTAGTTCAGTGGAAGTAGTTTTTTACTATGGGCCTAGGAACGAAGAAAATGGACTTTGAGTTGTGTAATTTCTTTGCACATGCTAGAAGTCTATATGAGGGGGTCTTCAAACTGTTCTCGGAGAAATGGAATGAAAAGACAATTGAATTTTTTCATAAACTTTTTGAAGATCGATCATACTATCTCTATCGTACAAGGTAGTATATCAGAATATGAATGAGGAAGCTAATTTTTAGGGATAAGCATAATTCTGCCTTTTAAAATAAAAAAAATTTATGCTTCTCAGTCTTGGATTCTTGGTTAGTAGGAACATATTTCTTGTTATATCAGTTATAAATGATCACAACATACTCATTTGTTGTGATATCAAAGCTGTGAATTGATGGATCTTATAGTTTCAAGAAGCATCATACATTCGTTCTGTTGATGTCACATGTATCTAGAACTTGAATCTAAGATGTTGATAGGTACTGTCTGACTCATAGTGACCCTGTGCACAATCAAATGAAACACTGCCCAGTCCTGCACCATCTTCACAATTGTTGTTAAGTTTGAGCCCATTGCTGCTGCCACTGTGTCAATCTATCTCACTGGGGTCTTCTCTTTTTTACCAGCCCTCCTCTTTGCCAAGCATTATGTCATTCTCAAGGGACTAGGCCCTCCTGACAACATGTCCAAAGTGCAAGAGATGAGTCTCACTATCCTGCCTTCTAAAAAGCATTCATTCTGGCTATACTTCTTCCAACACAGATTTGCTCATTCTGGCAATCCATGGTACTTTTAATATTCTCCATAATTCAAATGCATTGATTTTTCTACAGCCTTCCCTATTCATTGTCCAATTTTCACATGCATATAAGATGATTGAAAATACCATGGCTTGGGTCAGGTGCACATTAGTCCTCAAAATGACATCCTTGGTCTTGAACACTTTAAAGAGGCCTTCTAAGATAGGAGTCCTGGTGTGACTCTGTGGGTTAATGTGCTAGACTGCAAGGTCACTTTGAATTGCAAAATCGGTGGTTCAAGCTCACCAGCTGCTCCTCGGAAATGCTATACAGGGTTGCTATGCGTTGGAACTGATGCAACGGCCCTTAACAACAACAACAACAACATGATAAAGAAATTTAATTCAATAGCTGCCTATTATAATGAAGTGGAGTTGGTGTAGAGCAGTGTAGGGAAGAAGGGGAAATCCAGCATCAAAGAATTTAAAATATATCTCCATAACTCACCCATTGCAGACATCATTTCCAATCATGGCATATATGACAATGGCTGGGTGGTCCAACAGTTGGTTCCTAGACAAACTGAAAATCCAAAGATGAAATCTGAGTGCCAGACATTTGTAAACTACTTTGTAACCAGCACCATGAGCTGGTTATATCATCTTTACTACCTTCTTGGTATGTGTTTGTTATTTTCACTATTTTTGGTGGTTATCGATCACCATTTCCATTTTGCCCTTCTTCTCTGCAATCTTTAAACACTGCCCCATTAGAGAAAGACTTGCGAGTGCATAGAATTGAAGAGTGGATTGATGCCCCTGGGAGAGAGATCCTGGCATCTTAGCATCTTTTACAGTATTTGCTATCGGTCAGGACATGTGAGTTACCTGGGTTACTTGGGTCCAGACTTGTAGCACATCCTAACAGACATGGACCAGTGGTCAGGTTTGAAAAGGCAAAGGCTACACACTCTATTAACCCAGCATCTCTATTCTGAATTTTAAGCTCAAAGTGAACATTGTTTTCTTTCTCATAAAGCAGAAATTTGATACACTGTCTTTTGCCATTTTTTAGTTACTTATGTGTGACCTGAGTTTTATCTACTTTGTATGCTTTTTATGAGCCTTTTATTAAAGGGCTCATAGCCCATACTCACTGGCCCAAGAAGTGACATTGCAGTATTTGGATAGTGACTAAGAAGCTATTGGTGATTATGGGGTAACTAGAGAGTTTCAATTTATTTTTCAAAACAAGAAAACATAAAAGACAACTTCTGATCTTCACTTTCCAAACCCTTACCTTTCTATAAGTGTCTTCATGTTCTGGGAAGATGCACCTGAATAATTAAAATTAAGAAAATAATTAAAGTTATTGAGTTAAATGCAACGCTATCAACATGACAGTCTGATCGACTGAAATCTTGAAAGAAGACTTACTGCATAGACATAAATTGTCCAAAACAATAGCTGGAGGACAAGAATTTGCTTCTAGTGGATTTCTGAAGTTTTATCATGCAACTTTCCTTATTATGTTTTCTATTTCCTTGGCATTATATTAGCGTTGGGAGTGTGGTGGCACCATACAATAAGCACTGAATTGTGACCCACAAGATGGACAGTTCAAGGCCACCAGTTGTTTTACAGGAGCAAGATGAGGCTTTCTGTTCCCACAAAATCCTTGAAAACCCTATACAGGGTCGCTATGAGATGGAGCAGACTCGATGGCACTTAACAACAACATGTTAACATTAGGGGCCCCTGTTAGCTCTGCGGAATAAGCACTAGGCTGTTAACCACAAGGCCGGCAGTTCAAACCTACTAATCCTGTCACTGGAGAAGGATGAGACTGCCTGTTCCCATAAAGATGTGCTGTCTTGGCAACCCTATATGTTGTTGTTGTTGTTATGTGCCGTGGAGTCAATTCTGACTCCTGTACAGGGTTTCCGAGGCTGTAAATCTTTACGGGAGCAGAAAGCCTCTTCTTTCTCCCGCGGAACAGCTGGTAGTTTCCAACTGCTGATGTTGCAGTTCGCAGTCCAATTTGTAATCACTATACTACCAGGATGAGACTGCCAGTTCCCATAAAGATGTGCAGTCTTGGAAACCCTATATAGTCGCTGTGAATTGGAATTGGCTTGATGGCAGTTGGTTTGGTATATTAACACGACCAATAAGTCTTTGGGTTCAGGGATCTCAAGACATTTTCTAAACATAAATTACTAAACTTTCTAGTAGATGTGAGAAAAAGGTATCATTGGACTTTGAATCACAAAGTCTGTAGTTCAAACTCCTCATCTGCTCCTCAAAAATCTTATCCTGTATAAGAGGATAAGATTCCAACTATGAGTTGGAACCAATTTGATGACAATAACAAGATTTATCACCAAAGAGAGAAACTTTTACTCAAAAGGCAAGGAAATTAGTTGAAAGGTTTAGAGAAGCAAATAAAAGGGATCTTCTGAACACTCCCAGTCTTCCTACCTCCCAACTTGATTTGGACTCATGTGTGTCAGAGTAGAACTGTGTTCCATAGAGTTTTCAGAAGTAGATTGCCAAGCCCTTTCTGCTGAACAGTAAGCAGTTGAGTGGTTTGATAGTTTGTACCAACCAGGGATCCCAGTCTCCTTAGAGAGCCTCATCTAATTTCCCCTGGTATTCTTGCTCATTTCTTGGGCTCCTTCACTCCCACCGTACCCCAGCCTGGCTGGTCAGTGCAAGGTTGAAATTGTAAGTTTGATCTATTTCCTGTAATGATATGCATCACAATATTTCCCCAACCTCTGTTACTATCTCCAATGTATCCACATTATGAAAATCATATTTATTAAATACATATTTTATGGTAGGTACTCACTCTGTTAAACTGCTCCTTGACTTGATGCTACTTAACAACAACACAGTGCTTACTTCACACAATTTTGGTAAGGCTTAAATAAGTTAATAATATGTGTTTAACAGAGTTGTTGTTGTTGTTAAGTGACTCATAGCGACCCTGTAAAAGGTTTCCAAGGAGCAGCTGGTGAGTTTGAACCACTGACCTTGTGGTTCAAACCGACCTTGCAGTTGAGTGCTTATCCTACAGTGCCACACCAGGACTCAGAGTGTTCTTATTGAATAGGTGAAGAAACAGGCTCACTTAAATAATTTGCCCAAAGCCACATAAGTCATGATTTGGAGAGCTGCCATTCAAATCAAATCCACTTCCTTCCATCTGCAATGCTGAGCTCTGCTAAGCTGAGCTTCTAGGAAGAGTGCACCCAAATAGCATTACTGCTTTTCTGTCCCTTGGAAGCTGGTGATAAAAAGTGAGTAATCCTCAGGTGGGTGGGACAGCTCAGGGGACTAGAGCTGGAGAAACAGAATCTAGTTGTCTCTTTCCATAGGAAGATTTGCCTGTAACTTCAGCCTTGGAAATTTGGTAGGGTGGTGGGGGTGGGGAGAGGAGGGAGTAGGTGCATTTTACAGCAGAGCCAATAAGTATTACCACGCCATATTAGAAAGGGGCAGTGCACAGCTGCGAAGGACATGCTGACCCATGGTTTCTGGAAACTGTGACCACATAGTGACTGCTTTCATGGCATATGTAACTAGTCACAAGCTGTAAAGCAGCCCTGAGGTTCTCTTGCCTAGTTCATGAGTGTTAGCACACCCGTGAATATTGCTTTATTTCTTTTTCTTATTAAAAATGCACACACAAATACAAATTAAGACCAGTCCGTCTGTCCATGTCACAAAGCATTCCGTTCATTTGTTGAACACTTATATGTATCTGACAAATGTTGTTGTTGTTAAGTGTTGAGTTGGTTTGGACTCATTTGTTGTTGTTGTCAGGTGCCATCCAGTCGGAAATGACTCATAGTGACCCCATGCACAGCAGAATGAAACAATGTC
>NW_006408524.1:13544386-13573625 GCF_000296735.1 Chrysochloris asiatica | reverse complement strand
GAATGTTATTTATTGGTCCAGTGGTGAGGATTTTTGTTTTCTTGACATTGAGATGTAATCCATATCGAAGGCTGTGCTCTTTGATCTTCGTAAGTAAATGTTTCAAGTCCTCTTCACTTTCAGAAAGCATAGTGACCCTGTATAGTGTATCTGAGGAGCAGCTGGTGGGTTTGAATCACTTACCTTCTAGTTAGCAGTCCATAGCTATGCCAGGACCCCATTTGAGAAATAGTAAGGGAATAACAGACATACTCTATATACCTGAGTCCTGTTTGGCAGTTCAAATCCATCAACCGTACCTTGAAAACCCTATGCAGGGTTGCTATGAGTCTGAACTGACTCGATGGCACATAACAATAACAACAACAAAATATACCTGAGGAGTAGAGTCTATTGGGACAGTCACAGAATTGGGAGCTGGGAAGCAAGTTTTGAAAGGATTAGTGCTAGCCCAATCCTATTGCTTGAAAAGAGAATAACCCAGTTTGATTTGAGACCCAATTATCTTAACTGGTGCAAGGTGCCTTACTTGTACGGTTACATCAGTGAGGTAAATCTGTGTGGAGATTCAAAGTATTTCTGGTTGTTAAGATGTTCCCTATTGTCTTCAAGAGGAGGAGGAAGCGTCCAGTCCCTGCATGCTGATGTGGTCTCCTCGACTGGCCCTTCATTCATCCAGCCCCACAACTCTCAACTTCCCATTTTCAGTATGAAAATAAATCAAGAGGTGTTTAATTCTCACTCTTTGATTTTTCTCTTAATGAAAAATGAAAGCTAATGAAAGCTCAAGCTATGAGTGGGGAAAAAATTAAAGGATGAGGTCAGACAAATAATTTTTCTCATTATCTTTGAGTACAGCTGGGAATTTGAGGTGTGGTGCACCCACAGAGCTTGAAGGAAATGAAATAAAAACCTGTCGTGGCATGCCACCTTGCAACTTTCTACACCATCCCACGCTACATACATTCCTTTACTCCTCAATAGACAAGGATGGCGGCCAGTGGCAGTCAGTTATGGTTGGTTTTTAAAAATATAGTCACAGAGAGCTATCCAAGAAGAGGAGAATTGCCCACCCTTCTTTACTCAAATGTGTTTTTTTTTTTTGTTTTTTTTTTTAATCTGGAGGGTATTCATAATATGGGAGTCCTGGTGTGGCACTATGTGGCACTATAGGATAAACACTATACTGCAAAGTCAGTTTGAACTGCAAGGTTGGCAGTTCAAACTCTTTGGAAACCCTACACAGAGTCACTATGAGTTGGAACCGACTTGACAGCATTTAACAACAACAACATTTATCATTCTCTCTGTTCCACAGTAGTTGCACCTTTCATTATCAACATTTCCTGCTGCAAATCTCTGATTTAAGAAATTATGGACTTAGTTTATGTGATTCGCATCATTTTCTGTTCTTATTTTCCTTCCCTTTTGTTCTGCTATTCTTCTGCCAGCTTCATCAACGTTCTGTGTCTCTGTCCTTTGCAATCTCTACTGCCTTTCTCCTCCTATGCCTACACAGACCTCTCCCCAGCTGCTGATTCTCCTGCTGCTACATTACAGAACATTCTTATGAAGAAGTTGGAACTGGAAAATGCGAGCAAGAACGAAAGATAGCTCCTACACTGTGAGATGTGGAAAATTAAGGTAAATACTTAACAAACTGGTACTATCCTTAAGATGTCCATCTTCTGGTCTCTACAATCATAGTTGAGAGAAATAGAAAGTTTGACCTTAAAGGAGAGGCATTGTATTTAAGTATCTTTCAAGGAAGGCCAATGGAGAACCTGCTTGTCCTAAGTTATAGAAAGATGGCCCATACTGGTAACAAAGCCTTAACTCCAGCTTGTCAAACCACAGCCATTGAGTTGATTCCAACTCATAGGGACCCCAGAGGACAAAGTAGAACTGCCCCTTTGGGTTTCCAAAGCTGTCCATGTTTATAGGAGTAGATAGCCTCATCTTTCTCTCATGGAACAGCCGGTGAGTTTGAACACCACCAGGACTCCCTGACTTGCCCAGTCCCTTGCAGATAAAGTGTGCTGGTGGTGGTGTGCCGTGGAGTCGGTTCTGACTCATTGTAACCCTGAGTAAGTTTTCTGAAGCTGTAAATCTTTATGGGAGCAGAAAGCCTCTTCTTTCTCCCGTAGAACTGCTGGTATTTTAGAATGGCTGACCTTGTGTTTATCAGCTCAATTCGTAACTACTATGCTATGAGAGCTCCTTAGATAAGGTGTAGTGCATTATAAGTAGAGAGGAAGGTCTTCACATGACGTCAGCATTGCTTTTCCCCCAGAAGATTAATTTCAGTGTATGTTTCCACTTCTGGATCAGTTTTGATCACAGCATCAAATTCTTAATATTCTGTGCACTGAAATCAATTGATAAGTTAATTTCAATTTTTTTCTAAATGAGCTTCTAACTTTTAGTGTCTGGTCCTGGGTAGATACTCAGCCTAAAAATTTTCATGGAAAATTTAAATAGGGTTTAAAAAAATGTAAGTATAGGGTTTTCAAGACTGTAAATCTTTATGGGAGCAGAAAGCCTCATTTTTCTCCAGTGGAGCAGCTGGTGGATTAGAACTTCTGACCTTGCCTAACACATTATGCTACCAGGGCCTCTTGTAAGTATAATAATAATACATTTTCATAAATCAAGTAATGAACTAATTTGATAATATTTATTGAGTCCTTGCTATGTGTTGTTGTTGTCAAGTGCCATCGAGTCGGTTGTGACTCATAGCGACCCTGTATAGGGTTTCCAAGGAGCAGCGGGTAAGCTTGAACCTTGCAGTTCAAATGGCTTTGCAGTCTGATGCATTAACCCACAGCGCCACACCAGGACTCCCTGCTATGTACAGGTGTTGTAATAGATGCTAGGGCACTTCACATTAGTAAGTAGAAAAGACATCCTGATTTTCATGAAGTTTAAATAATTAGTAAACATAAAGGGACTCACAGAAGTCCTGAAAGAGGGATATTCTAAGTTGGAAAGAAAAGTAGATGTTTCTTTTCCTGAAGTCCAAAGAGGCCAAAATCAGAAACCAAACTTACTGCCATCAAGTCGATTCCCACCCAGTGAGCCTGTGTAGGGTTTCTAAGGCTACAAATCTTTACAGGAACAGAAAGTCTCATTTTCTCCTGAGGAGTAGTTGGTGAGTTTGAACTGCTGACCTTTCATCGAGCAGTCCAGTATTTATCCTACAGCACCACCATAAGACCTTGTTAATCCATTCTCAATAAAATACCTACTGCTTTTCACACATTGTTTAGAAAAAAATCTCTAGTTAAATGTCATATTTGTTATAACTATCTGTATATGTCAAGGGCAGATCCAAGATTTGTGAGTATTGAAATTTTTATAACTTTGGAGAACACTTTTAAAGAAAAGAACACAAAAATGAGATCTGAACTAACAGGAAGCCAGAGAAATTTTAGCCAATTGTGGTTCAATATATTATGTTTAGAAGTGTTACAAATACATATGGTCATCAGGTAACTGAGGCACCCTCAACTTGAGACATCATGGTAACTCTGCGTCTTGACATACTTAGTGAAAATGTGTGAAGCCATGTTTTGTTTGAATGACCACCTGTTTGTCTATTTACAGGTTTTGAATAAGCACAATTACATGTTCTGGAATTCATATTCTTTGCAATGTTATCCATTGTTTGTTATGATCCACTCAGCCAAATCCCTCTGCATAGTCAATAAAACACAAGTAAACATCTTTTTGGTACTATTTGCTTTCAGCCAAGATTCATCAGATATCAGCAATGATATTCCTTGTTCCACATCCTCTTTTGAATCCTGCTTGAATTTTTATGAGTCCCTTTAACAGTTTTGAATTATCTTCAGCAAATTTTACTTGCATGTGTTATTAATTATATTGTTTGATAATTTTCATATTCTGCTGGGTCACCTTTTTTGGAATGGGTATGTATATGGATCTGTTTGAGTCAGTAGCTGTCTTCCAAATTTCTTGGCATAGACAGTGCGAGCTTCCAGAATTGGATTAGTTTGTTTAAGCTGTTAATTCCTGGAGCTTTATTTTTGTCAATGACTTTAGTGCAATTTGGGTTTCCTCCTTCAATACTATCAATTCTATCAGATCATATACTACCTCTTGAAATAGTTGAATGCCTATCAATTCTTTTTGGTAGTTTCTTTGTGTATTCCTTTTATCTTCTTTTGATATTTCCTGAATAATTCAATCTTTTGCCCATAGAATCCTTCAATATTTCAACTCCAGGCTTGAATTTTTTCATCAGTTCTTTCAACTTGAACAATACTGAATGTATTCTTCCCATTTGGTTTCCTAACTCCAAGTGTTTGCACATTTCATTATAATACTTTACTTTGTCTTTTTGCCCTTTGAAATGTTCTGTTTAGCACTTTTTTACTGATCCTTCCTATTTGTTTCCGACTTCAAGATAGATTTGAAATGCTCTTTTTGATGATGAATATGATGCCATTTTGCTTCAATTTGTCATTCCTGGCAGAGTAAACCATATGATTATTTCATTCAAAATGGCCCATAACAATCTATTTCAGCTCACTAATGCCTAGGATATTGATTTTTATGTGTTCCATTTCATTTTTGACAACTTCCAATTTTTCTAGATTTGTATTTTTTATATTCCGTGTTTGGATGATTAATAGATGTTTGCAGCTGTTTCATCTCATTTTGATTTATGTTTCATCAGCAAATGAAGGTCCTGAAAACTTTTCTCCATCCCCCTCATTAGGGTCAACTCAACTTTTAGGAGACATCTCTTTCCCTGTTGTATTTTGAGTGACTTCCAACCTGAAGGGCTCATTTTCTGGCACTAAACAGACAATGTTCTACTACTATTAATAAGGTCTTCAATAACTAATCCTTCAGAAGAGCACTGTTTCTTCCTTGTGGACCTGCCCTGTCTTAATTTGAAAGCTCCACTGAAACGTATCCACCACGGGTGACCCTGTTGGTATTTGAAATACAAGTGGCATAGCTTCTGGAATCACAACAAGCAAGCCACCACAGTATGACAAACTGGTAGATGAGTGGTGGAATTTAATCATAGACATCAATAATTATCAAAAGTAAATTAGCAAGGCTCCTCAGTTAAAACATGGCTGAAAGCTTACAGAGTAAGTGGAAAAGGAAAATGCATGCTGAGAAGAGAAAAAAGAATGCCCCAAAGGAGCTCAGCAGACTTAAAAACCATTCTCAAAGTAAATGGTGAATGTTTTAATGAAAGATGTTCAAGAGATGGCAATTGTTGTGGTACCCAAGCATTGCCCAGAGAAAATGCAATGTGAGGTAAACAATGACGAAGAGGACATGAAAATGGAAACTGAGGTTAAGAGAAACAAGAAGAGTCTTCTGGATCAGCATGAACAGTACCCAGTGTGGGTGAACCCGCGGCAAAGAAAAAACTAAAGGTAAAGTGAGAAAAAAAGAAGGGAAAAAACAAAGCGAAGGCAGCGAAAGGTTTAGCCTGGTAGACTCTGAAGCATTTGGAAGAGTGTCCCATGAGGCAGTTGTTTGATTAAAGTGTACACATTGACGTCAACTTCCACTACTATTGATTTCTCTACCATAACTTGGCTTTTTTCTTTGATTCAAATCCATTGTAACTCGAATTTGTTTTGAGAACTTGAATAAAATATTTTCTTTGGATGAGGAAAAAAAAAAAAAGGTAAATCAGCTCTACCCTATGATTGGGTTCCTGGTGTGGCACTATAGGATCAGCACTGGACTGTGATCCACAAGGTTGGCAGTTCAAACCCACCAGCTGCTCCTTGGAAACCTTGTATACAAGGTTGCTATGAGTTGAAGTGGACTTGACAGCACTTAACAACAACACCCTAGGATCTTGCAATCCCATCCCTAGGTATATAACCTTGTTGTTGTTAAGTGCTGTGAAGCCAGTCCCGACTCACAGCAACCCTGCATAGGGCTGCAGAGAAGCAGCTGGTGAGTTTGAACTGTGAACCTTGTAGTTCAAACCAACCTTGAGGTCCAGATACTCTAGAGACCTGAAAATATTGATATGGGCAGACATATGCACACTTATGTTCACTGCTGCTTTATATTCAATAACAAGCAAATGGAAACAACAAAAGGGTCCATCAGTGAATGAGTAGATAGGCAAACTGGCACATAATTACAACAGAATATGACACAACTGTCAATAATAATGATGATACCACAATACATGCCATAGCTGGATCTGGAACGCATAAGGCTAAGTGTCAAGCATTGTTGTTGTTGTTAAGTGTCTTCGAGTTGGTTCTGACCCTTAGTAATTCTGTATAGGGTTTCCAAGGAGAGGCTGGTGAGCTTGAATTGCTGACCTTGAGGTTCAAACTGACTTTGTTGTCCAGTGCATTAACCCACAGCGCCACACTAGGACTCCAACTCAAGCATATAATTACAAATATTGCATGCTACCTCTTTTAATAAGAAGATAAGAATATATCAATATAGGGAGATCAATGTTTATTAGTGGCTACTAAGAAGGAGAATAGGAGCCTCAGTGGCTCCGTGGGATAAGCACTGGACTGCTAATAACACAGTTGGTGGTTTAAACCCACTAGCTGCTCCTCAGAAACTCTAGACAGGGTTGCTATGGGTTGGAACCGACGCCGCAGCATACAACCACATTTCTACCTCGGAGTCCTGGTGTGCTGTAGAATAAGCATGGGACTGTTAACTACAAGGTCGGCAGTTCAATCCCATCAGCTGCTCCTTGGGAGAAAGATGAGAGTTTCTGATCCCATAAAGGTGACTCCAATTATGGATGTAGTAAGCACAGCAGAACCCAAATAATAATGAGCATTTGAATATACATGGATGGGTACAGGCCGATGGGAATACAGGTAGTTACTGAGTGTTGGTGTAGCACTGTGGGTTAATGCACTGGACTGCAAGGTCAGTTTGAACCACAAGGTTGGTGGTTCAAGTTTACCATCTGCTCTTCGGAAATCCTACACAGGATCTCTGTGAGTTGGAACTGACTCCATGGCACTTAACAACACAACTACAGAGGCATACATAGGTGATAACAGATGAAGTATCTATAAAACCCAAACCAAACACACTGCCACTGAGGCGATTCAGACTCATAACACGCCTATTTAGGGTTTCTGAGGCTATAAATACTCATAGGAACAGAAGTCTCATTTTTCATTGTTGTTGTTGTTAAGTGCCATTGATTCTG
This sequence comes from Chrysochloris asiatica, assembly GCF_000296735.1. Lineage (NCBI taxonomy): Eukaryota > Metazoa > Chordata > Mammalia > Afrosoricida > Chrysochloridae > Chrysochloris > Chrysochloris asiatica. The sequence continues at coordinate 13,566,421 of NW_006408524.1, read as the reverse complement.
TTTTGACTCTTGCTGTTGTTGTTAAGTCGAGTCGGTTCCAACCCATAGTGACTCTGTATAGGGTTTCTGAGGAGCAGCTGGTGAGCTTGAACAACCAACCTTGCAGTTCAAACCGACCTTGCAGTCCAGCGCATTAACCTACAGTGCCACACCAGGACTCGTTTTGATTCATAGCAACCTGGAATAGGGTTTTTGAAGCTATAAATCTTTGCAGGACTAGAAAGCCTCATTTTGGCTGGTGGGCTCAAACTGCTGACCTTGTGGTTAATAGTCCAATGTTTATTCTCATCTTTCATGTTGTTGCTGTTGTTAAGTGCTGTTGAGTTGGTTCCAACTCATAGCAACGTTTCCGAGGAGCAACTGGTGAGCTTGAACTACCGACCTTGTGGTTCTAATCGACTTTGCAGTCCAGTGCATTAATCAGCAGCATCACACCAAGGCTCCATATGCATGCGTAAATACATATTTGGGTGCAGGAACATACATTTACTGAAGGCACAAATATGGATCTCCCTCAGACTTAACCAAACACTTTCCAGCACTGGCTTTCTGAGTGTGAAGGCTTTGTCTCAAGGGTGTTGAGACTGACTCAAACTCAGCCAATTGTCCTATCATAGTTCATGAAAATCATGATGTGGTTTCTATATGATTAGTATCTGGGCTCTTAAAAGCTTGTGAATGAACATCTAAGCCACAAGTATGGATCTTGACTTGCTAGGAGCAAAACAGTAACAAGCAACCAAAATGCAGAGAAGAGACATGTCTACAATATCCACTCTTCTACTCTCAGGCCAGAAGAGCTAGATGGTGCTCACTCCATCACTGACCATTCTGACTGGGGCCGCAATAGTTGGTGCCAGGCAGAATTAGAGAAACACGTGGAGTGAAACTCAAATGCTTACCTTTTAAAAGCCAGATAAACAGTACAGAACAGAGGATCTCCTGAAACTATCGCCCTGAAATACTCTTTAAACTTGGAGCTGAACCTAACCCCTGAGATCACCATTTAGTGAAATAGCAGAAACCAAACCAAATGCACTACTATCAAGCTGATTGTGACTCATAGTGACCCTATAGGATAGAGTAGAACTTCTTCTTAGGGTTTCTGAGACTACAAATCTTTATGGGAACAGACAACCTCATACTTGACCCATGGAAATATCAGGGTGGCACAAAAAATTAAGAATATTGTCCTTAAGATTGGCACCTGTCTTAAAAATCATCAGTATGATACCAAAGGATTCCTGGTGTGGTGCTGTAGGATAAGCACCAGACTACAAAGTTGGATTGAATTGCAAGTTTGGCAGTTCAAAATCACCAGCTGCTTCTCAGAAACCTTATACTGGGTCACTATGAGTTAGAACTGACTCAACAGCACTTAACAACGGGACTTAACAACAACAACAACGGGACCAAAAGGTCAACAATTTCTCAAAACCAAAGATGAGATGCTAAGGGGCAGGTAGTCTAGAGTACAGGAAAGGGGACACCCAGAACCCAATGAAAGGATGGAGACACACTGTGTTAAATGTAACTGGTGTCACTGAGCAACGTCTGTGGAGATCGTCCAATGGGAGCCTTGTTTTCTGTGTCAACTTGCACCCAAAACCCAATACAAATGCCATTTAAAATTGATTTGTTCTTATTAGTACTATGAGGACCTATGAAAAGGAACGTGAAATGTGTTTTAGTTTATCCACCACAATCCCATTCAGGAAAACATGAAAGGACCTTAAGCATTGATTTGAACCTGAGGTCACAAGCTCTGCAGTTGAAATACTTGAGTGAAGTTCATCAGGCCAATTGAGATCATGTATCGCATGGCTTTAAAAAAAAAAAAAAAAAGCCAAAAACAAAACTTCATTCCTAAAAGATATTTTTACTTGATATAGAATTCTGTGTTGACGCTGTTTTCTTTCAGGACTTTCGAAATATTGTTCTACTTCCTTTTGGCTTGCATGGTTTCTGATGAGAATTTTTCAGTCAATTAAGTTGTGTTCCCCTAAAAATAATGCACTACTTTTCTCTGGGTGTTCTTAGGAGTTTTTCTTTGTAGATTTAAGCAGCTCGATTATTAAGTATCTGGGCATGGATTTCTTTGGGTTTTCTTGTTGGGTTTTACTGTTGTTTTTTCCCCAAATTTGAGTAGTTTTTGGCCATTATTTCTTCAAGTATACATATATCTTCTGCAGTGCACACTTTCTCCTATCCACTTGGGGCACTGACATAAATGTTAGAGATTTTGGCTTTGTTTCATCGGTTCTTGTGCCTCTGTTCATAATTTAAAAATACCTCTTTCTTTTCTTAGTTTATAAATGATTTCTATTGTTCTCTTTTCAATTTTCATTTTGTTCCTCTTTATAAATTTATTTGAGTTTTTGGTTGAGAATTTGTATCTGTCCCCTTATTTCAAAAGCATTTGCCTTTACTTCTTGGAGCATTTAATAAAACAACTTTAATGCTTTTGCCAGAGAATTCTAATATAGATGTCATTTTGGCATTGACATTTGTGAATTCTTTTTCCCCCATGTGAACTGAAATTCTTCTGGTTCCTTGTTTGCTGAATAATGTTGGATTTTATCCTGGGAAATTTGAATATTAGAAAACTGAACTTGTTTAAATGCATGGATAATGTTGATATTTTTTGTCTTCGTAGGCAACTGACCTAGTTGAGTCCAAGTGACCAGTTCTGTGGAGTTTTCCATGAGGTTGTGATTTCTGTGTTAGTTCCCCTTTAAAAGCCTTTGCTGTGTAATTTGGATTTATTGCATTTGTCCTACCCAGTACTCATTCTCCATGTGGGTCGTGGTTGATCTGCAAATTCAGTTCTCAAAGACTTTGGTATCCTGTTTAGGATATCAGATCCATGCATGTGTAGTGAGAGATGAGCCCAAATGGTCTCAAACAATCTTATGGGGTTGATTCCTTGAATTCCCCACTCTCTGCTACTATGAGGTGGAACAGACCCAATGACACTTAACAACATCATTTACTTTTGAGCATTCTATACATTCTCTCCATTCTCTGGAGAGACAGGGTGGAGTGTGCTTACTCCATTGTACCCAAAGTCAGAACACTCAACACATTATGTTGTTGTTGAGTTATTTTCAACTCATAGTGACCCGAGGGGCGACTGCAGAGTTTGGTCTGCCAACCTTGTGCCACACCATAAAAGTGTGTCATAGTTGTTGTTGTTGTTAGTGCCATCAAGTCGGTTCTGACCCACTGTGACCCTGTATAGGGTTTCCGAGGAGCGGCTGGTGAGTTTGAACCATCCAACCTTGTAGTTCAAATGATTCTGCAGTCCAGTTCATGAACCCACAATGCCATGCCAGGACATACATTGATTTAAAATAAATCTAATAATGCTATTTAATATGAATTCAATTTTAAATAATGCATTTTCTTGCTTGCATTCTTAACCTTTAGAAGGCATTTTGGCGATTATCGTTTGCACAATTAAGGTTAAAAATCTATCATGAGACATTTAAACCAATTTCCTTATTCTCTTAAATGTTTGCTGCATTAAGCAGAAACATTCAGATTAGTATATTGACCTTTAAGCTCGAAGCAGTTGGCACTTAATAATTGTTGTGACAGCTTCTAATGCTGTTTCTACTACTGAAGATGCTTTCACATTCATAAGTGTGATTCTGAGTTTCAGTGACAACTAGATACATTATTCATGTGTATATAATGTTGTGGTCATTATTAAGTGCTGTCGAGTTGGTTCTGACTCATAGTGACCCTGTATAGTGCTTTCAACTTGTGGCTGGTGAAACACCGACCTTGTGGTTTAAACCGACCTTGTGGCCCAGTGTTTATCCTACAGTGCCAAACCAGGGCACCATATATATAAAATTGCTCCCCACTATTCTCCTATGTTGCATATATATATGTATTTGTTGTTATTATGTGGTGTCAAGTGAGTTACAACTCATAGCAAGCCTGTATAAGGTTTTCAAGGTTTTACATCTTCAAGGGAGAAGAAAGCTTCATCTTTCTTTTGCAGAGTGGCTAGTGGGCTCAAACCATGGACCTTGTGATTCAAAGTCCAGTGCTTATTGTATGGAGCCACCATACTCCCATAAATGTTGTTTGTTGTTGTTAAGTGCTGTTTAGTCCGTTCAGACTCATAGTAACCATGTGCAGCATTTCCAAGTTATGGCTGGTTAGTTTGAATTGCCAATCTTGTGGTTTAATTTGACCTTGTTTCCAGTGCTTTATCCCACAGCGTCACACCAGGACATCACTCTGGTGTGGTGATGCAGGATTAGCACTGGACTGAGAACCACAAGGTCAGCAATTCAAACCTACCAGCCGGCCCTTGACAACACTATACAAGGTTGCTATGAGTTGGAACTGACTCCACAGCACTAAAAAAACACAACATTTATATTTGTGGGGCTGTAGGGTAATTCACTGAGCCGTAAGGTCAGTTTGATCTGAAAGCTTCAAATTCACCAGCCTCTCCTATAGTGGAAATGCTAAAGAGGGTTGCTATGAGTTGGAACTAACTTGAGGATATTTAACAACAACGTATATTTAAAAGAATACAGTAGCTTTCCCCGTGTGGCTCTAAGCTACTTCCCAGTCTCAAATCTTGACTCAGCTCCTCAAGATTCTTTAGCCACACTGCACTTCTCTCACCTCTTCTGCAAGGAGGTTTTGGAGTCTTTCTGCCCTAAGTCACCATGTCCTTCTGCTTTTAGAATTTCTATTTCTGTCTGCAGGACTCCCTGCTCAAATGATGCTGTCTCTGTGAAGTCTTCTTCTGTGTCTCCAGGCAGAGGTAAGTGTCTCTCACCTCTAGGAACCTCAGCTTGCCTCTATTTTAGTACCATTTTATCAGAACCATAAATTGTGCCTTTATTTGTCTCTCTCATTTGGTTATGATGTCCTTGAGGACTTTGTCCTGCTCAACTTTCTATTTCTAGCACCTAGAACAATTTTGAGGAGGCAGCGGGAGACAAGATCAAGTGGAAAATGAGAGGCATGAGAATGAAAGAGAAGGCCATGGGAAAAGGCACATCCCAGGATGCCTTGGAGCTGGTAAAAATGGCAAATTCTTTGATACCATCAATACAAGTAGCAGATAGTGGTTCCCAGGATGCCTTTTATCTTACTTTTGTTAAAATAATGGGGGCAGGGTCAATTTAAATGAAATTCCAGAGGACTGCAGGAGCCCTTGTCATTGATAGTTAAAGGAGAAGGTGCAATCTATTTGCTTGTGAACTTGCCTTCTGTAGGCGTGCCGATTCAAGTGGTACAGAATGGAAATTTTTCATGAATTTTTTAGTTTTAATTTTGTTGTTGCTGAGAATCTACACAGAAAAACATAGGCCAGTTCATCAGTTTCTACACGTTCTGTTTAATGACATGTATTCTATTCTTCGAGTTGTACAATTGTTCTCAACCCTCTTTTTCTGAGTTGTTCCTTCCTCACTGTCATCGATTCACTGCTTCCTTAGGTTCCTGTCTAAGGGTTCGAGTGGTTGCAGTCAATTTGATCCCGTATGATGGTGGTGATGTGGTGGTTATGTGCCATTCAGTTGATTCCAACTCATAGCAATCCTGTACAGGGTTTCTGAGGCTGTAAATCTTTATGGGAGCAGAAAACCTCATCTTTCTCCCACTGAGCAGCTGGTAGATTCAAACTGCTGACCTTGAGGTTAGCAGCTCAGCTTGTAATCCACTATGCTATGAGGGCTCCTTTAATGAATACAGATAACTCTTAAAAGAGCATAACCCTTGTCATGAACTGAATTGTGTCCCCCTACCCCCAAACAAAAATAGAAAAAAACAAAAAACATACATGTGTCAGTTTGGGCCATGATTCTCAGTGGTCTGACAGTTATGTGATGATGTAATGAAGCTCCAAGAAGTGATCTGATGTGATCAGTCAGTCAGTTGTAAGGGGTTTAGCGTGGGATGGTTGCTGTTAAGTGCTGATGAGTTGATTCTGACTCATAGTGACCCTGTATAGCATTTCCAAAGAGTGGTGGGTGAGTTTGAGCCACCAATCTTTGTGGCTCAAACTGACCTTGTGGTCCACAGCACCACACCAGGATGGAACACTCTTAGTCAGGCCACAGCCCTGATCGGAAGTAAGGGGAGTTCTCCTGGGATGTAACCTACATCACCATTTAGGTTACAAGCAATAAATACAAAGCAGAGAAGGACAGACTTCAGTTCCATCTAGAAAGAAGAATGGAGAACAAAGCACATCCTTTGGAGTGGAGATCCCTGTGCTGGGAACCTCTCAGACCCAGGGGAAAACTGATGCCATGACACATGGAGGTCGTCAAGGAATACGAGGCTCTCAGATGTTGACAGCAAGGAAAGGACCTTCTTCCTAACCTGTGAGCTGATGGAGAAGAAAGCCTTCCCCTTACAGCTGGCACTCTGAATTTAGACTTCTAACCTCCTAAACCACAGAAGTATAAATTTCTCTGTGTGTTAAAGCCATCTAGTGAGTCCTGGTGTGGTGTTTTGGGCTAATGCGTCAGACTGTGAAGTCGTTTGAACTGCAGGGTTGGTGGTTCAAGATCATGAACTTCTCCTTGGAAACCCTATACAGGGTCGTTATGGTTCACAATTGATGTGACAGCACTTAACAACAACAACAAAACAATCCAGTTGTGGCAACTTCATGATAGCAGAGCCAGACCTTTTTTACTAGTTAAGCAAAATTATTATTAGAATTTTAAGAAGACTTCAGGGATATTTTTGTTTTAAAGTTTAAAGATGATCTCACGGCAGTGATTACAGGGGCTTGGGGTTCACCTGCCCTCATGGTTCCAGAAAGATTTCCCCCCTTTGATCAGGATTCAGAAAGAAAATCTGTGCAAAATGCGCACAGCTTGTGAATAGATTTTAAAAATCTCTGAATTGCGTACTTTGAGATGGTGAATTTCATGGTGAATTAGATGTAATAAAAATAAATGTAAAATACCATTGTATTCCCCACCTTGCCTGCTTTTATTTGGACAAGTTGCATGGCACAAGGAGAAGCTCGGAAGGGTTGCATGAATAAATTCTAGGAAATTGTCCCATTTGGATTGGAATGTCTCCATTGTTCAGTGATCCTTTGAATTCCCAAGATTTGAAAGTATTAAAAATGGAAATGAAGGTTCCCTATATAAAGGGCATTTTTGTCCATCTAAATGAGATGTGTCAAATTGAAATGTTTTGCTTTTGATAAGTTTCTATTAAAATTCAACACTGTCATATTTGAGACACTTTGGTCTTCAGGAGAAAGAGCAGATATTTTGATGTAAAAGCAGTTGCCCTTTAGAGCCAGCATTGTAAAAATTGGGACGAAAAAGCTGTCTTTCTTATTGTGATGGTACTGGGTGAGAGCTCTCCAAGTGCAAACATCCTACCTCTTCTGTTATAAATAATGCTTTGCCATCTCCTCTCTTCCTCTTGGTGGATTCTCAATTGGGTTTACCAAGTACTTGCTGAGTGCTTACTTTAGCATGGGAAAGAGGACTGCTTTATTTCTCCCCAGTATTCTCCTATGTTGCATTTTAAAAAACTGTCTCAATTTTTTCATTTTGAAATAATTTTCCAAAATTTGCAAATGCAGAGCAAAGGATTTCTATATTCCAGATTCTCTAAATGTGAACATGTTTTATAATCATAGTTGTTCTAATTCATAGTGACCCTGTAAACAATTTCCAAGGAGTGACTGGTAGGTTTGAAGCACCAACCTATGGTTAGAAGTCCAGTACTGATCCTACAGCACCACACTAGGATTCCATAATCATCATTTTGTTGTTGTTGTTGTTAAGTTCTGTTGAGTCAGTTCCGACTCACAGCAACCCTGTATAGGGTTTCCAAGGAGCAGCTGGTGAGCTTGAACCACCGATATTGTGGTTTAAACTGACTTTACAGTCCAGCGCGTTAACCCACAGCACCATACCAGGACTCCATAATAATCATACAAAGATCAAAATCAGGAAATTAGCATTGATATAATGCTCTTGCGTAAACTATATATCTAATTCAAATTCATTAAATGCTCTACTAATGGCTGTTTTCTGGTCCAGGGTCTGATTTAGAATCATATTTAGCTACCACTTTTGTTTCTTGCTGTTGTCAAATGCCGTTGAGTTGGTTCTGACTCATAATGACCCTGTAGAGAATTCCAGGTAGTGGCTGGTGAATCTGAATGACTGACTTTGCGGTTATCAGTCCAGAGCGTTCCAACAGGATTCCACTACTTTTCTTTCGTTTCCTTGAATCTGGACAATTACTCAGTCTTTCTTTGTCTTTTGTGACGTGAAACATGCAGACTGTCCCTCAGTTCTGGTTTTGTCTTCATTTCTTCATGATTAAATTCAGATTAGGAATATTTAGTACCACAATAGTTAGGAAGTTCAGTTAGCCAGTTCATGGTACATGACATGGTACATGTCAAGAACAGAGCTCTTTGGGATAGAAAATAACAAGCTCTTGTATGTGTTAGTGAATTCAGCTAAGTCTGGATTAATATTCAGTCTCTCTTCATCTTTTTTCTTGCTTCTACTTGTTGTTAGGAAATGTAGGATAAGCAGTAGACTGTAAACCACAAGGTTAGTGTTTCAAACCCATCAGCTGCTTCTTGGAAACCTTACACAGGATCACTATGAGTTGGAGCTGACTCTGTGGTACTTAACAACAACAACTTGGCATGGTGGGGAGAATGGACTTTGGCTTGAGACAGATGTGGATTTAAGTTCTACCATTGGCAAGCTGAGGAGCACAGTGGCTCTGCATGATAAGTATTGGTCTATAAACCACAAGGTCAGTGGTTCAAGCCCACAAGCTGCTCCACAGGAGAAAGATAAGGCTTTTCTGCTCCAGAAAAGATGTACAGTCCCGACACCCAGTTGACTTGCTGAACAGAATTTTGCAAAGGGCCCTAGAGAAGACAAAGTCTCATAATGAAATGTGCAAAGACCTGGAGTTAGAACACCAAGACAGAAGCTGAAAGAACTGAAGAAAAAATTCAAGCCTCGACTTACAATATTGAATCATTCCATGGGCAAAATATTGAATGATGCAGAAAGCATCAAAACAAGAATGAAAGAATACACACAGTCACTGTACCGAAAAGAAATAGTTGCTGCTCAGCCATTTAAATATGTAGAATATGGTCAAGAACTGAAGGTACTGAAGGAAGAAATACGAGCTTCACTGAAAGTATTGGTGAAAAACAAGATTCCAAGGATTGATGAAATACAAATTGAGATCTTTCAACAAACTGATCCTGCACTCGAGGTGCTCATTCATCTATATCAAAAAATTTGGAAGACAGCTACCTGGCTAACTGATTGGAAGAGATCTATAGTTGTTTCCATTCCACCGAGAGGTGAACCAACCAATGTAATGGGGAAGCATTGAACAATATCATTAATATCCCATGCAAGTAAAATTTTGCTGAACATAATCAATAAATGGTTTCAACAGTCCACTGGCAAAGAACTGTCTAAAATTCAAGCCAGATTGAGAAGAGAACATGAAACTTGAAGGGATGTCATTACTGACATTAAAGAATACTAGAAAGATATTTATTTGTCCTTTATGGACTATGATTATGTAAAGGCTTTTGACTGTAGATCATGACACAATATTGATAACATTGTGAAGAATGGATCTCTGGAACACTTAATTGTGCTCATGAGGAACCTGTACATAGACCAATTGGTAGTTATTAGAACAGAACAAGGGGATATATTGAATGGTTTAAAATCAGGAAAGGTGTGTGCCAGGGTTGTATCCTTTCACCAAACTTATTAGTTTTGTATGTTGAGCAAATAATTGGAGAAGTTTGATTTTATGAAGAAGAACATGGCATCAGGATTGGAGAATGACTCATTAACAACCTGAGATTTGCAGATTTACAATTTTGCTTGCTGGAAGTGAAGAGGACTTAAAACACTTACTGATGAAGATCAGTGACTATAGCCTTCAGGTTGGGATGCACCTCAATGTAAAGAAAACAAAAATCCTCACAACTTGACCAGTAAATTACATCATGATAAGTGGAGAAAACACTGAAGTTGTCAAAGACTTCATTGATTTTGGATCTACAATCAACACTCGTGGAAGCAGCAGTCAAGAAATAAATGATACATTGCTTTAGACAAATCCATTGCACGAGATCTCTTTAAAGTATTCAAGAACAAAGATTTGAGGACTAAAGAGTACCTGACCCAAGCTCTGGTATTTTCAGCCTCATCTGGCTGTGAAAGTTGGACAATGAATAAGAGTGGCTACAGAAGAATTGATGTATTTGAGCTATAGTGTTGGAGGAGAATATTAAAGTATCATGGACTGTCAGAAGCACAAACAAGTCTGTGTTGGAATAAGTACAGGCAGAATGCTCCTAAGAATGAAGGATAGCGAGACTTTGTCTCTTATACATCGGACATATTATCAGAAGGTATCAGTCCCTGGAGAAGAATTGATGCTTGGTGAAGTGGAGGGTCAACCTAAAAGAGGAAACTCCCAACTAGATAGATTGACACAGTGGTAGCAGTAATTGTTAGGATGGCGCAGGACCAAGCAGCGTTCCGTTCTGTTGTGCATAATGTCACCAACTTGCAGGCACCTAACAAAAATGAAGTCCTGATGTGGCGCTGTGGGTTAATGCACTGGACTGCAAAGTCTGTTTGAACTGTAAGATCGGTGGTTCAGGCTCACCTGCCGCTCCTTGGAAACCCTAAGCAGGGCCACTATGGCTCAGAACTGACTCAATGACACTTAACAACAAGTGTTGCTTTTGTCCTCAGGGCAAACTCCTTTAAGAGTTCTCTTGCTTGTTGAGAAAGCAAAGTCTATTTTGGTGAATTTCTTTGGGTCTAACAGTCCTGGTGTGGTGCTGTGGACTAATGCACTGGACTGCAAAGTTGTTTGAGCCTCATGTTCTGTGGTTCAAGCTCACCAGTTGCTCCTTGGAAACGCTACACAGTGTCGCTATGGGTCAGAACTGACTCAACAGCACTTAACAACAACAACAGCAAGATGGACTACTGTCTGTTGTCTACCTGTTTAAGGACATCACCCTGAGGTGTTCTCTCGCCTTCTATTCACCTTTTTGGAGCTTTTCTACTCTCTCTCACCTCTCACTTGTTGCATGCTGAAGTCTTTTTTCCCTCTTTCACTTGCAGAGCTCCTAGTCTCTTTGGCTTGGGAGAAGGATCAAAACCTCAGATGACCATAGGAGCTAGGTGACAGAACCCAGTGTGAAGGGAGAAGAGTGGGGTTGGCCACTGCACACATATATCCATCTAAAGGGGGGGCCACAGTGCTGGTTAACTGGTGGTTGGCAGGCAGCAAGGGAGCCCAGTGATACAGAGTCATTGGTTTTCTTATATGAATCAGAAATTGGATTTTTACATAAAATCCCTTGATTTTTAAATGCCAACAACAAATTCAATGAAAAAAAAAAAAAACCCAAAACTTAAACTTTGTGTGGTTCTGTGGACTGCCATGTTTTGTAATTACAGACTCATAGAGCTTGGGTGAAAGTTGGAATTATCTAGTTTAAACTCTTTATTTTGCACATAGAGAAACTGAGGCTCAGAATGGAGAAGTGACTCTCAGGCTATAGAACCAGCCAGTGAGCTCAGGACTTGAATTGGGCATTAATGTTGAGTCTTTTTGTCCTCAGCTTTCCACACAGGTTGGGACTGAAACATTTTAGCAGAATTATTGAAGTCATGAAGTAGTCATTCTATGAATTTAGAACTGGTGCTGTATGGCTATTCTAGCTGCAGTCCTCCATTTTGAAATATGTGGCAAATCCTAGACTATATTCCTGTGGTTATAGTCTCGTTTTGAAGTGTTGTCCTTTATGTTAATGAGGCAGGATTATGATGGGATGTATCTAGACTCTCTGCTTTACTAGAGCCTGTGACTCAAGTCACCACCTTTAGTTTCTGTGGGAGAAAGGTCTCCGTTCATTCTATAGGAATGTTTTGGTAAAGGTCTCTCTCTTGCTCTGGAGTTGGTGTTTTGTTTGTCCTGAAGTCCTGCTCACAGTGGGGAAGCTTCTCACTGTACAGAGGGAAGAGTGGTCCTAGAACAAACATGTCCTTAAGCATATCTGAATTTTTGAAAGCATAACAAAAACAGGTAGGAGTCTTCATCTGATCTCCATTTCTTAGGACTTGTCTGGTCTAGTTCACCAGCTTCTGAAGTCTTATGGGCTGAGGGCCAGGTCATTTGACCTGCTGATTTAGGTTCACCAGCCTTTGTGGTCATGTGTGTTGGAAGAGGACTCCAGATGAAGCGTTTGACCCATGGATTTCAGACTTTTCAGCCTCCACAACTGCACGAGCCATTTCCTTGATGGTTTGTGAGACGTTATAGCAAAATACGGAAGCCAAACATGGGAGGTAGAGTGCTTAAGAGGGGTGGCTGATATCAGAGATGAGGAAGTGCTACAGCTGTTTGGCAGAGTTGGACATTTGGTACTCCTTAACCTCTACCTCATAGATACCAGGCTTGTGTTGATCCATATAAAATAAATTATTCACGCAGTTGGCCTCCCTCCTGATTTTTCACTGAAGAATAGTAAGCATGACTTACATTGTGTATTATGGTTTTTGAGATTAGGTAGTTTTCTTTGACAATGCTGATGTAAACTTTGTCTGATGTGGTTCATTTTCAGAGCAGCGATGTGCATGAGAAACTCAGTTTGGTGGTCATTAAAAGAGGTCTTGAATCATAACCATCTTGGATATACAGTCCTCAGCAACACATAGAAACCTCTGCTCCTCTTCCACCTTCTTCTCTCCCTATGATCTGTTCCAGGGCCTCCCTTCTCAATCCCCCTTAGAAATTTCCATCATTCCTTCCCTATCCAATTTCCTTTCCTCCTCCTTACTTCACCAACTCAGTCTTCCCAACATTTTATGTGGTGGGTTTCATACTTTGGCCTGGATTTTGCCTACTTTTGAAGGAGCCCTGGTGGCACAGTGGTTAAGAACTTAGCTGTTAAAGATCAGAGGTTTGAACCTACTAGCTGTTCTATGGGAGAAAAGATGATGCAATTTGTGTTCATAAAGATTTACAGCCTTGAACATCCTATGGGGGCACTTCTACCATGTCCTGTAGGTTTGCTGTGAATAAAATTGGACTCCATGGCAGTTGGTCTGTTTTTGTTGTTGTTGTTTTTCTTCCCGACTAGGATAAGCACTGTACCATAATAAGTCAGTTTGAACCATAAGGTTGGATTTTCAAATTCACCAGTTACTCCTCAGAAATCCTCTACAGGGTCACTATGAGTTGGGACCAACTCAATGGCACTTAACAACATCAACAAAGTGGTAAAGTGAAGGGTCATCAAAAAAGAGGAAGACTTCCAACAAGATGGATTGGCACAGTGGCAGTAGCAAAGGGCTCAAGCATAGCAACAATTGTGAAATTGGCACAGGACCAAGTGGTGTTTCGCTCTGTTGTGCCTAGGATCACTGTGAGTCAGTACCAAATTGACGGCACTTAACAACAACAGCAAATGTTTTCCTGAGTTGTCTTTCTTCCCCATTCTCCATATTGTCTAAGCAAGGTTCAAAAAAACAGAGCCAGCAAGATACAGTTTGTCATGATGGCAGCATGGAGAGAATGGAGAAGCCAAGAAGGCTAAAACCAAATGTGGTTTGCAGCAAGGCTGCAAACACACCCACCTCACCAAAGAGCTAACATCTGTTTTCTATATCTACATACTCAAGTGAGTACCCTCGCTCCCCACTTCTCCACAAGTGGGTGAGTTACGTGAGTCCTGCTCAGAGCAGGGGCTCTCACTGTATGGAGGCAGGATTGGTCCCGGAATAAACATGCTCTTAGGTGCATTTGAATTTCTGAAAACGAAAACAGGTGTTTACACAAAGGTTTTTGCTAAATTTGCAAAAACACAATGAGGAAATCTGCCAGTGAAAAAGACATTATATTCCAAACTGGCAAAGTCTAGTTTGAGAGCTGCAGAGAGGTAATAGCTACACCATATAAACTCATTGGTTGTTTATTCACTACGGCTGTATAGAGCACTGGGGTTTGTTGTTTGTTTGTTTGCTTTTAATAAACTTTATTTTTCAGAGCAGTTTTATGTTTACAGAAAATTAGGCAGCAAGCACAGAGCTCCCGTATGCTCCCTGATTCCTGTACACGGTTTCTCTGATTGTTAGCATTTAACATCCATGTGGTACACTTGTCACAACCGATGAAACAGTATCGGTAGGCCTTCCTATCTTTAACTATCTATAATTTAAATTTATTTTGTTCTTTCAAATTGACTTTTTTTTTCCCTTATAAAATTTATTTCTATTTGAAGTCAACAGCTATCTATCAGTATGACAAACTTTGGCAGCTTGCATGTTGCTATGACGCTGGAAGCTACACCAACAATACAGCAAATACCAGCAGGGTCCCCTATGGTGGACAGTTTCAGAGAAGCTTCTAAACAAAATCATACTAGGAAGAAAGGGTGGCAATCTACTTCTGAAAATGATTCTATTTCTCTCCATTACTGTGGAGTCCTGGTGTGGTGCTGTGGGCTAATGCATCACACTGTAAAGCCATTTGAACTGAAAGATCGGTGGTTCAAGCTCACCAGCTGCTCCTTGGAAACCCTATACAGAGTCACTATGGGTCAGAACTGACTCTAAGGCACTTAACAACAACAACAACTGTGGTGTGCAGCATGCAGAGGGGCCTCCAATGGGTTTACACAGTGCAAACTTGGCAGCTCCCCAATGAGGTTTTTCTAGTTTGGAATGAATTGTCTTTCTCTCTGCCAACCTTATGGATCACAACAGAATGTTGCCCAATTCTCATGACTTGGACACGTCATTGGGAAAGACCAATCGCTGGGAGGGAGTAGTAGAGGGCCGTAGAGGGTGAGGGAGACCATTGGGGAGTTGGACTGACATGGTAGCTGTGATGATGGAACACGAGGATGAGGATGATGCAGGAAAGGGCGATGTTTCATTCTGTTGCACATATGCTGCCATGAACTGGAGTCGACTTCACATCATCTAACAGCAACAACATTTTAAAAATGCTGATGTTTAAAAATACCAACGATACAAAAGTGGTAGATAGTGTTGGCAACAGTTTGGTGGTACTTTGATGGTGGAAATCTAGGAGTCATTGCATTTTTCTTGTTCAACCTTACAACAGTCCAGAGAAGTTCAGGTCTGTTCTGCTATTGCTCCTTGTGCAAGCTGGGCGTCATCTGCATCCACTATGTGTCAGGTTTTGTGATGAATTATACAATGTAATGTGGCACTGTTGAAGGAATTGGCTTTAATGGAGAAAGGGAAAATTTACAAGGTTGGGTTTACAAAAGATGCGAAGGTAGGCATCCCCACCTGCCATCATCCCACTGAGTTTGGGTGCAGGGTGAAGGGGGTGAAGATGAGGCACTCAAGTTGACTTTTTGTCCAGGCAACTCAGAATGAACTCCTAGGGCCACCATTGACAATTCTTCTCATCAACCCACAATCCCCATTTTACAGAGGTGGAGCCAGGCTAGAGAAATGAAATGGTATGTCCAAGTCCCAAATCAATTCCAGGGACTAATTCAAAACTACTCTACTCCAAGGAAAAGATTTTATGAGGCAACAAAAGAGAAGAGCCTCTACTATTTGTTTTCTGGACAGCTCTATCTTTGAGAAGTAAGAGGATGTCTGGAAGGAGCCAGACAACACAGTGTTTGATGCTTTTCCCTTCAATGATCTGGTTGTCCTCCTAGTCTAGGCCATTTTGGCTTGTCCGGAGCTATCAAAACCATTGCAAACCTTTGATAATTGTAAAGCATACTTAACTAGAGCCATAAAGTTCCTAACCCCCTTATTTTATGAATTAAGATGATATCTACATTTTATATTTCAAAATGCTTTATATATAAATCCTTATTTTGTTTACTGTTGCTGTTAGCAGCTGTTTTCAACTTGGGAGCTCCATGTACAATGGGCCTGGCCCAGTGCCATCTCCACAATTGGTTGCTGGTTGGATCCATAGGGCTTTCATTAGCTGATTTTCAGTAGCTGCTCACTGAATCAAGTCTATGTTTTCCACATAGGAAGGGAGAATTCTGCTACTGAACCATTAGTGAGTGCCCCTTTCCAAAAACCTAAAACCAAAGCAGTTGTTGCGGAGCTGTTTCTGAGTTATAGAGAACCCGTTTGTGTCAGAGAGCTGTTCTCCATAAGGTTTTCAATGAGTTGTTTTGGGAATAGGTTGTTGGGACTTTCATAGGCAATACCTCTAGGTAAGGTCACATCTAGCAATTAACCACTTGTGCCATTCAGGGGATCCTTCCAATCGCTGCTGCTGTTGTTGTTGTTAAGTGACGTCAAGTCATTTCCGACTCTTAGCAAACCTATATAGCTAGGGCTTTTGAGGAGGAGCTGCTGGGTTTGAACAGTCTACCAATTGGTTACCAGTCTAGTGCACATCCAACAGCGCCACACAATCCCTGTGGTTGGTATTAAGTGCTGTTGAGTCACTTATGACTCATAGTGACCCAGTATAGGGTTTCCAAGAATCAACTGGTGGGTTTAAAACACCAACCTCTTAGTTAGCTGTCTAGTGCTTATCCTCCAGTGCCACACCAGGACTCCACACAATCCCTGTTGTTTTTATTAAGTGTCATTGAGTCGATTCCAACCTATAGTGACCCTGTATAGGGTTTCCAAGGAGCAGCTGGTGAGCTTGAACCACCGACCTTGCAGTTCAAACGATTTTGCTGTCTGATGCATTAGCCCACAGCGCCACACCAAGACTCATCCCTAGAAATGACTAAATCATGGAGGTATCAATAGAAAAATTTGTACTCTTTATCACAAACACCAAGGTGAAAATAGGAACTATTTCTTTAATTCTTACTACACCGTTTTTAAGAAACACTTATGTATTCCATTCACCTCTTTCCTCTCATTCTCCTCCTCCTCCTCTCTGAAAAAGTAAGTGTATCCATAAATATGCAAAATGTAGAAAGCTGACTTTCCCTATATCTAATAAAAACCTTGGGGAGTAATTGAAATAACTCAGAGCGGAAAGTCAGGTTACAGGCTGCATAATATCAAAAGAAAATCTATACCAAGGAAAAGCAACTGAAGATAGGAAGCGAGGCTGGAGAATAAAAGCAGAATAATGAGTAACTAGGAGAAACTAAAAAAAAAAAAAAAAAAACCTTTTAGATTCACATTTTTAAAAAATAGCCAAGAAGCCTTTTTTAAAGAAATTACGCTAGACAATGTGAACATTTTATGCATTTTTAAGGACTGCAAACTGAAAGAAGAGAAAGGAAATATGCTACTTCTCTTTGAAATTTATTCATCTGACAAAAGTCTGAGAGAAGCCACAGGTTTCTATCAACATTTGACAAATGTGTTTTTTCATGATTGGGCTTGCCTCCCCTCCTCTGGTTCCCCTTTTAACACGACCCAAGTTTTAAAGGAAAACTATCAAGATGGCATTATCACAAAAGATCCATCCTCTATCAATTGTACAGGGTGCTTTTTGGAGTATCTTGCTTTGGTCTTTTTGATTTTATGAAAGATTGCTGAATTCGTGGTGAAGAGAGAAATGATGTTGATTTGATATGTCTGGGTCTTAGGGAGGCATTGTGATCATAGCCTCGCCTGCATTTCTGGAAGAATACTTTTGCTTATTACCTTGCCCTAACTGGATTTGCTGACCTCAGGCAAATCATTCACTGCTTCTAGGCTCAGTTTCTTTCTAATTTATTATTGTTATTATTAATTTTTAGCTTATTTCATATAAAAATAAAAACATTGGAAAATGGAAAGGTAAAAAGAATGAAAACCAGTCATCAAACATAATGACTGTATATTGAATTTCCTATCAATCTTTCTTACCATTTTTAAGCTGTTTTCTTTAGATTTTTTCCCTACAAGGTAGAAATCAAACTATTTTGTACAATTTTATATCTGATTTTTTTTTCTTTCAGCAGTGTTTTCTAAATTTTTCCAAATAAGAATATATAGATTTTTAACCATCACTACCTATACCCTAAGGAGCTCTCATAGCGTAGTGGTTATTAATCAGGCTGTGAACCTCAAGGTCAGCAGTTCAACACTACCAGTCATTCTGCAGGAGAAAGATAAGGCTTTCTGCTCCTGTAAAGATTCACAGCCTTAGAAACCCTATACAGAGTCGCTATGATTCAGAACCAAGTCCACGGTATATAACCACCACCATGGCTATACCCAATGGAGTCCTGGTGTGGTTCTGTGGGTCAATGCGCTGGACTGCAAAGTCAGTTTGAACTGCAAGGTCAGTGGTTCAGGCTCACCAGCTGCTCCTCGGAAACCCTATACAGGGTTGCTATGGGTGGAACTGACTCGACAGCACTTAACAACAACACCAGCTATACCCTATACCCATGACCATTGAATTGGTTTGGACTCACGGTGATTCCATGTGCTACAGAGCAGAACTGTGCTCCATAGGGTTTTCTTGGCTGTAACCTTTATGAAAGCAGATTACCAGGCTTTTCTTCTGTGGTGCTACTACACGGGTTTGAACCGCCAACTTCATGATAGGATCGAGCACAAACTGCGCCACCCAGGGATCTTATCATTGTCTATAGCTGCATAATATAAACATTTTTTTAAGATCAAGAATATTCATATTTATTGCTTTGATATATTCTGCTATCCAGTGGAAATGTACATAGCAAATTGTTCAAATTGAAAACAAGTTGGACTTAAACATCAATGCAGCAAAAATTATCTTCATACTGGGACAGGGGGTGAATGTGACCTTATGGAATTCATACCTATTTTTCTACAGAAATATCCTTGCATCTTGGGCTTCTTACATTAATAGAGTTACACCTGTGGGTTTTTGTTTTTAAATTTAGAGGAAATCTATGTACTTGATGTTCTTTTTCACTAACATTAGGTGGAGTTTAGCAAATTAAGATGAAGGTGACAGCCTCTCTGTGATTACAGTTCCATGTAATGCATTCTATGATGCTTTTATTTTTTGAAAGAGCCAATTTCAAATGTGCATTAAATTACACTGAATACAAAGTGAAGAAGGCCTGATGGTCTCATTTATGAAAACACGGTGTCCTTTTTGGTCTTAAAATTTCAGGAAGGGGATTTCAAATGGCTTAGTGTTTGCATGTTTCAATGCCAGAGCATAGAAGTAGACTCTGGCATCTGCTGTAAGATGTTCTTCATCTACCAGAGCATCAAGTCTCTTCAGCAGGTCATTCTTTGCTAAGGAAATTACTTCCACAAATTCTCCATCCTCAGGCTTTGATTTAGGTCTTACATTTTCAGCAGCATCTCCATCAATGGTTACTGTCATGGTGTGCATAGTACAATTTGACAAACCTGGATTCACACATATAACTGGAGAACATACAGCAATGTTGCCTTTATAACCAGTTTCTTCCTCATGTTCTGGGCTTTCATTATTATCTATGAGACCTGCAGGGAATTCTATGTAGTAGCCACCCATTGGTGGTCGGAATTGTTTCACCAGGACAATGGATTCATAGTGAAGAGTTCTTTGCAGTGCTGGGATAACTGCCACCTCATCGGCTGACTGTCCTTTCCTGGTTGTATGTTTCACGGTTTCCCATGTTTTAGTTTTACCAGTGGGATCCATGTTAAGTTATGTTTTCAAGCTTGATCCATTTTCCTTCTGAAATCAACTACGGTACTATACTCAATTCAGAGGGCAGTCTCAGTGTGCACATAAAGCAGTAGCCTTTTTCCTACTAGCTTATCTTTCATTCTTGCCAACAGCAACCTAATAATTATCAGCAGATCTCCTCTGAAATAATAGACTATTTGGTTCTTTAAGAAGAATCCATTGGTTCTTGGTTTTCTATATTCAAACTGGTCAGTCTTTACAGTCCTCGGGTATGATGTTCACGTCCAAGGTGTCGAAGGAAGGGAAGGGACTTCCTGTGGGAAGGGAGATGAAAGAAGAAAAAGCAAACCCGAGCTGCAGTCTCAGGAGATGCGAGTCTACTCAATATATGCATTTTTGTTGTCTTTGGATGGACAGAGCACTTTTGATAGCTTTGAAACTGTTTGATTTGCTCACAGAAGGAAGAGAATGCACAAGCAAGGTCCTGATACCACTTTGTATTTTTGATGGTTACAGCCAGGCTCACCTTTACTTTTGCCTTGAATTGTTAGTTTCATTTATGTACAAAGAGGTGAGTTTGATATATTTCTGCATAACATTTTGGCTCCTACACCAGTGACAGTATTATCTATATTGGTGACTGTGGACAAAGCCAGAGAGACCTGGTTACAAAGTCCAGCTCTGCAGACTACTAACTCTGTGGCTTGGGGTAAAGTTCTTGACTACTCTATGCGTCCATTTTCTCATCTGCAACAGTGGGAATATCATCAAAATTGATCAGTTTCAAGAAATATCTTTTAATACATCTGCTACAGCCAATGTTTCCATTGTTAATTTTTCCTCCCATTTCCCTTCTTCAATACTTTCCAGAGCTATTACAATCAATGGCATCTTGGAACAGAAGAGATATAGCCATACTTTCCTTACAATGCTACTGAAAGGATTAGCTGAAATATTATACATAAAGTGTTCTTGCCATTGTATAATCATGCACATGGTATGTGCTCGGTAAATAAGAAATGCAAATGATTTGTACTTGACAGTTAACATCAAGGTTGGTGGATTGACAGGCCTGGTAATAGACTTCTGTTAATATTACAGTGAAGAATCGATTTTAATTTGTAATACACAGGTCACCAGGCCAACAAATGATGGCAAATAACAACTAATAACAAAATTGTTGTGTAAGTTTAAAAAATATAGATTGTTTTTAGAATATAGAAGTTTATTCTCTGTAGAATATTTAGTATAAGAAATATATTATCTTTAAGGTAGCATATTTGTTAAGATTCATGCTTCTTAGAAAACTTCAACATTGTTTCATTAATTAGAGATAGCACAGCAATGGCCAATCGGTTTAGTTTCATGGGACAAGTCTGATCTGTTGCTTATTGTCAGATACACTATATTGTGAGAAATGCTGAGGCAGAATCTGGCTGTTCCAGACAAGAGTGTCAAGGCTGATTAGTAGTGTGTTCCCCAGGCTAAGGAAGAAGTGGCAACACACATGCCAAGTATGTGCCATCTCTGCATATGGTGTCAGACAACTTTACTCGGAGCAACATTACCAACCATGATTTGTTTCAACAAATCTTGTGGCAATGTACTGACTCTGGGTCCATGTGGGAGGCTGAGAGCCACACAGGTAAGAGGCAAATTCAGAAGACGTGGATGTTTGGGAAACACAGAAGCTGATACAGACCTGAAAATCTCAACAACCATCTGAAAGCACATTCCTTAATGATGTTGGGGGTTTTAGTCACATGGTTGCTAAAATACGGTGGAGATGAACTCAGAAAATGCAGCCGCTGCAGACATGTTTTCATTATTGAAAGTTATTACAAGAAATAGTCCAATGAAACAGGATGCACTTAGACGGTTTTCTTAAAACTCCAACCCGAGAAAAAAGTTGGAAGACATTTCACCAAAGGGGAGGGCAAAGCCTTTGCAGTGACTCCAGTCCTTGTTCTGTTCATGCTGACTTTGGTCTTGCCTCCTGATTCTTGAATGCTCTATAGCTTGGTGTTTCTGGGTCTTTGCTGTCGATGACTGGCTGCCTTCCCCTTGGTTTCCACATTATCTTTTCGATCACATTTCCACCATCACCATCAGTTTTCACTGAGTCAATTCTAACCCCATTATGTGTCCCAGTACAACTGTGTTCAATAGGGTTTTTA
Organism: Chrysochloris asiatica; assembly: GCF_000296735.1. Taxonomy (NCBI): domain Eukaryota; kingdom Metazoa; phylum Chordata; class Mammalia; order Afrosoricida; family Chrysochloridae; genus Chrysochloris; species Chrysochloris asiatica. The sequence continues at coordinate 13,544,615 of NW_006408524.1, read as the reverse complement.
ATGACTTGTTTTTTAAATAAGTTGATCTCCAAACCTTTCTTCTGAGGTACAGCTGGGTAGGATTGACCCTCTAACATTTTGGTTAGCAGGCAAGTGCATTAACCTGGCTCACTTTGCTGTAGGTAAAAGACTTTAAGTCCAGGACCCATCTCTCAAAAAGGGCAATGGTGGTGGAAAAAGGGACTGCTGATTTTATACCATGGTCCTTGTGATCTAATTCTCAGTGTTG
>NW_006408524.1:13539418-13539971 GCF_000296735.1 Chrysochloris asiatica | reverse complement strand
TTCAGTTTCTCTCCATTGAGAGTAACGTAGGCTGTTGGTTTTGTATATATGTTCTTAATTATGTTGAGGAATTTCCCTTCAATTCCTACTTTGTTGAGGTTTTTATCAGGAATGGATCTTGGATTTTGTCAAATGCCTTTTATGCATCAATCGATACGATCATGTGATCTTCAGCATCGTTTCTATCACCAAGGCAGTATTTTTCAACTTCTGTTGGAAAAGCCTTTACTCCCACAGGCTTTACTTCCTTTTTGTTCCCAAGCTTTGCATTCCAATCACCGGTAATGATCAATATATCCTGATTGCATGTTTGATCAATTTCAGATTGAAGAAGTTGGTGGAATTCTTCTACTTAATCCTCACTGGCTTTAGTGGTGGTTGTTGCGCAAATTTTAATAATAGTGGTATTAATTGGTCTTCCTTGTAGTCGCATGGATTTTACCCTATCACAGACAGCGTTGTACCTCATGACTGATTTGGATATGTTCTTTGGACAATGAATACAACACCATTCCTCTTCAATTTGTCATTCCCGGCATAGTAAACCATGTGG
>NW_006408524.1:13518047-13538968 GCF_000296735.1 Chrysochloris asiatica | reverse complement strand
ATCACTCTTTCTTCCTAGTCTGTCTTTGTCTGGAAATTCATCTGAAAGCTGTTCACCATGGGAGACCCTGCTGGTATTTAAAATACTGGTGGCATAGCTTCCAGAATCACAGCAATTCACAATCCACCACAGTATGACAAACTGACAGACGAGTGTTGGTAGGACATGGTTGTTGTTGTTGTTAAGTGCCATCGGGTCAGGTCCGACCCATAGCGACCCTGTACAGGGTTTCCAAGGGTGTAAATCTTTACGGGAGTAGAAAGCCTCATCTTTCTCCCTCGGAGCGGCTGGTAGTTTCGAACCGCTGACCTTAAGGTTCGCAGCCCGATTCGTAACCACTACGCTAGGTAGGACATGGTAGACAAACATTAATCGGAATTGGTTTCTTTCTTTTGGGCTTCATCAGAGGCTGGGCTCTCCTTGTTTTTAGTTTCTCCATTTTCAGCAAGTGAATCTTTAGTTTTTTGGTTAGCCACTAAGCCTGTTCTCCCCTTGCTCCCCTTTTCCCTTCGTCTGCACTTTTTTTGTCTGTAGATGTATCCTTTTCTGCTGCCTGTTTTGGTTTTGTTTCCACTTTTGCAGGAGCATGTTTAGCTGACAAACTCGCCTATATCCTGTTGGGTTCCTCTCTCAGTGCCCAAATTGACCTTTGTCATGGGCATCTTGGCCGTGGGGAAGGCGCATACGGGGAACTGAGGCCAGAAAGCACAGAGAACCTTGGGGAAGCTGAGTTGCCTGGCCGCCAACACTCTGCCTGCCGCCCAAGCTGCTAGCAACCACAACCAAGAATGTTTCTTTTGGTGTTAAAATCTTTTCTTCACGTAACCCCCCTCCCCTCAGCCCTTTTAAATTGTGAATCGTGTGAACGTTTACTGAACAAATCGGTTTTCCATTCAACGGTACATGCCCGTTTTGTTTCATGCCATTGATCACAATTCCCACAATGTACCATCACCGATCCCACTTCTCCCGTCTCCTGCTTCCACTCTTCCTGTCTCTGAAGCCTTCGTGCTTTCTGAATTTTGTCCTTGGGTAAGTGCTGCCCTTTTGACGTCAAATGGTGGATTATTCTAAGGAGCATGGACCTCCCCAGTGCCACTGCTTGGAATCATGGTGTAGCTGCTGGTTAATTCACAAGGTAGTTTTGAAACATAAGGTTGGTGGTTCAAGCCCACCAGCTGCTCCTTGGTAACCCTATACAGGATCACTGTGAGTCCAAATCAACTCGATGGTACTTAACAACAACTAGAGTCACTGCTTACCTTATTGTGGTTGCTAAGTGCCGTGGAGTCAGTTCCGACTCATAGCAACCCTGTATATAGTTTCTGAGGCTGTAAATCTTTATGGAAGCAGAAAGCTTCATCTTTCTCCTGTGAAACGGCTGGCAGTTTCGAACTGTTGAACTTGAGGTTAGCAGCCTGACTGGTAATCACTACGCTACAAAAGCTCCTTATAGACCTGTCTATTTTTGGCTGAAAATAAAACAGGTGGAGGGCAGTGAGTTCAGTTCCAGACCTGAAGAATGACTAGGTGCATTGGGGGTTCTACCAATCTCTCTAGTCCACCAGTGAGCCTAGACTTTTTATGATTTGCGTTTCATTCCACATTTCTCTCTCCCTCTTTGCATGGCCTACTAATGTGATCCCTTGCAGAGTAGTTGGTAGTGGTGGTCAGGCATTATTATATCCTGCTGTCTTCATGTGTCCCCACCAAATTTTGCGGACCTTCCTCTTAGTGTATATTACCTGTCCTTCCCCCAAGTTAACAGGAGCTCTGGTAGCGTAGTGGTTATGAATTGGGCTGTGAACCCTAAGGTCAGCAGTTTGAAACTACCAGTGGCTCCGTGGGAGAAAGATGAGGCTTTCTGCTCCCGTAAAGACTTACAGCCTTGGAAACCCTGTTCAAGGTTGCTGTGGGTTGGAACCGACTCGATGGCACTTAACAACAACATCCTTCCTTCCTCTTTTGTTTCTGGAAACAATCACAGAATTTCTTTTTGTGTGAAAGCCTTTCTTGACTTTTTATAATAGTTGTCACATAAAATATTTGTTCTTCTCTTATTGACTTATTTCACTCAGTAAAAAGTCCTCCAAGTTCAGTCATGTTATGAGATATTTCAAAGATTCATCATCATTTTTAAATGTGGGTTAAACATTGGGTTGCAAACTGAAAGGTTGGTGGTTTGAATCCAGCAACCACTCTGGGGGAGAAAGATAAGGGTGTTTAGTCCTGTAAAGGTTTAATGTCTTCTTCTTGTTGTTGTTGTTGTTGTTGTTGTTGTTAAGTGCTGTCAAGTTGATTCTGATCCATAATGACCCTGTATAGGATTTCTGAGGAGCAGTTGGTGAGCTTGAACTGCCAACCTTGCAGTTCAAATGGCTTTGTAGTCTGGCGCATTAACCCACAGCACCATCTTGGAACCCCCAAACTGCTCCCAAACAACTAATGTCAACCTTAGTTTTTTGGTATTTGAGGCTACTTCTTAATTTTTAGTTTTTGACATTATCATAGTGGTTACAAGTTGGGCTGCTAACCTCAAGGTCAGCTGTTGGAAACTACCAGCCATTCTGTGGGAGAAAGATGAATCTTACTGGTCCCGTAAAGATTTAAAGCCTTAGAAACTCTCTATGGGGTCCCTGTGAATTGAAACTGACTTCTTAGCACACTACCATTGAGTTCCTATTAGAGAGGAGAAGAATTTAGCTATTCACAACTAAGTTTATAATTACTTTTTTCTTTCCTTCACAACTTTGTCATCTTCTTGAAGTTAATAGCTGTCTTGGGTTTCTTTCCCTAATTTTCTAAGTATCATAAATTCACCCTTAAATGCTGTGTATTTATTTGATTTCTTTGCAACATGCTCTGGTATATTAGATATTCTGTTAATTTTCTCTTGTGGACGTCTTTCCTGATCCTCTTGACCTACTTGAGTCTAGATTTGCTACTCTCTTATCCTGATATTCTTGGAGCCCCCTTCTCTATTATTCTGGGGATCCTTTTACCTTTCCTAGGTTGGTATCTACTTTCTAAAAAAGATTTTTCTTGTTTTTGATACAGTATTATTTTGTAATACATCCCTCTACTCTCTAACTATCTGGAGTCCTGGTGTGGTGCTGTAGGATAAGCACAGGACCACAAAGTCGGTTTGAACTGCAAGGTCAGTAGTTAAAACTCATCAGTCACTCCTCAGAAAACTGATAGAGGGTCTCTATGTCAGACCTTACTAGAGAGCACTTACCAACAACAGCAACTATCTCTCTGCCTCTCCATCTCTCTCTCTCTCTCTCTTTCTCTCTTGTGAGGATGGTACAGGACCAGGGATTGTTTTGTTCTGTGTGCATAAGGTCACTATAAGTTGGAATGACTTGATGGCATGTCACAATTGCTGCTATGCTTGAGCCTGTTGTTGCTGCAATTATGTAAGTTCATTTTCTTCCTCTTTTTCTTAGACCCTCCACTTTACCAAGCATGAGGACCTTGTCCAGAGACTGGTTCCTCCTGATAACATGTCAGAACATGTCCTGATAACAGATCCAAAGTATGAGAGATGAAGTCTCTCCATCCTCGATTCTAAGGAGCATGCGAGTTGTACTTCTTCTAAGAGAGATTTGTTTATTCTTCTGGAGTCCATGGTATTTCCAATATTCTTCTGCAACAGCATAAGTCAATGTACCGATTCTTCCATGATCTTCATAGTGATAGTCCAACTTTCAAGCATAAGAGGTCATTGAAAATACCATTGCTTGGGTCAGCCATACCTTAGTTGGCTATCTTTGCTCTTTAATATTTTAAAGAGGTCTTTCGAACAGATTGGCCTAATGTATTACATCCTTTGATTTCTTGACTGCTGCTTCCACCAGTTTTTGACAACTTCAATATTTTCACCATTTGTGTTGGAGTCTTGGTGTGGTGCTGTGGGTGAAAGCACTGGACTACAAGGTGGTTTGAACCACTCCTCAGAAGCCCTATACAGTGTCACTATGAGTCGGAATCGACTCGACAGCACTTAACAACAACATCATGTTATTTAATGGTCAAGTTGTAGGGATTTTTTATTTCTTTACAATCCATGCTGAAGGAAATTTATCAGTAGGTATTACAAATCCTCTTTGTTTCCAGCTAGCAAAGTTGTATCATCTGCATCTTGCAGGCTGCTAATGAGTCTTCCTCATTAGCTAAAACCTGATGTCAGGTTTTTCTTTAAATAATCCAGTTTCTCAGATTATTGCTCAGCATGCAGATTGAATAAGTATGGTGAAAAGATACAACCCTGGTACACACTCCTCCTGATTTTCAACTCTGCAGTAGTCCCGCGCCCCAACTTTAGTTTTTGTTTTTTTTTTCTCTAATAACTGTCTCTTGGTCTATGTACCAGTTCCTCATGAGCACAATTCAGTGTTCTGGAATACCCATTCTTCACAATGTTATCCATAGTATGTTATTATCCACACAGTCAAAAACCTTTACATAGTCACTAAAACGCAAGTAAACATCTTTGCTTTTAGCCAAGGCCTATATGACATCAGCAATGATATCTCTCATTCCACATCCTCTTGAATCCGGTTTGAATTTCTGATAATTCTCTGTCTATGTAGTGCTGCAACCATTTTTAAATTATCTTCAGTAAAGTGTTACTTGCATATGACATTAATGATATTGTTCAATGATTTCCGCATTCCATTGCGTCACCTTTCTTTGGAATGGGCACAAATATGCATTTCTTCCAATTGGTTGGCCAGGTAGCTGTCTTCTAAATTTCTTGTATAGGTGAGTGATTGCCTCCAATGATGCATAAGTTTGTTGAAACATTTCAATTTGTAGTCCGTGAATTCTTGGAAACTTGTTTGTCACCAATGCCTTCAGTGCAGCTTGGACGTCTTCCTTCAAGACCATCAGTTCTTGATCATATACTACCTCCTGCAATGGTTGAACATAGACGGACTCTTTTTGGCAGGGTGACTTTGTATTCCTTTCATCTTCTTTTGGTGCTTTCTGCATTATTCAATATTTTGCCTATAAAATCCTTCAGTATTGAAAGTCAAGGCTTGAATTTTTTCTTCAATTCTTTCAGCTTGAGAAATGTTGAGCATGTTCTTTTCTGTTGGTTTTCTAACTCCAGGTCTTCGCATATTTCATTGTAACACTTTACTTTGTCTTATTGAATTGTCCTTTGAAATTTTCTGTTCAGCTCTTTTACTTCCTCATTTCTTCCAGACCCTATAATTTTCTCTATATTCAAGAGCAAGATTCAGAGTCTCTTCTTAGATCCATTTTTGTCTTTTCTTTCTTTCCTGTCTCTTAAGTGATATTTTACTTCATTCATGTATAATGCTCTTGATGTCATCCCACAACTTGTCTGGTCTTCAGCCATTACTATTGAATGCATCTAAATTCAATCAAGTATGATATATCCAAGGTCATATTTTGGCTCTCATGGACTTGTTTTCATTTCTTCAGCATATGGATAACAGACAGACTGTCCATAATTCATATACCTGAACTTGCATTTGAAAAATGGACAGTCTGTTCCACAGTTAACCCATGGTCTTGTTTTGGTTGATGATCCTGAGATTCTCTGTTGTCTCTTCCCACAGATGTAGTCAATTTCATTCCTGTGTATCCCATCTGGTGAGGTCCATGTGTATAGTTGCCTATTATGTTGTTTTATGGTATTTACAATGAATAAGTCATTGGTCTTGCAAAGTTCAATCAAACTATCTTCAATATTATATCTATAATCGAGGCCATATTTTCCATATGTTGATCCTTCTTTATGTTTCCAATTTTTATATTCTAATCACCAGTAATTATCAAAGTATCTTGATTGCATATTTGATACATTTCAGACTGAAATAGTTGGTATTGTTGTTGTTAAGTGCTGTCAAGTCGGTTCTGTGTTGTAGCGATCCTGTATAGGGTTTCTGAAGAGCAGCTGGTGGGTTTGAACTGCTGACCTTGTGGTTCTCAGTCCAGTGTGGATCCTATAGCACCACACCAGGAGTTGGTAGACTTCTTCAATTTCATCATCACTGGCTTTAGTAATTAATTTGAATAATAGTACTCTTGACTGGTCTCTCTTGTAGGTATATGGATATTACCACATCATAGACAGTATTATACTTCAAGACAGATCTTGGAATGTTCTGCATCATGACTAATGCAATGCTATTCCTTTTCAATTCTACATTACTGTTATAGTAAATTATATGTTTGTCCCATTAAAAATGACCTATACCTGTTCATTTCAGCTCACTAATGCCTATGATATTAATCTCTGTGTGTTCCATTATATTTTTGACAACTTCCAATTTGCTTAGATTCATTCTTTGAACATTCCATGTTCCAATTATTAATGAATGTTTGCAGCTTCTTCTTGAACCCTAAAATTATGTCACAAGTGAAAGTCTAGAAAGCTTTGCTCCATTCAGATCATTATGGTCAACTTTGCATCGAGGAGACAGCTCTTCCCCAGTCATAACCACTAATGAACCTTTGTCTCTAGGCATTTGTCTGTTCTCCAAGTTTCATGGAAGTAGAACAATATGGTGTTGGTCCTTATGAGTCAGCTTCTATTTTGAGAAGGATTCTTGATTATGAGTCAGCTTCTTGTTAAGCTACCCAAAGTGAAGAGAAACTGGGTTTCCAAGACCATCAGAGTTTGTCTCCTTAAGCAAGATGACCAATTAAAGATAGCTGTGTTTTCTTTGATATGCTTGTCCTGGAATCTGGACAGGCCTGTTACTTCATCGAGCAAAAGAACATGGAGGGAATGAGACTATGCCAGTTCTGGATCTAAGCTATCATGTAGGAAGTCTGGCTGTCCTCTTGAAGACAGCCTGTGAAAAGGGTCTCCATGGAGAGATACAGGAATGAAGGCAAATCCACCCTTCCAGCTTCCCCTACCAAGACACCAATCACGTGAGTGGAGCCATCTTGGACCCTCCAGATCAGCCCAGGAGCCAGGTGAAGACTATCTAGTAGCCACAGGTGGCACAATGAGCTTGAGCACTCTACCGCAAGGTTGGTGGTTCAAACTTATCAGCTGCTCCTCCGAAACCCTATAAGGGGTTGCTATGAATCAGAACCAACTCAATGGCACTTAACAACAACAATTAACTGAAAGGTTGGTGGTTCAAATCCACCCAGCAGCATAAGTCTGCTTCCATAAGATTATAGCCACTGAAAACCTGTGCAGCCAGTTTTTCTGTGACAAACATGGGGTTGTGCATATGTATCATCCTGACAGCACTAGGTTTAACACCAGTCAAAGTCATGCGGAGCAGAAGAATTGGTCAGACTAGCTCTGCCCAAATTCCCGAACCCTAAAATTTGAGATATAATAAAAAATATTGTTTTAAGACCTTGAAGTTTATTGTACTTTGTTATAGTACTATGTACTTTGTTTATAGTACTATGTTGTTGTTGTTAAGTACCACGGAGTTGGTTCTGACTCATAGTGACCCTACACAGGGTTTCTGAGGCTGTAAATCTTTACAGGATCAGAAAGCCTCATCTTTCTCCCACGGAACAGCTGGTAGTTTCGAACCACCAGCCTTGAGGTTAGCAGCCCTGATTCGTAACCACTACGCTACCAGAGCTCCTTACAGATGCTTATAGATCTATATTAAAATCACTTTCTTGTGGAAGTCTGAGGAAATTGATCCGGTGACTTCTAACCTCCCCGTGTTGTTAAGTTCAAAGCCATTATGGATTGTGATCTTTATATGGGATCCTTGAAGTTGTCCCTGAATTATAATGGGGTTCTGTTCTGATAATTCCACCCTAAATTGATTCTGACGCTAGTCAAATACCTCTCTCTTTTTTAGTTTTCATTATTACTGATTCTTGTGAACAGTATCTTTGTAAAAACAGCAGTGTTTTGAACAGCAAATTTAAAAATTGCCTGTCTGTAGGTAATCATCTGAGAATGGTTGTTGTTGTTGTTGTTGTTAAGTGCCGTCAAGTCGGTTCTGACCCATAGCGACCCTGTACAGGATTTCCGAGGGTGTAAATCTTTACGGGAGTAGAAAGCCTCATCTTTCTCCCGTGGAGCGGCTGGTAGTTTCGAACTGCTGACCTTAAGGTTTGCAGCCCGATTCGTAACCACTATGCTACCAGAGCTCAAATTACGCGCTGTATGGAGCACATGAGAGGGGCTTCAAAAAGTTCATGGAAAAATTCCATTTTATATATATATATTTTTTTTTTCCATTATATTTTAATTTCAATTTTCTATGAATTTTCTGAAGTCCCCTTGTATTCCTAATGACAAGGACTGTCATAAGTGCTTTTCAATGTGTCTTGCTCGAATATGTTGTAAGTAGTTGAATCTTGTTCCAAGCATCCTGAAATGTCACAAAAACAAGTTCAGTGTGAATCTATTCTCATTTATAGTGTTGGACATTTGATGGTTTCTTTCAACATGGAAACACATATTTTCAGTTCTGAGAGATGTTTTAAAATAATCTCATTGGTAAATTCCTCCTATCTTTTTATTTTTCTGGAAGTTTCAATATTTGGATATTGACACCTAAACTAAACTTCTAATTTTCTTAAGTTAGGACCTTATTTTCTATCTCTGTGTTTTGATCTGTTTTCTGGATGATTTCCTCAACTTTATCTTTAAACTTTTAAATGAAAATCATCTTTTTTCAGACGTATTATTTCCAAGAGGTTTTGAATTAATTTATTATTTTCAATCCTCTGAATGAATGTTCCATTTCTTGTTTCATAAATGCAATAGCTTATTTTTTTGAGGAAATTGATTTAGTAATTTTTATATGTAGGATATTATTTCAAAATTGAAAAAAGTTGATCCCTCTTAGTTCATAGTTTCTGTTTTGTCTACGCTGTCTTTTCTCTTCGATTTTGTATTCTTTCATGTAAGAGGCTTTCTTCAGGTATCTGATTTTCCTGGGTTGTTGGCTTATATTTAAACATGGAAGATTGATTGGAAACTGAACAACGGATTGGAAGCTGGGCCCCTGGGTATGGTTTATTGACTATGGTCCCCACTGTTGTGGGGGCTGGCTGGCCCAGGGGAGGATCTTGTAGTCATCAGCCGTGACAGTATAGACCAAGTTGTGGAAGGAGGTGGTCTTTAGCGCTCTGCATGTATGTGTTAATTAGGGCACTTCTGTTGTTCAGTGGGCCTTGATTTTGGTGTATTCAAAGAATAAGCATCTAGTTTTGAGAAAGTCAGAGAAAGGGAAGGGCAGTTGCTCACTGCTTCTTAAGACTTTTTTTCAATGTTTACCTCTGTTTTTTAGTATCACTTCTAGAAAAGGAAGTGATACTGAAAAGTGATACTAACATGGTTACTGTATGCAACCAATCCCTAAGTCTTTTGGAAGTTCTGCACTGTAAATTGGTCTGCTTCTTGACTTCTTCAGTCTGCCCAGTCAGTTACTGCTTGCTCATCTACTTTTAGCTTGCCATATTTTGTGGCTGTTGCCTCTCCATTTGAGAGTTCCTGGTATCAGGTAATGGTGGTAGTGAAACAGTTAAGCACTTGTCTACTAACCAAAAGGTTGGTGATTTGAGTGTATCAGAGATTCCTTGGAAGAAAGTTCTGGTATTCTCTTTCCCAAAGGTTACAGCCATTGAAAATGCTATGGAGCGCCGTTTGACTGCCGTTCGGCTCTGCATACACGGGAACACTAAGAACTGAAATTGATGTGTCAGCAAGTTTTGTTGTTTTATTATTCTTTTTCCTCTTCTCCTTCTATTTGCCCTGTGGACAAATTCATTTACTGTCATTTTAGTGAGATCTCTCAAGGGTGGGAAGAAAATGCTTGTATTCAATCTGTTATCTTTACTCAGGACCCTGAAACAAGTACTTTATATATCATTTACACCCTCTACCTCAACTATTTTATTATATTTTTAAAAACCAGGTAGGAAATGGACATTAGATCTAAGTTCAATACTAAAATAATTTCATGGTCACTAAAGAGGGGTTATTTTCCTTTGGGAAATTAATTGTTGCCAATATTAAGCCTTAAATGTGTTTTTGATAATTCTAAAAATGGAATCTATGTACGGCACTGTTGTCTTGCTCATGACCTGCTCACAGAAGGTAAATAGTGTGGGTATTAATACTTTAGAAACGGGTAGTTGAACCTTTTGTTATGAGAATATAGAAATCTTTATCAGTAGATAAATAGTTTCACTAAAACTTTTGACCAGAAATCGCATCTATAATTTTAGGTTCCAGGCTTTTTTCCTCAGCATTAAGAAGTATTCCAAATAATTGAAGAAACTTTTTTCTCTCATCTGGAAATTAATAATTGCCTGCCCCAAATATGTGGAATCCTGGTGTGGTAATATAGGATAAATACTGTACTAATCCACCTCAAGGTCAGCAGTTCAAACCCAGCAGCCATCCAGTAGAAGGTCATTATGAGTCTGAACCTAGTTGCTGATACCTAACACCAACACCCCAAATCTGTAATCTCTCATAAATTCTAGGAATTGAGTTTCTCATGGCATGCTCAGGAATCCTGAGGCAGTACAGGGATCAGTAGAATATTTTGAAACACCTACAAATTGAGAAAAGAGCTCTGGTGGCGTAGTGGTTATGAATTGGATTGCTAAACTCAAAGTCAGCAGTTTGAAACTACCAACTGTTCTGCAGGAGAAAGATGAGGCTTTCTGCGCCCATTAAGATTTACAGCCTCAGAAACGTTGTACAGAGTTGCTATGAGTTGGAACTGACTCCACAGCACACCACCACTACCACCAATACCAACTGAGAATAGTGCTAATGCCATTTATATGAAGAATGAGTTGAATTTGTATTAATAGGACAAGCTAAGGAGATCTGGTAGCATAGTGGTTACGAATCGGGCTGCTAACCTCAAGGTCAGCAGTTTGAAACTACCAGTGGTTTCACAGGAGAAAGATGAGGCTTTCTGCTCCCGTAAAGATTTACAGCCTCGGAAACCCTGTGCAGGGTCGCTGTGAGTCAGAACCGACTCCCTGGTACTTAACAACAACAAGAAGGATATTAAGGAATGAACTCTAATGACTGTTCTGTTCTCAGATTCTTGCCCTCCTGCTTCCCCATAGCAATGCAGAGTCATATGTCCTGGTGTGATCTTTTTTATCCTTTTCCTCTGTTGCACGTCACAACACAGTCCAGTGGGCTTTTAGACTAGATGACTGCATCAGTTCTGTGATTTGAGAGGTGCAGAGGAAGGATACTTGAAAGGTTTCTTCCCTACATTTGTCCCAATAGCTAAATACTCATATTCTCAATGCTAAGAACTGGTGTGGAGGTTTAAAAGAAAAACCAAATCCTTGCCACTTACTGCTCAGTTCTGACTTAAGGCGATCACATGTGTACAGAGTAGAACTGTACTGCATACGTTGTATGTGCCCTTCCCATTTCCTCACGTGAAATGATGACTAAAATAGGTACTCACTTTAATAAAAGTAATACTTTTTACTCTTGCATAGGTGAAACTTTTTAGGACAGTTGTTCCCCCTTTTAAACTGGGGGTGTGTGAGGGACAGAATACAATGACTGCTGGTACTGTTTGCTGCTGCTGCCTGGCTTTATGTTCAGGGCTTAGCATTATTTTGCTCCATCAGTACCAATGTCAACACAGTGACAGACAAACAAAGCTTTAGTATTATTATGAAGATAATTTTTACCCTGTGGATCCCCGAAAGGGCTTCTAAGACACCCTTCCAGGGATGCCTGGACCAAATTGGAGAGCTGCTGCTATGGTCTAGATCCCATTCCAATCAGCCTCACCCAACACTAGAGGACCAACTCTCTGGGTAATTATTTGTTTGGCAAAATATAATTAGAAGAAGGATAATCATTTGCAATTATGTCATGTAATTTGTGAATAATGGATCCAATAAGGTTATTAAACTCATTAGTGTCTAGTACTTACATGTCTTTATTATTACTATTTTTTTTAAATTTGAAATTAGGTTGGCAAATCTTATCTGCAGTTCCCTGCTCTCCAATTTTCTGTTTTTAATTCTCCAAGAGACTCGGTTTGGAGTAATACATTACTTTTCAAAATTGTTTGCTCGTATATCTGCTAGGTGGGAAAGAATAGACAACTTCTAAACGTTCAGCTTCTAGGACACGTCTCATCAAAAATACGTGATGAAATGTCCTCAAACGCCTTCATGGGATCCAAATACCGATTACTTTGTCTGTTTCTTTTTAAGGCCTGCTGCATCTCTGGCCCACTAAAACAAATTTAAGGCAGAAGCAGACGAAGCCACATTTTCTTTAGAAGATGTCACAAGGTTTACCACTCATTTATGTTGAACCAGTTATCCCACTCTGACCTCTCCAGCTTGGTGTGGTAGTTTTGGTAACTGTATTTGGTTCTTAGGGTTTCATGACATGTAATGTCTAATTTGGAGTCCTGGTGTGGTGCTGCAGGTTAATGCTGTGGACCCAGTAGCCAGTTCTCAGAAACCCTATTTAGGGTTGCTAGGAGGCAGAATCGATTCAACTGCACTTAACAACAATAATGGCTAATTTCAGCTTTTTGTTTAAGTCTTTTTTGAAAGCTCCAGTTGCTGCCCTGCTTTTCAAAATTGTTTGCTCGTATATCTGCTAGGTGGGAAAGAATAGACTACTTCTGAACGTTCAGCTTCTAGGACACATCTCATCAAAAATATGTGATGAAATGTCCTCAAACGCCTTCATGGGATCCTTTGCCCCTCCAGTTTGAAGAACATCTCTATTGCTCATCCCTCAGCTTGCACAACTCCATCAATTGGACCAACTCCTGGTTCCATATCCAGAAGGGTTGTAGATTGCAAAGCACCCTACAACTGCAAGGTGATATCAGCCATAAATGCTGAGCTGAGGTATGGTTGGAATTAAGCAGTTACTTTTTAAGGATTTGGGGTCACCTCTTTTCCACTCTGGGGTTTGCTGGGGTAGAAATAGTACTGGTAAAGGATAATAATGGGGTACCACTTTTATTTAATAGCTGGCCAAGCCTTTCATGTCACACAATGCAGACTTTATTGTGCAAAATCCCAGCTTCACTGCACAGTGATCCTGCATACTGGTCAAAGTGCTTCCAAGAATGTTTTGGGTGCTGACTGATAAATTTGGCTATGTCTTGTCTCTAGAAACAGGCTAGTAAAGGGGTGGGGAGGAAGCATATTTGATGGGGAGATGTAACAGCATCTCCTCCAATGTTTCTAAATCAAGTAGCATCATAGAATTGGAAGTGGACTTAAACATCATGTTACCCTAGACCATTGAACTTGAACACTGGGGAGAATTTCAGCGTTTATCCTGCCCAATTCAATTTTATTATTCCTTGCCAGTCTAAAGCCAGTCCTCCTTCCCTTATCGTACACTGACTCATTGATTCTGAGGGTTTAGATTTTGCTTTTTAATGAGAAGCCCTGTCTTTGTAGTTTTGATGTTGTGGGGACTTGGTCTCTTTAATTTAACGTGGATTTCTCTTTTGCACTCATTGCTTTTGGAGATCATATGAACCCAAAGCACTCTTTTTAATCTTTTTAAAAAACTTTTTTTTTTTCCTTTCCACTTATCAACTACAATGCTCTTCACTGTCATTAAACTCCTGGGCTCCAAGTTATTAGCTTCATCGAGTTTTTGTTTTCTTTCTGTTTTTGACGTACTCAATTGTTTTCTGAATCACACTGGGTAAAATAACAAAACAAAACTACATAGTTTTAAGGAATATCACTTATTATTGAATTTTCTGAAGTCTGAGAATCAAGGAAACAAATTTTGTTAATATTGATTCAGCTGAAGGAAATAAAAGTTTGAAAAACTCAGTGGTTATCCTTGTTTTTTAATGCAAGTATGTAATTTCAATTAGAGTTATATTCATGCTTCCAAAAGGAGATATTAAACTTTGATGGGGCAAAGAGTAAAACTGAAGAAGGAAAGGGACCATTTTCTCTTTCAAACTGCATCTTTTTTGTGTGTTCGCGTGGTATATTTTCCAAAAAATGTTGCTAATACTTGTGACATGAGGCTGATGATAGATCATAAGAAGGACATTGTAGAGATTTAGTGGAGTAACACAAAACCCAAACCTATTGTCATTGAGTTGATGCTAAGTCATAGTGAACCAATAGAATAGAGTAGAACTGTCTCATAGGGCTTTCTAAGACTGTAATCTTTAACAAAGTATACTCTCATATAGTTCTACTGGGGATGGTAGGTGGGTTCGAACTGTTGACCTTTCAGTTAGCAGCTGAGTGGGATTCTGTTCCACACTGGTAAGTTTCTGGACTGAAAGAGATATTTGTTCAAAATACCCATGGAAGCTACTCATTCTGTCACCAGTGCTGTTTCTAGATCAATATTTTTTTCATACGTATTCTGCCAGAAGAAGGACGACTACTATCACGTACTAATCTCTCTATAATATTTTTTATACACTTAATAGCTTTTTATTCTTTTGATAAGATTGGCCTAGCACATTATAGGAAGGATAAGCACTGGATTGTCATGCTGCCCATGGTACTCCTTGATGGGAAAATCATGGCAGCTCAGATTCCCACAGAATTTTCTCTTCTATTAAAAGGAAAGGAATCTCATCTTCCTCATTATAGCATAGTGGCAAGAAACACAGACACAGAACACAGAAACAGCTGACCTAAAGAGTATTCATAGAGGACAATGAGGTTGTTGTTGTTAAGTGCCGTTGAATCAGTTCTGACCCATCGCAACCCTGTGTAGGGTTTCCAAGGAGCAACTAGTGGATCTGAACTGTCAACTTTGTGGTTCAAACTGACCTTGCAGTCCAGCGCATTATCCTGCAGTGTCACACGGGAACAATAAGGTAGCAGCAGCGAGAACCCACTGCAGGTAGGGGAACATTTATAAATGTGAGGTGACTTCAAAAACCTCGTGCAAGAACTCCATTGTCTTTTAATTCCCCCTTTTCATGAACTTTTTGAAGCCCCCTCATATAGCACATCAGTCCAATACTAGAGTCAACACTGAGCCATCTGGACGAACAAAGACTAAGTGTTGTTTCATAAACAGCAACACAGACTGTAATACAAAACTCAATCCAGTTGTTGTTGAGTTGACTCCAACTCATGGTGATACCGTGTGTGTCAGAATACAACTGTGCTCTAGAAGATTTTTTATGGCTGAATTTTGCCCCCAGAAGTAAATCACCATGCCTTACTTCTGAGACCTCTCTTTGTGGATTCTAATCCCCAACCTTTTGTTTAGCAGTCAGCCACATTTGCTGATTAGCACCCAGGGACAAGAAGGTACAAAATCAGTGTAGACAACCACAGAATAGAGATATTTTCACATAATCCATACTTAGCCACTTCCGTTGTGTCATCATCTCTCTACATAACCCTTACACTATGTGCAAGAGTACAGCAAAGTACTCATGCCTGAAGATTTACGACTTTTCTTTTTACTTTCACCTGTGTGGCGCTGTGGGTTAATGCATCAGACTGCAAAGCCGTTTGAACTGTAAAGTCGATGGTTCAAGCTCACCAGCTGCTCCTTGGAAACCCTATACAGGGCCGCTGTGCATCAGAACCAACTCTACGGCACATAACAACAACGACAACCATCATATTAAGGAGTTGTGGTAGCATAATGGGTTCAAGTTGGGCTGCTATCCTCAAGATCAGTAGTTCAACTCTACCAGTTGCTCCATAGGAGAAAAACGAGGCTTTCTGATCCCATAAAGATGAACAGGGTTGCTATGAGTCAGATCTGACTACACGGCATATAACCACCACCACCAGCCATCACACCTGTAAGGAAAAAATTCTGTTTGTCTGCTGGATTCTGGAGATTAAGGTGGATGGAAACTATTGCAGGATTGGTGGGTTGGGAAATTTTACATTGATAAGGGAGTAATCTCTGTCCACTTCCAAAGGAGTCCCAGGGAGATATATATGGTGCTTGGTTATTCAAAAGGTTGGTGGTTCAAAGCCACACAGAAGCATCTTGGAAGATAGCCCTGGAGATCTGCTCTGGAACAGTCCTGCTCTGCAGGGCTCACCATGAATCAGACCTGATGGCACTAAATAACAGCAAAGGAGCAGCCCTTTGTTTGGGGGTAGCATAGATTTAGAAAGGAAGAGGGAGACAGGCCCCTCCTGTGCCCCCTGTTCCAACAAAAACTAAAAACAGCTGAACAGGGGTCTGAACAGTAGTTAATTTGGATAGTATTTTGGACAAGTTCAGCTACAGAAGATGTAGGGTGGTTCCTGGGGAGAGTGAGCTGCGAATACAGGCGAAGAAAGAATTGACCACTTTTGCATGGCATGGTGAGTGAATTCCTTCCTTAGCATTCTTTGAGTGACTCAGGTTAAGATTCAAACTGCTTGGCAATTTCTTTTACAATCAGACTGGTATTTCTTTTATGACAACAGGATACGGTTTCAGGTCAAAAGGTGGCTGAGCCAATAGAGTTCATATGTAAATTTAAGCGTCCCTTTATGGAGTTCTGCTGTGGCACAGTGGGTTAATGAGCCAGACTGCAAGGGCATTTGAACTGCAAGGTCGGCGGTTCAAGCTCATCTGCTGCTTCTCGGAAACCCTGTACAGGGTCGCTATGGGTCAGAACCGACTTGACGGCACTTAACAAACAACAACAAGAACCATTATTGGTGCATTCGTCTTACCTCCTCACTTGATAGCAGTCCACTTTAGAGACAGGAAAAGACTTGTTTACCTTAAAACACCTATAGCATCTAGCTCAATGAGTGAGTTATTGTTGTTAAGTGCCATTGAGTCGGTTCCAAACCATAGCGACCCTATACAGGGTTTCTGAGGAGCAGCTGATGAGCTTGAATCGCCGATCTTGCAGTTCAAAGGACTTTGCTGTCTGGCGCATTAACCCACAGCGCCACACCAGGACTTAGTTTCAATGCCAGAGTAGGCGGTAAGTATTAAATTGTATCTTCACACTGAGTGATTAAAGATAATGGTTCAATAAATTATTCAGGTATGAAATGTCTTACATTAAAATTTTAAAATGGGTGCTAATACTGTAACCAATTGTTTCTTGAGCCTTCTCGGGTATTTTACAGCTTCAGGTAAACCACATCTGTGCATACTCTGCCCTCCCTACAATTTCCCTGGTGTATCTTAAGGAGCTCTGGTAGCGTAGTGGTTACGAGTTGGGCTGCTAACCTTTGAGTCAGCAGTTTGAAACTACCAGCTGTTCCACGGTAGAAAGATGAGGCTTTCTGCTTCTGTAAAGATTTACAGCCTCGGAAATCCTGTTCAGGGTCGCTATGGATCGAAACCGACTCGACGGCGCTTAACAACAACATCCTCCTTTCATCCTGTTTTCCAGAACTCAAAGCAAAGCTCTCCCTCTTCTTTTTTATTCAAGGAAGCCATCCATCTACCATATTTCCTTCTGCTTGCTTAATTATATATATATATATTGGGGAATATTGGAAAAGTCCCTTTCTACCAAGCTGCGGACACTTGCAGGTGCCCTGTCAGGTTATAGGCCTGGGAAATATAGCCCAGTCTCGAAGTCCACACCCAACCACACATAGAAAATTGAGTTGTATCTCTGAAAGTCAAAGTGCACGTCTTTATGTATAAATACAGAGCATGAAAACCAGATGACTGCAGGAACTTGAAGCCTTCCAATTATGCTTAGTCATTGTTTTTCTTGTTGGTTGCTGTTGAGTCAGCTCTGACTCATGGTTGATTTTATGTTTAACAAAACAAAACATTGCCCAGTTCTCTGTTACCTTTATGACCATCAGCATTTTAGTCATTACCTTTATAAACAGTAATTTCAGAGAGTGAAAAAGTCAAGTCAACTTCTTTGCCCCTTGAATCAGTGATGGTCTTACTTTCCACCACAAGTAAACAATAGAGCCTCCACAGCATGTTGGTGGTTTTGATAAAATACAATTTCAAGTACTATCTACTATATGGTGGATTCTAGATCTGTGATGGGACTTGGTGTATGTGATTCATCTTCTAGAAACAATTGCGAGTAATTCTCATTTCAACCTGTTGGGAAGAAGCCCCAACTACTTTTCTTTCCTTAAATAGACATATTGAAATGTTTGAAGGTGAACATACACACATACCTACTGCCCGAGTCCAGGAATCCAGTAGTGCCAGAGAGCTGGGGCCAGTTGAGCTCATCAGCAAGTGCTGTTGGCAAATTGAGGAAGGAGTGCTAAAGAAAAATAAAGTAGTAATGATCAGAATGGGTCTTTTCTTCTCAGGTAGTAAGATTATATTATGTATAGATAGTATTCTCTCTTTCTCTCATTTTTATCCTTCTCTTTAATGATCTTTGGCATTTAAAGCATATGCCTCCTAACGTTAACCACCATCAGATAATGCACAAAAATCACCATGACTCGTGATCTGACTCCAGTTCATTACCTGTGAAAGGCCTGGGAAATATAGCCCAGTGAAAGGTAGGGAACTCATGACATTGTCTACATTTCAGAGAGATGCTTAGTGGACACGTAACTTTCCACTCTTAAATTCTATGAGATTTTTCTCTGTATTTTAGATTAGATAATCAGAAAGTCAATTGCCTGAAAAGTAATAACACCCATGCCTCCAGCAAAAAATTCTTCTCTGAGTTTAAAGCTGTGCCCTCAGGCAATAAGGTAGTGCCTCTGACCTACTTGGGATTAAGGCATTTTTTGAGAATCTAATTATGGTTCCTTTCCCCACAAAGATGCACATATATTCATTTAGTTTAGATGTCTGGAGATTCACCTACTAAAGCTTTCTTACAGACCTGAGTTTAAGAACTCATGATGTGGAGTGTTGACAAAATAGAATACATTTGAGCCATATTTCTACTACTTGTGCAAAAAAAGTCTGAAGAAAAAATGCCATCAGGTGTATTTCCTTCATATTCCTGTTATAAATATACTCTGGGCTATAAACCCCTTCTGTGGCTACCATTTCTAGAAAAAAATTTATCTAGACTCATATATTTGGAAAAGGATCACCTAATTTAGTGAGTGTGATGGTTAAGGTTGTGTGCCAACTTGGCTGGGTGATATTGTCAGTGATTTGACAATCATATCATGATGTGCTCATTCCCTACGCTATGATCTGCTATGATGTAATCATTCTCATGATGAGATCTGCTATGAGCAGTGCATCAATTGAAAGGGAGTTTCCACAGGAGTGTGGCCTGTATACAATATATAAGGACATGCAAGCAAAGCCTTCTGGCTTTTTGCTCAATCTGGATCCCACAACTGAGTCATCATCTGCTGATCTCCAGTTCTTTGGATTTGAACTAGTCTGAGGTACTGCCTGCCAGTTTTGAGCTTCATTAACCTCCATAGGCTATGAGTGGGTAGCCTGGCATCTCAGCTACTGTGGCTATGTGAGCAAGGAAAAGCCTCCAGCCTGTTATCTGAGCCATTGACTTGGGACTTGCTACTCTCTACAGACACCTGAGCTGTTTTATTTGAGAGAAATCTCTCTCTCTCTATATATATATATAAGTTCACTGACTTTGGTTCTCTAAAGAACCCAGCCTAGTGGGGAACAAAGCCAAATGGGAATATGGGATTCAATTTAAAAAATCTAACATTCAAATTATTTTAATTTTACAATATCATGAAACAACAGTAAAGACATAGAAAGAACTTTCTAAAAGCTAATTATATAGAAAATTTCCCAGAACCTAGACAGAGACCCAAGTCTACAAACATAGGAAGTGATACGAACCCCAACTGGAAGAAATACATAAAGATCAATTCCGTACCATATCCTAATAATGTTCCTGAAAATCAAAGACAGGAGAGAATTCTGAATGCAGCAAGAGAGGAATCATTGCAGAAATTCTCAAGGCCAGAAAAAAATGGCCTGACAAATCTGTAAAATACTGAATGAAAGCAAATGCCAAGCAAAAAATTCTTTATTCAACAAATTTGTCATTCAGAAATGAGGAGAACATCAAGATATTTCTGAACCAACTGAAGTTTTGGGAAATTGTCACTACCAGCCCAGCTCTGAAGATACTAATCAAGACTAAAGAGTTCTCCAAATAGAAAGACAAAGAACATTAACCAAATATTAGATTCTAAAATGCTTTAAACAATGTTCTGCTGCTACTTGATTTTTAAAATTTTTGATATTTTCTTGCGACTGGAATGCAAAGGTTGGAAACAAAGAGGAAGGATCAGTAGTTGGAAAATATGGCCTTGATGATAGAAATGATGCTGGAGATTGCATGGGAGAATTTTGCAAGACCAATGACTTATTCATTGCAGATATCTTTTTTTAAAGAACATAAAAGACAGTTATAGACCTCATGAGATGAAATATACAGAAATCAAATTGACTACATCTGTGGGAAGAGACAATGATAAAGCTCCACATCAGCCCAAACAAGACTAGGAGCAGACTGTGGAACAGACCATCATTTGCTCACAATTTCAGTTTGAAGCTGAAAAAAATTAAAACAAGTCCACAAGAACCAAAATATGACCTTGAACATATCCCACCTGAATTTAGAGATTATCTCAAGAACAGATTTGATGAGTTAGACATTAATGACTGAAGACAAGAAGAGCTGTGGGATGACATCAAGAACATCATACAGGAAGACACCAAAGGTCATTAAGAAGATAAGAAAGAAAAGACCAAAATGGGTGCCAGAAGAGACTGTGAAAATTGCTCTCCAGCATAGAGATGATAAAGCAAATAGAAGATATGAGGAGGTTAAAAGAGTTGAACAGAAAATTTCAAATGGCAGCTCGAGAAGTCAGAGTCAATTATTATAATGAAATGTGCAAAGACCTGGATTTAGAAAACTAAAAGGGAAGAACATGCCTATCATTTCTCAAATACCCATTTCAGAACTGAAGAAAAAAATTCAAGTTTTGACGTGCAATATGGAAAGATTCTATGGACAAAATATTGAATAATATAGAAAGCATCAAAAAAAAAAAAA
>NW_006408524.1:13508518-13510526 GCF_000296735.1 Chrysochloris asiatica | reverse complement strand
TTAAGTGTTCTGGAATACTCATACTTTGCAATGTTGTCCATAGCTTGTCATGATCCACACAATCGAAAACCTTTGCATAGTCAATAAAGCAGAGGTTAACATTTTTCTGATATTCTCTGCTTTCAGCTGAGATCCATTGGATATCAGCAATGATATTCCTTGTTCCACAGCCTCTTGTGACTCCAGATTGAACCTCTGGAAGTTCTCTGTCATTGTATGTTTGTAGCCGTTTCTGTATTACCTTTAATAAAACTTTACTCTCATGGGATATCAGAGAGATTGTCCGATGAATTCCACATTCTGGTGGGTCACTTTTCTTTGGAATGAGCTCAAATATGGATCTTTTCCAATAAGTCGCCCAGATAGTTGTCTTCCAAATTCTTGGAAGAGATGAGTGAGTGCCTCCTGTGTTGCCTCACTTTCTTGAAAGATTTCAATTTTTATTCCATCAATTCCTGGTGCCTTCTTCTTTGCCAATTCCTTCAATGCACCTTGGACTTCCTCCTTCAACAACAGTGGCTCTTGATCATATGCTACCTCTTGAAATGGTTGAACATCAACCATTTCCTTTTGGTACAGTGACTCTGTGTGTTCCTTCCATCTTCTCTTGATGCTTTCTGCATCATTCAATAATTTGCCCAGAGAATCTTTCAGTGACGAAAGTTGAGGCTTGAATTTTTTTCTTCAGTTCCTCTAGCTTGAGAAATGCTGAGCGTGTTCATTCTTTTTGGTTTTCTGATTCCAGATCTTTGCACATTTTATTGCACATCTTTTTGAGCTGATCTTTGAAATTTTCTGTTCATCTCTTGTACCTCATTTCTTCCATTTGCTTTAGCATCTCTATGCTCGAGAGCAAGTTTCAGTGTCTCTTCTGATACCCATTTTGACCTTTTCCTTCTTTCTTGTCTTCTCAATGACTTTTTGCTTTCTTCCTGTATGATGTTTTTGATGTCATCCCACAACGATTCTGGTCTTTTGGTCTTTAGTGTTTAATGTATCAAATCTCTTCTTCAGATGATCTTTAAATTTAGGTGGGATATATTCAATGACATATTTTGGCTCTCGTGAACTTGTTTTCATTTTCTTCAGCGTCACTTTGAATTTGCATCTGAGTAATTGATGGTCTGTTCCACAGTCTGCCCCTGGCCTTGTTTTAACTGATGATATGGAGCTTTTCCATTGTCTCTTTCCACAGATGTAGTCACTTGATTTCTATGTATTCCATCTGGTGAGGTCCATGTGTATAGTCGTATCTTATGCTGACTAAAGAAGGTATTTGAAATGAACAAATCATTGGTTTTGTAGAATTCTATCATGTGCATTCCAGAATCATTTCTATCACCAAGGCCATATTTTCCAACTACTGATCCTTCCTCTTTGCTCCCAACTTTTGCATTCCAATCACCAGTAGTGATCAATACATCTTGATAACATGTTTGATCAATTTTAGATTGAAGAAGTTGGTAGAATTCTTCTATTTTATCCTCACTGGCTTTAGTGGTTGGTGCATAAATTTGAATAATAGTGGTTTTAACTGGGCTTCCCTGTAGGCGCATGGATATTATCTTATCACAGACAGCGTTGTACCTCATGACTGATCTGGATATGTTCTTTTTGATGATGAATGCAACACCATTTCTCTTCAATTTGTCATTCCCAGCATAGTAAACCATGCGGTTGTCCGATTCAAAATGGCCAATACCAGTCCATTTCAGCTCACTAATGCCTAAGATATCAATGTTTATGTGTTCCATTTCATTTTGACAACTTCCAATTTTCCAAGATTCATACTTTGTACCTTCCATGTTCTGATTTTCACTGGATGTTTACAGCTGTTTCTCTTCATTTTGAGTTGTGCCCCATCAGCAAATGAAGGTTCTGTGGGCTTTATTCCCACGGGCTTTTCTCTATTCTCGTCAGCATGGTCAACTCTACTTTGAGGAGTCATCCCCAGTCATGTTTTGAGTGCCTTCCAACCTGAGGGGCTCATTTTCTGGCACTATATCTG
>NW_006408524.1:13495949-13508418 GCF_000296735.1 Chrysochloris asiatica | reverse complement strand
AATGGTTGATATTCAACCATTTCAAGAAATAGCATATGATCAAGAGCCAATGGTACTGATGGAAGAAGTCCAAGGTATACTGAAGGCATTGAAGAAGAACAAGACTCCTGGAATTGATTGAAATCTTTAAACAAGCTGATACAGCACTGGAGACACTCATTTTTGCTAAGAAATTTGGAAGACAGCTAGCTATCTGGCCAATTGATTGGAAGAGATCCATATCTGTGCCCTTCCCAAAGAGAGGTGACCCAGTGGAATGCGGAAATCATTGGACAATATCATTAATATCATGTTGTTGTTAAGTGCCGTGGAGTCGGTTCCGACTCATAGTGACCCTGCACAGGGTTTCCGAGGCTATAAATCTTTACGGGAGCAGAACGCCTCATCTTTCTCCTGCGGAACCACTGGTAGTTTAGAACTGCTGACCTTGCGGTTCACAGCCCGATTCTTAACCATTACGCTACCAGAGCTCCCATTAATATCATACACAAGTAAAATTTTGCTGAAGATAATTAAAAAATGACTGCAACAGTACATTGACAGGGAACTGACAGAGGTTCAAGAGGGATTTATATAAGGATGTGGAATGAGGGATTGCAGTGTTGACATAAGATGTATCTTGGCAGAAAACAAGAATATGATTCAACTGTGTGGATCATAACAAGCTGTAGATAACATTGCGAAGAACAGGTATTCCAGAACACTTAATTATGCTCATGAGGAACCTGCACATACACTAAGAGAAAGTTGTTTGAGCAGAACAAGGGGACACTGAATGTTTTTAAATCAGAAAGGATGTATGCTAGGATTGTATCCTTTCACTGTGTTTTTTCAGTCTGTATGCTGAACAAATAATTTGAGAAGCTGGATTATATGAAGGAGGACATGGCATCAGGATCAGAGGAACACTCATCAACAACCTGCGATATATAGATGATCCAACCTGCTTGCTGAATTGAAGAGGACTTAGAATACTTACTAATGAAGATCAAAGACCACAGCCCTCAGTAGGGTTACATCTCAATGTAAAGTAAACAAAAATCTTCACCACTGGACCAATAAATAGCACCTTGATAAGTGGAGAAAAGATTGGCTTTGTCAAAGACTTCATTTTGCTTAGACCCAGTATCCAGTACTCATGGAAGCGGCAGTCAAGAATTCAAATGACATGTTGCATTAGGTAAACCCGCTGCACAAGACCTCTTCAAAGTGTTCAAGGTCAAAGATGTCAGTTTGAGAGCTAAGGTGAACTATGGTATTTTCAACAGCCTCTTTTGTTGTTGTTAAGTGCTGTTGCATTGCTTCCAACTCATAGTGACCCTGTATAGGGTTTCCAAGGAGTGGCTGGTGGGTTTGAACCACCAACCTGCAGTTAACTTATGGTTACCAGTTCAGTGCTTATACCGTACTACCACACCAGGACACCTATAGTCTCTTTGCATGTGGAGCTTGGATAATGCATAAGGATGACCATAGAAGAATTGATGCATTTAAGTTATGGAGAAGAATATTAAAATTACCATGGACTACCAGAATTAAAAACAAATCTGTGTTGGTATAAGTACAGTCAGAATGCTCCTTAGAAGCCAGGATGTTAAGACTTTGTCTCTCTTAATTCAGACATATCAGGTGGGACCAGTTCCAAGAGAAGGACATCATGCTTAGTAAAGTGGAGGATCAGGGGAAAAGAGGAAGAGCTCCAATGAGAAGGACTAACACAGTGGCAGAAGCAATGGACTCAAGGGTAACATCCATTGTGAGGATGGCGTAGGACCAGGTACTGTTTCCTTCTGTTGTGCAGTATGGGTGGCTATGACTTGGAACTGAATCAATAGCACCTGACAATGACAACACATGCTTAAAAAAATAAGAGATCTATCCAACACAACACTTGTAATCATAAGGACCAGGTACTTGGTATTTTCAGGGGATAAACTCAATAATATAACCTTATAAATAATACAACATCAAGATTGTAAGTGCAAAACAAACCTACCAGGTATAGGATGTACAATGATGCTAGTGGAGACTGATTCACTGACAAAAATGGGGAAGGGAAGAGTATATTAGGAATAGATTTAATACGTTAAGGTTGTATGTTATCTGTTGTTCATCTGTTAAATGTGGTTTCAATCCCAAGTCATGTAAGGTAATACTTGTGGAAACCACTGAGTAAAACTACACAGAAGATAAGAAGGTCTAAAGCAAAATGGCTCATCACAAGAAAGCAGTCAAACACAAAATTAAGAAAAAGAGAATTAAAAAACGAAGATGATATGAAAGACTCCATAAAAAACTGGCAAAATGAATGATGTAGACAAATGGCCTAAACGTCCCTCATAAAAGACCAAGTGTGGCAGCATGGATTAATCAACATGACCCATCCTTTGGCTGGAACAACACCTTAGACATGAGGACACAAAGAACGGAAACTAAACAAATATTCCATGCAAACAGTAAACATAAGAGAGCTGGGGAGGCAATATTGACAGCAATAAACTAGACTTTGGACCAAAATATATGATAAGAGATAAAAGGTACATTAGATGATAATGGAAGGATCAATCAAGCAGGAAGACATAACAGTTACAAATATATATACACCTAGCAGCAATGCCTCATAATACATGAAATGAATACTGACTAATAGGAAAGGAAAACCAGAGAGCTCCACAGTAGTAGTAAGGGAGTAGGGTACGTCAACACATCACTTTCAATTCTAGATAGAACATCTACAAAGATGATCCCTAAGAACACTGAGATCTTAAATAAACCTCAAACCAATTTGACCTAAGGGACACATATCGAACATTCTACCCATCCAATGCAGATGGATTATTTTCCAAAATAGACTATGTACTGGAACACAAAACTAATCTCAACATATTTAAAAGGATTGAAGTAATGGAAAATGTCTTCTCAGACTATGATAATTTGAAGCTGTAGATAAAAGAGCAGGAAAAATAAAGAAAAATGAATATAGCCATATCTTGGATACACTATGCATTTGGTTCTAGACCACTGAAATAAAGCAAATACTTCAATAACAAGTCACGTGGTGGTTTTTTTTTTGTTTGTTTGTTTGTTTGTTTCCTAGTATGTGTCTTGGAAACCCTATACAGGGTTACTATGAGTCAGAACCAACTTGACAGCATTTATCGACAACAACAGTACGCACAAAAGTTATGTCATACTGTATGGTAGTTTATAAAGTTTGCAATAACATTATTAAAATCTGAAATACTGTGAGAATTATCCAAATGTGACACAGTACTATGATGTGAGCCTGGGAAAATGGCTACAATAGATTTGCTTGATGTAGAAGTGCCACAAAACTTCAATTTTTAAAAAGCATGTTATCTGTGAAATACAATAAAATGAAGCACAGTAAAACAAGGTATGCTAGTTGTTCCTTGGAAATCGTATATAAGGGTTGCTATGTGCAGTCATTATGAATCGGGCTGTGAACCTCAGGGTCAGCAGTTCGAAACTACCAGCTCTTCCGCGGGAGAAAGATGAGGCTTTCTGCTCCCTTAAAGATTTACAGCCTTGGAAACCCTGTACAGGGTCGCTATGAGTCGGAACCAGCTCCACGGCACATAACAACAACAACAACATGAGTTGGAACTAACTTGATGGCACTTAACAACAAGAAAACCATTGGGTCATAGAAGAAATTTAAAAAAAAAATCTTAGAATCAATGTTGGAAACAGACATACCATATAATCTAACAATCCTTCTACTTGATATATATACATAAGAAATAACAACAGAACATGAGTAGATATATACATACCGATGTTCATTGCAGCTCTACTCACAATGGTAAAAAGATGGCGACAGCCTAAATGCCCATCAATGTAAAAAGGAATAACCAACTTTGATACATACACACAAAATGGAATACTTGGCAAAGAATAACGATGAATTTGTGAAACACCCCATGACAGAGATAAACCTGGATGACATTATGCTAAGTGAAATTAGTCACTCACAAAAGGGCAAATATTGTGTGAGATCACTATTGTTACAAAATCAAGAATAGTTTTTCATGCTAAAAGAAACATTCTTTAATGGTTACCAGACATGAGAGGGAAGCGAGAGTAATTCACTGGCTAGAGGGTAGAAACCTATTAACTCAGGTGATGGAGAGGGAAATACACAAGAAGGAGGCTGGTAGAAGAATGATGAAGACATTTACCCCTACTGTAATATTGATAATTTTCTAATAAGGAGCTCTGGTAGCATAGTGGTTACGAATTGGGCTGTGAACCTTAAAGTCAGCAGTTTGAAACTACCAGCTGTTCCGTGGGAGAAAGATGAGGCTTTCTGCTCCCATAAAGATTTATGGAATCTCGGAAACCCTGTACAGGGTCGCTATGAGTCGGAACCGACTCGACGGCACATAACCACCACCACCAAAAGGAAAATAGGTGTTGGCAAGGATGTGGAGAACGAACTTTTGTTTATTGCTGGTACGGATGCAAAACGTAACAGCTGCTGTGAAAAACAGTTTGGTATTTTCTACAAAATGTTAAGCATAGAACTAACATGCTGTGGTTGTTAAGTTGGTTCTGAATCATAGTGGGTTTCCAAGGAGTGGCTGGTGAGTTTGAACAACCAGACTTGTGGTTAGCAATCCAGTGATTATCCTACAGTGTCAGACCAGGTTTCCATATGACCTGATAATTCAAATCCTAGGAAAAATCCCATTATCTTCTAATTCCATTTTTTTTTCCAAAAACTTTTTAAAGCTTCTTTGTGTATCCAAAAGAATTAAAAACAGTATGCAAATAGAAACTTGTACACCAGTGTTGTTTATAGCACTGTTCACAAGAGCCAAAAAAGGTGAAACAATCTAAGTGTCCATCAACAGATGAATGAATAACAAAAACTTTTATGAGCATACAATGGAATCTTAGTCAGCCATTAAGTTTGAAGTCCTGAATGCTACAACATAAGGAACCTTGAAAACATTATGCTAAGTGAAGTGAACCAGTCACACAAGGACAGAAATTATATGATCCTACTAATATGAAATAGACAAATGTATAGAGAGACCAAAGTTTATTAGGGATTATCAGGGGTGGGAATGAGGAAGGAGGGAGTGTTTTTGCTATGGGAGCATTGAGTTCCTATTAATGATGGTGGAATAATTTGGAAACGGGGGGTTGCACAACATGATGGACTTAACCATCTCTCTAGTTCTACATATACAGTAAAACTCAATGATTTGGGTATAACTCAATTAAAAATTGCTTCTATACTCTATGCAGTCCCCATTTCCTATCAGGAGTGAGTTAGAAAGGTTTTATTTCATATGGGGAAGAGGAAATATTGAGGGGGAGGAGTACAAATTAAAATGGTAGGCAATCCTATCTTGGGAAGTACACTATCCATATCCCCAACGTTTCCCCAGTTTTGTCTCTCTGGATCAGCCAGAAGAAATTGACTTTAATTAATTTGAAGATTCCTGGAATCCATGATGCTCTCTAGGAAATCCCAGTCAACTCAAGATTCATCCCCATCAGGGTTTAAACTGGCATGGACAGAGACTAGTGTTCAGTTGCAGCTGGGACCAAGGTGGATTTGTACCTTGCATCTAGTCCTGGAATATCTGAGCAGACCAACTACATTGGCTTTATCCTGATAATTCAATTAACCTAAAAATAATGGAAAACTGTGGTTTCTTGCTGAATGTTTTACACTTGGTATTATGGTGAGATTTAACTGTTGCTAGGAGCCTTGGAAACCTTGGACAGGGTCGCTATGAGTCGGAACCAACTCCACGGCACATAACAACCACCACCAGGCGCTGTGTGTTAATGCACCAGACTGCAAAGCCATTTGAACTGCAAGGTTGGTGGTTCAAGCTCACCAGCTGTTCCTCAGAAACCCTATACAGGGTCGCTATGGGTCAGAAATGACTCAACGGCACTTAACAACAACAAATTACATGAAATTAGGGAAAATGTACTTTTAACAGTCTCAATTTTAGTATCTCTGATGGTTTCAGGGACATTCTCCCCTGTATCTCTACAGAACTACTAAGAGGATCAAATGACGTAGTGAGAATGTAAGTTGGAAAGTAAGAGACCCTGCATGATGAACAGCGTCCTGTATGGGAGGAATCACCTAGTTCCTTTCCAGATGGATTATCCAAGTTCTGAGGAGAGTGAATGAATTGTCAGACTTTAGAAAAGATGTGAGCAGACCAACAAAAACCTCCACTTACTTTTTTTTCTTAGTAAATTTTGTAGATAAAAATGAAAAATAATGATCATTAATAGCGAATGTTTTATAGACCTTAGCAAAAGCAGAATGTTTAAGTCATATTACATTAAACACTAACAGCCTTATTCATGCAACATTATGCCCAAGACATTTTAAGCGTCTAAGGCAGGACTAATGCAACTTAATATTTCCCTCATCAACTCCTGCTTATTCCTCATGTGCATTTATGCTCTAAGGAAACTCATCATAAATGTACCTTAAATGTACATATGTAGAAAATCTTGACTTTTACTAAGAAAAAATTCTAATTTTTAAAAGTAGATAAGCATGTTTATGACCATAAAGAATAACTCATCGTATACCTTAAGCTATGGGATTTGAAAGTTAATATGTTTTGTCCTTTCTTGCCTAAGTTGAATAATCACCATTTGGAGGTCAAATATAAAGCAGAAAAATAAAAATTAAACTCACTGAGTACTAGTTCATTGCTACAGATTATCTTCTGATTTTTTCCCCGATGACATAAGAATGTTTTTATGTCATAATTGGCATCATGTGTATTACTTTTGTGTAATATTTTCATTTCATATTACTTTAAAAAATAGGCTTTATTTTTCAGAACATTTTCCATGTACAGAGATGTTATACAGAAATTACAGAGCATTTTCAAATACCTGCTTTGCACACAGTTTCTTCTGATATTACCATCCTGTACTCATGTGGCAAAGGAGCTCTGGTAGCGTAGTGGTTATGAATTGGGCTGCGAATCTTAAGGTCAGCAGTTCAAAACTACCAGCTGTTTCATTAGAGAAAGATGAGGCTTTCTGCTCCTGTAAAGATTTACAGCCTCAGAAACCCTGTACAGGGTCACTATGAGTCAGAACTGACTCCACAGCACATAACAACCACAACAACAATTCATGTGGCACATTGGTAAATATGCTGAACTAGTACTGGTGCATTGTTATTTACTAAAGTCTATCATTTACATTAGAATTTACTGTAAATTCTAATGTAATGATAAAAAACAAGGCTCCAGGAAGTGAAAGAATACAAATTAAAATTGTTAAACAAACTGATGCAGCACTAGAGGTACTCACTCATCTATGCCAAGACATTTTGAAGCCAGCTACCTGGCCAACTGATTGGAAGAGATCCATATTTGTGCCTGTTCCAAAGAAAGGTAGCTCAATAGAATGTGGAAATCATCAGATAAAATCATTACTATCACATGCAAGTAAAATTTTACCAATGATAATTCAAAAATGGTTGCAACAGTACATTGACAGAGAACTTTCAGAAATTCAAGCTGGATTCAGAAGAAGACATAGAATGAGGGATATCATTGCTAATGTCAGATGAATCTTGGCTGAAAGCAGAGAATATTGGAACTATGTATACTTGTATTTATTGATTATGCAAATACTTTTGACTGTGTAGATCATGACAAACTATGGAAAACATTGTGATGAATGGCTATTCCAGAACACTTAACTGTGTTCACGAGGAAGAAGAAACAAGGGAGACTAAAAGGTTTAAAATCAGGAGGGGTGTGCACCAGTGTTGAATCCTTTCACCATACTAATTCAATCTCCATGCTGAGCAAATAATGAGAGAAGTTGAATTATATGAAGAAGAACATGGCATCAGGGATGGAGGAAGACTCATTTAAAACCTGTGATATGCAGACGATACAGCCTTGCTTGCTGAAAGTGAAGAGGACTTGAAATCAAAGACCACAGCTTTCAGTTTTTATTATCCCTCAATATAAAGAAAATAAAAATTCTCACAACTGGACCATAAATAATATCATGATAAACAGAAAAAAGGCTGAACTTGTCAAAGATTTCATCATGCTTGGATCCACAATCAACACTCTTGGAAGCAGCAGTAAAGAAAAGATAAAAAAAAAAAAAGGATTGCATCAGGCAAATCTGTTGCAAAAGACATCTTTAAAATGTTAAAGAGCAAAGATTTCAGTTTGAGGGCTAAGGTGAGCCTGACCCAAGCCATAATATTTTCAATTGCCTCCTATTCATGTGAAAGTTGGACAATGAATAAGGAGGACCATATAAGAATCAATGCATTTGAACAATGTTGTTGGAGAGAAATATTAAAAGTACCAAGGACTGGCAGAAGAACAAAAAAAATCTGTGTTCTGATAAGTACAGTTACAATGCTCCTTTAGAAGCGAGATGGTGAGACTGTTGGAAACCCTATACAGGATTGCTGTGAGTCGGTACTGACTCAATGGCACTTAACAACAACAATGACATGTATGTTGACCATTTTTCATAGGCTTATTTACCATCTGTCTTTCTTATTCAGTTAGTTATTTGTGTTCATTTTTTGTTCATTTGGTAATTGGACCATTGAGTTTCTTATTGCTGAGATTTAGCAGTTCTTGGTGTATTGTGGATATAGTCTTTCATCAAATAGGGGTTTTATAAATAAGGTGCTCTGGTGGTGCTGTAGGATAAGCACTGGGCTGTTAACCACAACGTCAGCAGTTCAAGTTCACCAGCCAGCCTCTCCGCGGGAGAAAGATGAGACTTTCTGATCCTGGGTTTGGTCTTGCAAATATTTTCTCCCAGTGTGGCTAATCTTTTCATTGTCTTTATAGTGGTTTTGCAGAGCAGACAGTTTTAAATTGTAATGAAGCCCAGTTTAGCAGTTGTTTCCTTTATGACTTGTGCTTTTGATAACTGTATCTAGAGAGTCACTGACCAACCATGTTCACCTAGATTTTCTCATGTGTTGGCTCCTGTGTTTGCATCTTACATTGGATCCATAATCCATTTTGAATTAATTTTTGTCAAAAGTGTAAGTTCTGTGTCTATATTCATTTTTTTTTTTTTTTGCATGTGGATTCTCAGCCATAAATAGACATCCACATAAAAATCTGCATACAAATCAATGTGATAGCATTGTAATTCTGTAGGTGAATAGACAGATAAACTATGGTGCATCCATCCAGTTGTTCCAACACCATTTTTTTAAAAAGACTACCCTTCTCTGTGTGTATATTTCTAAGCCCTGAGAACTTCACCACTTCTTATTTCAATAAACATTTAGTAAATATGATAATTCACATTTTGGGATATTTAAAACCCTACCTGGAGTCCTGGTGTGGATAAGCACCTATTGTAGGATAAGCATGGGACCGCAAGTTTGAACTACAAGGCTGGTTTGAACCGCAAGGTTGGTTTGACTAGAAAGGTCAGGAGTTCAAACTCACCAGCCATTGCTCGGAAACCCTATAGAGGGTGGCTGTGAGTTGGACCTAACTCAACAG
This sequence comes from Chrysochloris asiatica, assembly GCF_000296735.1. Lineage (NCBI taxonomy): Eukaryota > Metazoa > Chordata > Mammalia > Afrosoricida > Chrysochloridae > Chrysochloris > Chrysochloris asiatica. Next base: position 13,498,888 of record NW_006408524.1, on the reverse strand, counting down.
CACTCAGCAACAACAACTACCTATAAAAGGTAACTAATGTTTGGATTTCTGAAAGCTTTGTGATGAGAAAGAAAAGGAGTACTGGCATGATTCACACATCTCCCAGGGTAGAAGAAATATTTCTGGTGCCCTTAGTTCACTATGTTTGAACCCCACCCAGCCAGCAGGACTGTAGTCAATTGCATAGTGCATTCCCTTGCCTAATACTCTTAACTAGGTTAAATCCACAACGATTATTTTCAAGTACTATAAAGTCATGTGGTGGAATCAGCAGCTAACTACTGTTGGAAAAAGATATGACACATATCAGTTGACAAAATCTTTTTAAATTTATTTTCCAGGAACTGAACTCTCAAAGCAGGCAGGGCAGATTAGATAAAAGGAAGTAGCTCTTAGGTTGGTGTTTTGATAAGGAAATGAGTGTCTAAAGGTCTAGAATCAGAGACAATGGCTATTGGTTTAGCACTGGATGATGAATCCCCCAGTATGATGAGTCCCCCAGGATGATGAGTCCCCCAGGGGTCTGATGGGATTGGTGACTCCCTCACCTGTCCTACAGGTAATGTAGGTGAGGTTTTCCTCTTGTGTTACGACTCTCAATCCCATAGTGCCACTGCTCTGTTCCTTCCCTGCTCAGTCTCCCGACTCGCTCCCAACTTCATTGTCTCTTCTTATCAAAACTCAAAATTATAAACATTTTAGGGACCCTCCTTGGCACTCAACAAAAAGACACAAACGTAATAACAAATAGGTAAATGCTTAAATGGACATTTTACCCCAACTAGGTTTGCTAACAAGGAACCCTGGTAGCATAATGGGTTAGTCGTTGGACTGCTAAATGCAAGGTCAGCAGTTTGAATCCACCAGTCGCTCCATGGGAAAAAACATGAGGTTTTCCACTCCCATAAAGACAGTCTCAGAAAGCCTTTACCGGATCCTTATGAGTTGGAACTGACTCAACAGCACCCTACAGCAGAAGTAGGATGGCTAAGACGAGACTAATGGAAAACAGTTCAAACCCACCAGCCGCTCTTCAGGAGGAAAATGACACTTTCTGGTCCCATAAAGACTTATAGCCACTGAAACCCTAAACAGAGTTGTTAAGAGTAGGAACTGATGTGAAGGCACATGACCAGCACCGCCATGAATTGGCATAGACGTGATGACTGTGGGTTTTGAGGGTCTATAGTGAATTAATTCCAACCTCAGCTTCCAGTATGATGTATAATCTGTTATGTTGCTGTTAAATGTTGCCAAGTGAGTTCCAACTCACAGTGACCTGTAAAGGGTTTCTGAGGAGAGACAACTGGGTTTGAATCATCAACCTTGTGGTTAGCAGTCCAGTGCTTATTCTAGAGTGACACACCGGGACCTGAACATTGAAACTGGAGCTTGAATGAAGTAATTTTCAGGGAAAGGGTGCAACACCTCTTCTTCGATCCTATGTCAGTCCCAAAATTTATGAGACAATGGAAAAGTAGTCACATGAAAAAAATTCTGGCACAATGTAACCCATAAAAATAAAGAGGCCAGAATGGCAGGCAACCCTTACGCTTTCATCACTGTATCTGGGTCGAGCCTTTTAAACTTTACTTTTTACCTTGTCGGCTCCTCTCAGCTTCTTCCTTTCCCCTTTTCTATTATTTATTATTTAAGTTCGAACTCTATGGTTTATTTATTCTGTGACTTGGTTGAGGGCTGTATAATCTAATGCCCTCATACCAAATGAAAACACATTGTGCAGTTGAATTCTTTCTACCGTGTTCCATTAATTCCATATCTCACCTCCACTGGAGAGAACTGTATTCAAATTCATTCAAGTGAGAAAACAGAACTTCAAATGTCCTCCTATTGCACAAAGACAACCATAAGTCAATTCTTTTTGGGTCCAGTAAAAAGAATTCTTTCACAAACAAAACAAAAACCACACACACACACACAAAACCCAACTCCAACTGCCAGAAACAGTATCAAGAAATGCTTATTATCAGAGTTTACTCTGCTGGTTTCCTTCTTTTTAAAAGGTCTGGTTGATAGCTTAGATCTACCAATCTAAAAAAATTGAGTAGGTTTAGTCATTGTTGTTGTTGTTAAGTGCCATAGAGTCGGTTCTGACCCATAGCAACCCTATACAGGGTTTCTGAGGAGCAGCTGGTGAGCTTCAACCACCGACCTTGCAGTTCAAACGGCTTTGCAATCTGGCATATTAACGCACAGCGCCAAACCAGGACTCCAGTTTAGTCATTGTTGTTGTTGTTATGTGCCATGGAGTCGGTTCCAACTCATAGCGACCTTGTAGAGGGTTTCTGAGGCTGTAAATCTTTACGGGAGGAGAAAGCATCATCTTTCTCCCGTGGAACAGCTGGTAGTTTTGAACTGCTGACCCTGAGGTTTGCAGTTAAATACGTAACTACTACGCTATCAGAGCTCCTTAGGTTTAGTCATTGTTGTTGTTATTGTTAGGTGCCATGTAGTCGGTACCAAACCATAGTGACGTTATGCACAGCAGAATGAAACACTGTCTGATCTAGACCAACCTCACTACTGTTGCCATGCTTGAGTCCATCGATGCTGCCACTTGGCCAATCCATCTTATTGGGGGTCTTCCTTTTTTCTCTGACCCTCCACCTTACCAAACATGATATCCTTCTCCAGTGACTGCTCCCTCCTCACAATATGTCTGAAGTATGAGAGACGAAGTTTGGCCATCTTGGCCTCCAAGGAGCACTCTGGCTGCACGTCTTCCTAAACGCATCTATTGGTTCTTTTGGCAGCCCATGGTGCTTTTAATATTCTCCTCCAACACCATAACTCAAAAGCATCAGTTCTTCTGCGGTCTTCCTTATTCACTGTCCAGCTTTCGCATGTGTATGAGGTTAGTGAAAATACCATGGCTTGGGTCCTCAAGCTGACATCTTTGCTCTTCAACACTTTAAAAA
>NW_006408524.1:13453619-13493594 GCF_000296735.1 Chrysochloris asiatica | reverse complement strand
GAGTGCCTTCCAACCTGAGGGGCTCATTTTCTGGCACTATATCTGACAGTGTTTCTCTGCTATTCATAAGGTTTTCAGTGACTAAATATTCGGCAGTAGTTCATCACTCCTTCTTCCTAGTCTGTGTTTGTCTGGAAGCTCATCTGAAACCTGTCCACCATGTGTGACCCTGTTGGTATTTAAAATACTGGTGGCATAGGTTTCAGAATCACAGCAACTCACAATCCACCACAGTATGACAAACTGACAGACGAGGTTTAGTCATTAGGTCTTGATAAATGAAGACCTTGCAAATGGGGAACTTAGTTTAAAAATTAGCAGAGATAACCTCATGGTCCTAAAAGGAGAACAGGATGTGCTTAATCCCACCCAGATAGTTATCTCCGGAATTGAGCAATTGGATCCTAAAAGGTGGTATATTTGAGAAGGATTATTGCTTGATTGTTTTCTTTTCCCTACAGGGAGAATGTTTGAAGAAGTTTATTGCTTTATTGTTTCTTTTTCCAAAAAATGCTATCTTGATGTTAAAATAGATTAAGTGTACATCCAAATGTAACTTACCCTATATAATGTGCCTGCTCTTCATAATGGATAAGACAGTCTTGAGAAACTATTCTCTCTGTCCTCTAGACTGCTGGTGTTCTGTTAATAAAGCTTGGATTGGATTTCTCCCCATCTCTGTGATTGACTACCGTGAGAAGCAGCAAATCCTTGTTTTGGTTTGGCAACACGGTCATTTAATTCTAAAGAAACTGGCCTGCCATTTGTATGATGTGTGGATAAATTTTCCTTTTTGAGAGGCAACATCCAGAATTTGACATTGGAAGATGCTCAAGATCCTCAGTTCTGAAGCTGCGAAAGTGAGAACTGTGAGAAGCCAGAGAGAGGCTGACCTACTTAGCAGGCCAGTCCAGGGACACTCACACCCTACCATCTGACTCAGACCAAAGGCTCTCATCTTCTGCCCCTTCTCCTTCCTTTGCTGCTAGGAAAAACTTGTCACAAAGCATTGTTGGTTCTGGCCTTGAAGAATTAATATTGTCTCTGTCTTTAGTAATACAACTGCCACAGTGTTTCTTCGGCACTGCACAGCTCTGCACTGTGCTGCCCAGTCACTGTAGCATCTTGGTGTGGCCACGTGACTACTGTGTGGACAATTGGAAGTTTCAGAAAGTGAACCATGCTATCTCAGGATCAGGTTTTCCCAAGAGATGTGTGTGTCTTTACTTGGCCGTATTTCTCTTCCACAAGCTGGGAGCTGACAAGCACACGAGTAGTCACTTTGGAAGCTGCATGTTGAAGTTGGCCAAACTGTCCTATCAGCTCTGGACTGCCTCCTTTGGGTATGAGGGAAAACATAACTTCTGAAAACCCTACGAAGTGTGGGGCTGGAGCAGGGCATTTGATTCCATTGTGCATTGGGTTGGCGTGTGGGTGGATTTGATGGCAGTGACTTTGATTGTATAAGAAGGGCTGATTCAGGCGTCATTCTTGCTGGTTTCAAATGTATTTTGGTCACATGAGGCTAGGACTTCTCTACTGTTTCTTGCTCTACCTTCTTTTAATCTCTTTATCAATCCAAGCTCTTGGCTTGGTTATGTTGCCCTCAGTTTCTGCCTTTGGACTCTTCCAATCTTATATTTCAAACATGTCCCCCTTGATTTTCCTAGGAAATATGGCCAGAGCTTTGAATAGGTTCATTCAGATTTGGGTCCTTGCTGAAACTTTGTCTTTCCACCCCCCAGATATAGAGTCCTATAAGATAAGCACTGGATCACAAGGTCGGTTTGGACAGCAAGGATGGTGGTTCAAACTCACCAGCCACTCCTCAGAAACCCTATACAGGGTCGCTGTGAGTTAGAACTGGTTCAACAGCACTCAACAACAACCACCACCACCCAGACATCCTGAATCAGAATCTACATTTTAGCAAGATCCCCAGTTGATTTTTATAGGTCCCTAGGTGCTTCTTAGAAGTCCTGGTGTGGCGCTGTGGGTTAATGTGCCAGACTGCAAAGCCCTTTGAACTGCAAGGTCGGTGGTTCAAGCTCACCAGCTGCTCCTTGGAAACCCTATACAGGGTCCCTATGGGCCGGAATCAACTCAATGATGGCACTTAACAACAACAACAAGGTTTTTCTTTTGAGAACCTTGTTAAGATGTAAATTCTGGCTCATTTATCTGGGGTGGAAATGCAAAATTCTCATCAGGGCATGGAACCAGAATGAACCAGTTGGAAGCCTTGATTAGCTTTGCTCATGGCTTAGCTCATTTCTCTAACCAATCCCCCAACCATTGCCTTGGGTAGAATATCCCCATATGGAAGAGTCTTGATCCCAAGCATTTGGCTATGGTTGGACTGGGTAATTTCTGCCCCTAGTTTCCATGAGCGGGATAGGAAAAAATTAAGTTATAGCTGAATGAACCAATGAATGAATGAATGATGTATTGCAATCAATTCTAGCCATCCCCAAATCTTTTTAAATGCCAGAATTTTCTTTTTCCACTTTTCAACTGACTTGAGATTCTGTTTTCCCTCTCTGATGAATTACTCCCCTGAAACTCATTTTACGGCTAACGAACTTGAGGGGAGTGAAAGGGAGTGAAACAAAGTGTCAGATACAATTAACCAGAGGACAAGACAATGGAGTGCAGTCTGAGTCACACTCTGGATAGCACAGGTGTGTACTGGCTCCTGACACCCCCTCTGCAGGTATCTAATGTGCTGGCAGAGCTGGCATGTGGGCTGAAGAATTATAAATGGCTTCCAGATGTATGAAGCAAAAAAATAATTTCCTCTAGTAGTTTTTCACAACAGTGAGTGCCTGTCTATTTCCTTCTCTCAGGTGACCATGAGGACTAGTAGTAAGATTACTGATACTTTCTGAAGAAGGAGTCTGCAAGTACATCCTACTTTACAGATACGTAGGGGCCCCTGATGCTCATCTTGAGTAGGGAGAGAAGGGCATTAGACTGAGCAGAACTTAAGGTAATTGCCATTTGGCTTTTGTGCCTAAAGACTGAAAAGGAACACAAACACATTCAATCTTTTATGGTCTGGTCACTGTCAAAGAAAAGGGTTCATGCTGTCAGAGAAAGAAATCCAACGCAACTCCCTTTATCTAACAGAGTAAATGAGAAGTGACCACTGTGAGGCTTCTCCTCTCGCTGTTGGGTGTCGTTAATCTGTCAGTCCAATGATGTCTGAAGAGCATGAAATGCAATTTTGTACAGTTTTACCCCAAAACAAGCCTCTCCTCATCTTAAAACACAGTAATGATCAAAGTATTCTAACCCTTAAATATTTCTGGAGTTGACATGCAGCTAAGGCAGCAGAATTTTCATATTTTATATGTGTCATGAGATCTGTATTTATGCTTAATGGAAGCTTTATGCGCACAGATAAATCCAGGGCAGAGGACGCAGGGTCACTTCGTGAGAGTTGAGGTGAGGACTTTCATACTGCCCAGGCCACCTGAGGGCTAATCAAGACTAGCCAAACTGAATACACAAAACCGTCTCAAACAGAGAAATGAAACACATATGGACTTGAAAGAACAGAGCTGCTTTGCTCTCGGGTAAATACGCATTTTCTGTAGCCAGATTAAGGATTCATTTTGCCCTTGACACAGCACGAAATTCAATCTGTGCCTATTTGCCCTACAGACAACAGCCTGACAGGGGTTGTGCTAAGATTTTATAATAGGACAGACAACTGTCTTCACTAGAAAAATAAACATTTAGGATATTGTATTTCAGAACCAACTCCCTCCTGTCCCCAGCCCTATCCCACCATGCAATTCTGGTTCAGTGAAAAGCAGCATTTAATATTTTGGAAATAATTTTCAAGCAGATGGGGGAAGAAGCAGGAGGCAGACTCCATCGCTGGCCTTGAGGAGGCTCTCTCCACCCTCTGCCACTTCTTTTTCAGCAAAACAACTCAAGCAGAGAAATTTTTTTTTCTTTGAATGTCAAAAAAACAAAAATGTGAAAATGTTTTCAGATTTGCTTTTTGTTTTTCGTTCAGATCTTTCTAAGTTGAGGTCTTTCATGGGATGTGGCTAGTTTGATTTGAACTTGACTGCTAAGGTTTGATATCTTAGAGAGAAATGAAGCGTGCTAATGAAGGGAGAGCACCCACATATCTCTTCTGCTCCCAGCAGAACGAGGCTCTGGAACCCTTTGTTTCAATGGAACCACCAGGATTCTCCATACTCTCTTTATTGAACTACAAACATCTTTCCAGATGAACATACTCCTGATCTAATTAGCTGTAAACAGGCCTCTAGGGGGCCACACTGCTTACCTAGAGGATGACATGGGCAAGAGAGAAGGAAAGGCTTACATTCTGCTGGGATTGCTGTGGAAAAAGATTCAAGACTGGGGATTCCTTTTCAGTGGATGTAGTTGGGGTGCGGCGATATGGTTCTGCAGTAATGTTTTCTACCTTGTAAGTTAAGTTGCCTTATAAAGGGCAGAATTTTCTATTGTTGTTGTTGTTGCTAAGTGCTGTCAAGTGGACCCATAGCAACCCTGTACAGGTTTTCCCATAGCAACCCTGTACAGGTTTTCCCATAGCAACCCTGTACAGGTTTTCCCATAGCAGCCCTGTACAGGTTTTCCCATAGCAGCTCTGTACAGATTTTCCCAAAGCAACCCTGTACAGGTTTTCCCATAGCAACCCTGTACAGATTTTCCCATAGCAACCCTGTACAGATTTTCCCATAGCAACCCTGTACAGATTTTCCAAGGCTGTAAATCTCTTTGGGAGCAGGAAGTCTCATCTTTCTTCCACAACAGCTGGTAATTTCAAACTCCTGACTGTGAGATTAGCAGCCTGATTTGTAACCACTACGCTACCAGAGCACCTTAGGAAACAATAAATACTTTTACTTTGTGTTTTTTAATCACACTATCTTTTTTTGCATCAGAATGGTGTAAAGTTATCATGCTTGACTTCTAACCATAGGTTGGAAGTTTATGTCCCTCCAAAGGTCCTCATAAGAAATCCCTGGAGATCTATGTCCAAACAACCCAGCCACTGAAACCGGAGCTTTTGTTTGTTGCTGTCGTGAAGTGCCGTAAAGTCAGTTTTGACTCATAGCCACCCTCAGCACAACAGAATGAAACACTGCCAGGTCCTGCGCCAACCTCACAATTGTTGTTACGTTTAAACCAACTGTTGCTGCCACAGTGTTCATCCATCTCATAGGGGTCTTCCTCTCTTTTGCGGATCCTCCACTTTACCACCCATATTGTTCTTCTCCAGAGACTGGTCCTTACTGATGATATATCTGAAGTATTAGAGATGAAGTCTGGCCATCCTGGCTTCTAAGGATTTCTGGTTGAATTTATTTCAAGACAGATTTATATGTTCTTCGGCAGTCCATAGTACTTTAAATATTCTCCTCCAATACCATAACTCAAATACATCAATTCTTCTGTAGTCTTCCTTATTCATAATCCAACTTTCAAATGCATATGAAGTTATTGAAAATACCATGGCGTGGGTCAGGTGCACCTAAGCCCTCAAACTGATATATTTGTTCTTGAACACTTTAAAGAGGTTTTCTGCAGCAGATTTGCCTCATGCAATCCATGGTTTGAGTTCTTGACTGCTGCTTCCATGAGTGTCGATTATAGATCTAAGCAAAATGATGTCTTTGACTACTTCAATCTTTTCTCCATTTATGATGATGTTGTGGATTCAAACAAGTTCATGCTATTGCTAAGAATTGTTGTTGGTAAGTGCCATCAAGTCACTTTTGACTTACAGAGATCCTTTATGTGGTTTCTAAGGTTTGTAAATCTTTGCCAGAGCAGCAAGTCTCATCTTTCTCCCATGGAGCAGCTGATGTGCTTGAACTACCAACCTTGTGGTTTGCAGTCCAGTGCTTATCCTATGAAGCCACTGTGTTCCCTATTGAGAAATAGGTTTTTCTTTTTCAATCCCAGATATACTGAGTCAGAATCTACACTGTAAAAAGATCTCCATAAGAATACACAAGCTTATAAGAGAATCACCTGGTATCTTGTTACAATATAAATTCTGATTCAGTATATCTGGGATAGAAAACAAAAACAAAAAAACCCTACAAATTTTAAGTAGGGACCCGAGCCTGAATGAACTTCTTTGAAGCCGTGATTGATAACCCTATCTGGTGGCACAATTCTACTCAGACAGGCAGGGGATGACCATGAGTTGTAGTCAACCTGATAACAACTGGTCTTTAATGGTCATTCCCACACAATGTGTTCAGTTACCTGGAATAGTTAAGGAATGAGAACTATACACACTTGGCATTTCTAAGCAGTCTTAATTGATATTTATTCCCACAGCCAGACCAGAGAGAGACGCACAGCCTAATGTTTACTTTGGAATAAAGGGCCTTCTTATAGTTGCTTTTGGTGCAGAATAAGAGTTCTCACAGGGATTACAGGGTGGGGTCAGGAGCTATCTGATACTGCCCAGTCTTGCAGTTAGTGCTTAAATACAACCTAAACTCACAACCTCTGTCCCTTGGAACAGGACAGAGGAAGTTGGCATGGCCTAATTTTGAATGATTACGGTGGTAATCTGTACTTGTGTGTGCTCTTCTGGTCATTTTTGGAAGGATTACGAAAGGCAGTCAAGGAAGGAAGGACCTGTCATTTGGCACACAGGAAATCAGGAATGTCCCAAGGTAATAAGACAGCAAGAAATGAGACTATAATTGTGCTGACTTTGTGCAGACAGCCAATCAGGCCTCGGATTGCCGCAGGACTCACAAGGTTGGGTAACTAGTGCGTGCTTCTGATAGCTGTTCCTCAGTCACGTGACCCTGCCTTTAGCCACCTAACAACTTCTGTTGCTCTTCAGTGCCCTTTGAAGATGTCCAGGAGCGACTCCAATTGACTCCAAACATGATCTAAAAAAGCTCAAGTTGTCTGTGCCAGGTAAAAACCTATCATCTCCCCCCTCCAATGTCCCTCTTTTATTTTCTACTCTGTGATACGAAGGAGGAGTCTGTACACTACATTTCCCAGACGCCTTTGCGGCATGGCCTGGGCCCATGGGAGGCACAAGTGGGAAAGCAGAAAGCAGGAGTATGAGTTGTTGTTAAGTGCCCTGGAGAGGTATGAGAGAAGGACTATTTTTGAGTTTCCAGTTGAGGTCCACTTCCCCCAACTTCAGAGTGTAGTTCTGGTTCTAGTGTCCAGCATCCTTTGAGACTTCTAGTTCCAGATTTTTGCATCTCCCCACCCCAGTTTGTGTGATCTTTTTAGTACAAATTGTGCTACTTGTGGCACTGTGGTTAAAGCACTGGAATGCAAAACTGGTTTGAACCATAAGGTCGGCTGTTCAAGCTCATCAGTCGCTCCTCGGAAACCCTATGCAGGGTTTCTATGGTTCAGAACCAACTTGATGAACAACCACAAAGGTGTGAGCACCACTTGCAGGACACCCCTTGCTCTAGGTTTTGGTAATTTCTCATCTTCTTAGTTTGGAAATCCCCCCAGTTTTAGAGATAGTACTTGATTCCTGATTTATCTCTGACCGCTTCAACATTCCCCCTTTTGTGTTAATACCTATGCATTCAGTTCCAAGGGGCCTTCAAAAAGCTTGTAGAAAAATTCCATTATCTTTTAATAACATTTTTCCAGGAAGTTTTGGAACCCCCTCATATTAAATTTTAGCAGCTGTGTAGCTAATTCCCTAAATGCTGGTTCTGAAAGAAACCTAATTGTTATGGATTGAACTGGCTCTGTAGGATAAGCACTGGACTTTGAACCACAAGGTCAGTAGTTTGAACCCACCAGCTGCTCCATGGGATAAAGACTAAGCTTTCTGTTGCTGTAAAGATTTGCAACCTCAGAAACCCTACACAGGTTGCTCTGAGTTGGACCCAACTCTACCCATACTTAACTACAACAACAGAGACTGTAAATCCTATCCAGTGAGCCTTGGTGGCATAATGGATTACCTTTGGGCTCTTAAGGTAAGATCAGCAGTTGAAATTCACCAGCTGCTTGAGGGAGGAGAAAGATGAGGATTCCTGCTTCTGTAAAGATTCACAGTCTTGGAAACCTATACATGGTCACTATGAGTCGGAACGAATTGGAGGGCACACAGCTGCAATAGCAGCATGCACCATGTGGTTATAATTCCTTTTTGGATGGGTTTGTCTTCATTATGTTAGTGAAGCACAATTAGTGTAGGGTGTACCTTGTGTCAATCTCTTTTGAGATATCAAAGAAATGAAACAATCAACGATGGGGACAGATAGATGTCATGTCATGTGATGATCATCTAGGAATAAGGACCTTTCCTTAGAGCCTGTAGAAAAAGAGAGCCACAGCCTAGAATCAACCCTGCACTGGACTTTGAGCCTTCTAAATGGTGAGAATATAAATTTGTTTGCGTCGTCACCTACCTGTGGTATTTCTGTTAGAGCAGCACAAGATATCTAAGACTTTAGTCTAAAATAGTTTCAACTATTGAATTAGCCAGAAGGTTGGGGGTCCTTACCATTTGGTAGCATCACTACAACTATCTCAAATGGTAAAATGAAATGGGCCAGAGAAAATAGTAGAGAGAAGAGGGCTGGAAGAGTTTTACTAAGAGTCTTTTCTTCCCATTTCCTATATATGAGGGGCTTCCAAAAGTTTTATGGAAAAGTACAATGAAAAGATAATGGAATTGTAGCCTATCAAGCATTTGCAGAGTGAAGAATATTGAAAACTACAAAGCAATATCCTCTAGGCACATTGAAACATCTGTTTTTGTCAATAGAGTTACAAATAGAATTCTGTAACTCTCAAAATTTAGACATTTAAGGCAATGAAAAATTTCCATAACTGTGGTTTTCAAAGTGTGGTCTGGGGCCCCTGGAAGGTTCCTGAGGCTCTTACAGGGGACCTATAAGGTCATTCTTTTCATCATAATACCAAGACTTTATTCGCCTTTTTGATTCTAATTCACTTTCAAAGATGCTGTGGAGTTTTCAAGACGCTACATACATGGAAGAGTCCTGCTATGGTGGAACTGTAGGATAAGCACTGGACTGCTAACAACAAGATTGGCAGTTTAAACCCACCAGTCACTCCTTGGGTCGCTATGAGTCAGTGAAGCACATTCAGTCTTCTAGTAAGCCAAATACTGAAGACAGTTGCCCAAAAGCAACACCACTCTTCCTGCTAATTTTCCTTTTTTGAAAATATAGTTATTGTTCATTAAAACAATTTGCTAATATAGGAGTCCTTCTGTGGCATTGTGGCATCCTGGACTGCAAGGTCGGTTTGAACCGCAAGCTTAGCAGTTCAGGCTCACCAGCTGTTCCTTGGAAATCCTATACAAGTCACTATGAGTCGGAAGTGACAAGACAGCACTTAACAACAACAACAACATAGGATAGGTTTCTTGTTATTTTAAATGAATTGATTAATATTTGAAATTGTTCTCAATTTCCATTTCCATTATGATAATTATTGACAGATAAAATTCATATAAGCAGAAGCTCTTTGCACTTCTCAGTGTTTTTTCTTTCTTTTTTTTGTTTTTGAAATTGTGAATTAAGTGAAGCTATATAGACCAGATCATCAGTTTACATCCAACAAATCATACACTTGGTTTCATCTCAATGATTGCAATCCCTTCCATGCAACAATAGCTGTCCCGTTTCCTCTCTGTGGTTACCCGTGTACAAATATCCTGGTTCAAACTCTTAGATATTTGTGGAGTATATTTGAACTGTAAGATTGGTGGTTCAAGCTCACCAGCTGCTCCTTGGAAACCCTATACAGGGTTGCTATGGGTCGGAATTGACTCGACAGCACTTAACAACAACAACATATACATATATGCATACACAAACATATATATATATATATCCCACTCTTCCTCCCACACCCATTCAGCCTGGTCTCTGTCCATGTGTCTACACATACAGAACATGGCCGTTCCAAAGTTGTGTGCTTTTAAAGCAGCGGTAGGGAAACGTTTCTCTGCCAAAATTTATAACGTCACTCACAGGCCATACAAAATTAGCAATTAAAAAAATTAGCCTGCTATATTTGGTCAAACATTTAATGAACTCACCCCTAATGTGATGGCTAGAACTGTGTTTGCCTCAGCAGGGCCAGACCAAATGATTTCATGGTCCTTATACAGCATGAGGCAAATCTGCTGCACAAGACCTTTTTAAAGTGTTGAAGAGTAAAGATGTCAGCTTGAGGACTAAGGTGCGCCTTACCCAAACATGGTATTTTCAATAACCTCATATGCATGCAAAAGCTGGACAGTGAATAAGGAAGATCATAGAAGAATTGATGCCTTTGAGTTATGGTGTTGGAGGAGAATACTGAAAGTGCCATGGGCTGCCAAAAGAACCAATAGATCTATTTTGGAAGAAGTGCAGACAGAGTGCTCCGTGGAGGCCAAGATAGCCAAACTTCGTCTCTCATACTTCGGACATATTGTCAGGAGGGACCAGTCGCTGGAGAAGAATATCATGTTTGGTAAGGTGGAGGGTCAGAGAAAAAGAGGAAGACCCCCAACGAGATGGATTGGCAAAGTGGCAGCATTGATGGATTCAAGCGTGGCAACAGTAGTGAGGTTGGCCCAGGATCAGGCAGTGTTTCGTTCTGCTGTGTATAAGGTTGCTATGACTTGGTACTGACCTGATGGCACCTAACAACAACAACATACGGCCCATGGGCCAGATGTTCCCCATTCTTGTTTTAAAGAGTGCAAATGGGCTTTAGGTCAAAAAGTTTTGGCTACTCAGTGATGCTACTCCTGTCAAGTACCACTCAGATTGCTCAAATTGAAGAACCACAGAAAGAAGAGAATTAACACCCATTGAGTGTCTATTACCTTGCAGGTGTTCTAGACTTTAATTAGCACATTAAACAAATAGTACCCAAAGTGCACAGGACAAAAAGACTGTGAGAAAAATATGAGGTCAATGTTAATTCTGCATAACTTGTGAGTTTGCCCATGTCTTCTCCATTGCCACTTTTCTAGTGTTATCTTCTCCATTGCCACTTTTCTAGTTGTTATCATTCCCACACTTTTAAAGTCCTAGCTGCTCTTATTGCTGGATCCCCCATGACTCACATCTAATCCATCCTACCCACTGAAACAAGAATGAGTACTCTAAAATTAAAAACTGGCAGCTGTCATTTTCCAGTTTTAAACCCTTCAATGCACCCACAACCCTTATTGCCATCAAGATAAACTCTAGATTATCTAAGATGACTCCAAAACCCTTTAGATTCTTCTCCTAGGTGGCTCTCTAGTGTCTCTTCTTATGGTCCCCACTTTGTCTTTGACATACTTCAGTTCAGCCACACAGAACTCCTCTAGAAGGCTGACCTTTCTGACTTCTCAAACTTAAAAGTTCTCTTCACTCTGTCCTCAGGGTGCTAAGACTGAGAGCCTCTGATTCTCTCTTCTGCTTTAGATTTACCCATCTTTCCCTTCAGGAAAAGGAGCCCTGGTGGTCAAGTGGAAATCCTTCACAAGATCACTGAGTCGGAACCTGCTTGACGGCACATGGTCACCATGGCCAGCACCCTTCAGGCAGCCTTCCCCCCAGTTTGAGTGGTGTGTCCTCATCACAGCTCTAACCACTGTAGAATTGCTCATCTGCATCCTTCCAGCAGGCCAAACACTCTATGAGGTCCTGGGACCTAGCCATACTTTTCACCTCTGAGTCATTAGCACCTGTCACGAGGCTTGGCACACAGTAAGCCTGGTTTATTATTTATTGAATTAATTAATGCAAGAATAGTGCTCATCTGCTGATCCTGCTGAGATGTGAGCCTAGAATTTTAGCTTAAGATAGAGATGATACTCTGTTTTAGCTGCTTACCACAATGCATTAAACAGAAGCATGAGCCATTGAGCTTGTACCTTATGGTTTGTACCTCAAGACCGGCGGTTCAAATCTATCAGCTGCTCCTCAGAAACCTTTTTATAGGGTCTCTATGAGTGAGAACCAACTCGAAGGCACTTAACAACAACAAATGGATATCTGCTAGGCCTTCATACCTTGGCTGGCTCCCCATACAAATGAGGAGATTCTATTAAAATGATCTTTTACAAATTTGAAGCTTTTAAAAAGGAGCATAATCCATAGTAGCCAAAAAACAATGAAGCAATAAAACAACTTAATATCTAGTAGTAGGTGGATGGTGTGGGGGATTATAGCATGTCCACTAAAATGGAGATTATTGATCACCAAAATAAAAATGATACGTATAAAGACTATCAGTGTGGACAAATGATTATGATAGTTACTCATTAATAAAGAGGATATACAATTGCATACTTGTTAGTGCCGTGACTATACATAATGAGTGTCTCATGTGCTTTGGACATGTTACCAGAAGGGACCAATCCCTGGGGAAAGACATTGTGCTTGGTAAAGTAGAGGGTCAGTGAAAAAGAGGGAGACCTTCAGCAAGATGGTTCGGCACAATGGCTGCACCAGTTGGCTCAAACATCAGAACAATGTGAAAATGGCACTGGACTCAGTCGTGTTGCATTTTGCTGTTCATAGGGTTACTATCAGTTGGAACTAACTTGATGACACCTAACAACACAACTATACACACATGCACACATATGATATACAGAATGGGTATGGAGTGTTGGAAAAGCATAGAAAAATCTGAGGAAAATTAGGATAGAGGTATTATTTTTTTTAACTTCTCAAAATTGAGTCTAATATTGATTTTACTTCTTCCTTTTTCAACAAAAGAATGTTTCAAAACAAATCTGGCAATCCAAATTGTCAAAATAAACTCGTTTGGTCATAGTATTAAAGGGGATTTATATGATTTCTAATAATTTGTCTATTTTCTTATTTTTCTTTATTACATGTTCAACTTTATTAACTAGGTAAAAGCAATAAATCAAATATTTACTCTCCCCTCTTTCACTTCCATCCCCACTGAGCTTGTGCCTGGTCATGTGACTTGTTCTGACCCGTGGGCTGATGGTAGATGAAATACTACTGCAAATATGCTTGTGTAGGAGGACTTGCCCTCTTGCACTTCTGCCACCACCTTGAGAAGACCAGGTCCTGGAAAAGTTGTTTGTCCAAGAAAGTGAGGGATGTGTGAAGCAGACCCCAACCCAAATCCACTGCTTGGAGCCAAGACCTACAGCGACCTGTCTAGGTCAGCTGAATCCAAGCCAACCCACAGATTCCTGAGTGAGAAGAAATGGTGGTGGTTTTAAGTCACTGATTTTTGGGGTGCTTTGGTGCAGTATTCTTTTGACAATAACTTGGTGATAAACCTTCATTTTCAATGTCATTATTATAAATAAAATCTCTCTCTTTTATTCTTCTTGTCCCAATTTCCATTCTTACCAAATGGTGTCTCATATGAAGTATAACTAGGCTGGGGTCAGTTGTGCTAATTTTTAAATTCGAGAGGAGTATTAACCTGTACAGGCATCGTAAGAACCCTGGCACACAAGAGACTTAAAACTGATAACAAAATGACATTAAACTGTAGGGTTGTCTGCCATCCTAACATTATTGCCGTACTGATGAGATTGTTGTCGTTGCTAAGTGCCATTGAGTCAGTGACCCTTAGTGACTCTTAGAAACCCTTAGGGTTTCTAAAGAGCAGCTGGTGAGTTTGAATCACCTACTTTGAAGTGCAAACTGACCTAAGAGTCCAGTGCTTATCCTACAGCACCATACCAGGACTGTTGAGGTTGATGTTTGTTTTTAGGTGCCATGTAGTTGGTACCTACGCATAGTGACCTTATGTACAGCAGGACGAAACACTCCCTGATCCTGGGCCAACCTCACTACTGTTGCCACGCTTGAGTCCATCGATGCTGCCATTTGGCCAATTTATCTCGTTGGAGGTCTTCCTCTTTTTCTCTGACCCTCCACCTTACCAAACATGATATCCTTCTCCAGTGACTGGTCCCTCCTGACAATATGTTCCAAGTATGAGAGATGAAGTTTGGCCATCCTGGTCTCCAAGGTGCACTCTGACTGTACTACTTCCAAAATGGATCTATTGGTTCTTTTGTCAGCCCATGGCACTTTCAATATTCTCCTCCAGCACCATAACTCAAAAGCATCAATTCTTCTGCGGTCTTTCTTATTCACTGTACAGCTTTCGCATGCATATGACGTTATTGAAAATACCATGGCTTGGGTCAGGCGCACCTTAGTCCCAAGGTTAGTGAGTCTCAATTATCATTATTCCTGAATTGTGTTTCTTATCAGTCCTACATCATCAGTGCCATTCTCAATCTCATCTCAAAATTATTTACTACCAAAAAGTGAGAGGAGAGAATAAACCAGACTCATAAACAAATGCAAATCTGCAGTATTTCAATCAATTCATTGTTGCAAATATCGTTGCTAAGTGCCTTCGAGTGGGATTCTGAGTCATAGGGACCTTGAATAGGATTTTTCAGGAGCAATTGGTGGGTTTGAACTGCCAACCTTCCGGTTAACAGCCCAGTGCTTATCCTACAATGCCACACCAGGATGTTGTTGTTGCTGTTAAGTACTGTTGAGTTGATTCTGACTCATAGTGACCCTGTATACGATTTCTAAGACTTTAACTCTTTGTAAGAGCTGAAAGTCTCCTGCTAAGAAATGTCAAGAAACATCTGGGGCAATGCCCAAGAAAGGTTCTTCCTGTAAAGGAGACAGAGAAAGAGTAGAGTTCAGCCATTTTTACTAATTCTTACATTTCTTACCATTCTCACATTCGCCTCATAACAAATTATCATAAGCATATCTTGCTAATAAATATGCCTATAATATGTATGTTATTACAAATCATAACCACCATCAAGGTAACTCTGGCTCATAGTGACCCTATACACAACAGACCAAAACACTGCCCAGTCCTACACCATCCTCACAATTGCTATGCTTGAGCCCATTGCTGCTGCAACTGTGCCAATCCATCTTGTTGGGTGTCTTCCTCTTTTTCATGGACTCCACTTTACCAAGCATGATGTCCTTCACCAGGGAATGTGTCTGTCCTGATAACATGTCTGAAGTATGAGATGAAGTCTAGCTACCCTGGCTTCTAAGGAACATTCTGGCTGTACTTCTTCCAACACAGATTGATTTGTTCTTCTAGCAGTCCACTTTTAATATTCTACTTCAATACCATAATTCAAATGCATCAATTCTTCTGTGGTCTTCTTTATTCATTGTCCAATTGTCACATGAAAATACAATGACTTGGGTCAGGTGCTCCTTAGTCCTCAAACTTCTCACACTTTCCTCTTGAACACTTGAAAGAGGTCTAGTACAGCAGATTTGGCTAATGCAATATGTAGTTTGATTTCTTGACTACTACTTCCATGAGTGTTGAACATGGATCTAAGCAAAATGAAATTTTTGACCACTTCAATCTTTTCTCCATTTATCATGATGTTATTTATTGTTCCAGTTTTGAGGAATTTTGTTTTCTTTACATTGAGATGGAATCCATACTGAAGAATGTAGTCTTTGATCTTCATCAGTAAGTTTTCAAGCCCTCTTCACTTTCAGCAAGCAAGGTTGTATTATCTGCATATTACAGGTTGTTATTGAGTCTTCCTCCATTCCTGATGCCATGTTCTTCTTCATATATTCCAGTTTACTGGCTTCTTTGCTTAGCCAGATTGTATAAGCATGGTGAAAGAATACAGCCCAGGCACATACCTTTCCTGATTTTAAACCATTCAATATCCCCTTGTTCTGTTCAAACAACTGCCTCTTGGTCATTTGTTACTGCTGCTGTGTGCAGTATAGAACCCTGTATCAAGTTTTTGAGGCTATGAATCTTTATGAGAGGGGAAAGCATCATCTTTCTGCTGCTGAGTGGCGGTGGGTTCAAGCTGCTGACCTCTCTGTTAGTAACCCAATGTTTAGCCTACTATAGTACCAGGGATCCTATACTATGTATGAATATGCTTGTGATACAATTGTGTAATTTCTCACTGTATGCATAGGTTTTTCATTATATAGGTATATTTTGTTTAATATCTGTAACCTATTTTAATATTTAAATTTTATTTTCTCCTTTTTTTCTCACATAAATGAGCTAACCTCTTTGATGAATACTCATGTCCATATATTCTTGAGCAAATAACCATTTTCAAAGATTAATGCCTAGGTGTGGAGTTACTGGTCACAACCATAAACAACTTAAATTTTCTTTATACATAGTGCTAGGTTGGGGTCCTGTAGGAAAAGTACACTGTGGCACTGTAAGAAAAGTACTGGACTGCTAACCAAAAGGCTGTAAGTTCAAATCCACCAACTGCTTCTCAGAAACTCTATACAGAATTGCTGTGAGTCAGAACTGATTCAATGGCCCGGAATAAGTTGCTTTGCAGATAAGTTCTAGCAATTTAAACTCTCACTGGAGGTAAACGAATATGGCTGTGTTACCATAGTCTGCTAAAATGGGCCTTTATCTTTTTTAATCTTTGTGTGATGGATGATAAATGATATTGTATATATATACATATATATAATGTGAGTTTCTTTGATTACTGCTGTTGAGGTTGAAACAATTTTTAAATGTATGGGTTATATTCTTGGTCATTAAAAAATTAAATTGTATCTTCTTATTGATATTCTACAGAGCTGAATCTGGCTGCTCACGGTAACCACGTGTATGATAGGGTAGAAGCCTTCATAAAGCTCCATCAAGCTTCCTTGGTTGTAATTTTTATGGAAGAAGATTGCCAGGCCTTTCTTCAGAGGCACTGCTCATAGGCTTTCTGACTCTTTGAATGATTAAGACATCATTCCTGGTGATCTTAGTTGTGAGAAAACATAGCATGGCAGAGAGAACAATTTTTTGACATAATCTCCTCAAAACTCTGTTGAAGCTCTTCTGCTGTCTTCTGAAATTTAGCGCTGAGGATAAGTTTGATGCCAAATGGATTTTTCCACAAGTTGTTCTGATGGCCTACTTCTATAAAGATTGTTGTTGTTGAATGTTGTTGAACCAGTTCCGACTCACAGCAACCCTATATGGAGTTTCCGAGGAGCAACTAGTGTGTTTGAACATTCAACCTTGTGGTTTGAAGTTCAGTGCTGATCCAACAGCGCCACCCCAGAAGTCTTCCATAAAGATTAGAGCTGAGAAAATGATTATGGAGCAAGTAACTCTGTACTCTGTAACATGCCCTGGAATTGCTACATATTGGACTGGTCTCACTGTACCTTCAGTGTTGGTTGGTTTGTTGGGTAGAATGAGTCTAAGATTTTTCTTTAATCCTTAGGATGAAAAAGAAAAGGCTGGACGTGGTTCAGAAAGAATCTGCCCCATACTTTGGCCTGGTGCTGTGTGGGGATTTTAGACTGAGAATAAAGATTTCCTCAGCTCAGAAATATGCTCTTTTATTATTTCTTTGTTCATTGGTTCCTCTTTGCCTGATATGTTTCATTTTCTCTGGATTTCCTAATGAAACTCCAGGACCTACCCTCTAAATTCATGTGGGATATGTTCAAGGGTCATATTTTGGCTCCCGTGGACTTGTTTTCATTTCCTTCAGCTTCAGTCTGAATTTATATATGAGCAGTTAATGGTCTGCTCCACAGTCTGCCCCTGTTCTCATTTTGGCTGATATAGAGCTTTTCCACCTTCTCTTTTTACAGATGTTGTTGTTGTTGGTAAGTGCCGTCGAGTTGATTCTGACCCCTAGGGACCCTGTATAGGGTTTCCAAGGAGCAGCTGGTGAGCTTGAACCACCAGTTCAAACGACTTTGCAGTCTGATGCATTAGCCCACAGCGCCACACCAGAACTTCGTCACAGATGTAGTCAATTTCATTTCTATGTAATCCATGTGGTGAGGTCCATGTGTGTAGTGGTCTTTTATGTTGTTTAAAAAGGTATTTGCAATGAAGAATCATTGATTTTACAAAATTCTATCATTCGATCTCCAGTATCAGTTCTATTACAGTCTGTATTTTCCAACTACTGATCCTTCCTTTTTTGCCCCAACCTTTGCATTTCAATCATCAATAATTATCAATACATCTTAGTTGCATGTTTGATCAATTTCAGACTGAAGAAGTTGATAGAATTCTTTAATTTTATCATCACTGGCTTTAGTAGTTGGTGCTTAAGTTTGAATAATAGTGGTATTAACTGGTCTTCCTTATAGGCATATGGATATTATCCTATCACAGACAGCGTTGTACTTCAAGTTAGATCTTGATATGTTCTTTTTGAGATGAATATGATACCATTCCTCTTCAATTTGCCATTCCTAGCATAGTAAATCATGTGATTGTCAGATTCAAAATGGCCAATACCAGTCCACTTCATCTCACCAATGCCTAGGACATCGATGTTTATGTGTTCCTTTTCATTTTCACAATTTTCAATTTTCCTAGATTCATAATTTATACAGTCCATGTTTTGATTATTAATGGATGTTTACAGCTGTTTGTCTTCATTTTGAGTTGCGCCCCATCAGCAAATGAAGATCCAGATGAAGATCCAAATGAAGATCCATTTATATCATCCTGGTTAACTCTACCTTGAGGGGGCAACTCTTCCCCAGTCATATTTTGAGTGCCCTCCAACCTGAGGGGCCCATCATCTGGCACTATTGTTGTTGTTAAGTGCCGTGGAGTTGGTTCCAACTCATAGCGACACTGTATAGGACTTCCAAGGAGCAGCTGGTGAGCTTGAGCTGCCAACCTTGTGGTTCAAACCGACTTTGCAGTCCAGCGCATCAACCCACAGCACCACCCAGGACTCCTGGCACCGTATCTGACAATATTCTGGTGCTTTTCATCATGTTTCAATAACCGGTATTCTGGTGCTATCTGACAGTGTTCCACTGCTATCCATAAGGTTTTCAGTGACTAAACATTCAGAAGTAGTCTGTCTCTCCTTCCTCCTACTCTGTCTTCATCCAGAAGCTCATACTTGTCCTCCATGGTTGACCCTGCTGGTATATAAAATACCAGTGGCATAGCTTCAAGAATCACAGCAACACGCAAGCCACCACAATATAACAAACTGACAGTGGTGGTTTCCCTTACTCATCCTTACAGAAGGAGGTTTGTAGGTTTTGGGGGGTTGGGAAAGGTTCAATCAGAGTGTGTCTGGGTTCGTGTTGAGTTCCTTTAGTCTGGGAACAAGGGGTCTAGGAAAGTTGATATTTTCTGTAGTTTTCTTTCTTTGGAACAGAGCTTCAACTTTCTAGGAGAAGAAACAGGAATTACTCAGCATGGTTGCAGGACAAAGTTTCCTGTCCACTGGGCTGGGTTCCGTCTCTTCATCAGATGGACAGGGAGTCTGTTTTGATAATGCTCCACACTTGTTCTGCCATCATTTGAAGCTAAGTGTCTTCTAGAAATGACAACTACGGATAGCTGGAACTGTAGAGTCAGAAATGGGGAGAGCTTGGCTTCATGCAGGTACAACCTCAGCTCTCAGAAAGACTCTACTCTTGGATTAATGCTCCGTTGTCCCATCTTGTATATTTGTGTTATGTGAGTGAAGTTCAATGGAACAATAGTGTTTGTGTATGTGAGTGCACGTTAGGGTATATGTGGAGGAACTGAAGCCTCGGTTCACAAAGTTCTCTGCTCCTTCTTGCTGCCTCCCAGAAACAGGTTTTTGGCTACTCACTGCATTCTCCAGCCAGGAGCATGGGAGGGAGGGCTGTGATCAGTGTGGAGACAGCAGTACCTGTTAGGTGGTCGATGGAGGTAAATCCCATACCTGAACCAGGCACCTCACATTTCCCAGTACAGAGGTTTAGAAACCCTTGGGAACCAACTTTCTGCCACATGTGGTTACAGGAGATGCTGGCTAGATCCCTGCCAGCCTCAAAGAGCATAAATGTGGTGGCTGGTGGAGGCAGAGTCCAGAAGGTCTCAGTATAGAGTCCAAGTGCTTGTGAGGGTCTTCATTTGTCCCTGATATTCCTTTACCTGTCCCTCTCTTCTTCCTCCAACCTTCTTCAGTCTAGCTTGTCTTTGTTTCTGACCAGCACAAAGCACCCTCCAGGCACGAACTACTATGGACAATTTTGTAATTTGGGGGATTCCAGATATGAATGAAGTGTTCTTATGCTTGCATTTAAAATTGTTGTTGTTGTTATGTGCTGTGGAGTCGGTTCTGACACAGAGCAACCCTATACAGGGTTTTCAAGGCTGTAAATCTTTACAGGAGCAGAAAGCCTCATCTTTCTCCTATGGAACAGCTGCTAGTTTCGAACTGCTGACCGTGAGATTAGCAGCCTGATTCGCATTGCACAATTTAAACACGAACTTAAAATTCATTTAAAAATTTAATTATTGCTTTTAGAATGCCATTACATAGCAAATAATAAACACCATGAGAGAGATTGCACAAGAAAGGAAAAAGTCTTATATTTTTAGTACCTGCAAGGTAACTTTACCCCTGCCTTTCATGTATTTTCATTTTGTATTTGGCCTGCCAGTTGCACGGCTGGCCTGGAACAACAACTTGTGTGTGATGCTCAGATGACACTTCCCTGTACCTCCACCTTCTTACTGCATCATTCATTCCCCAGGTGTTTGCACAATTCAGAAGGAAGATAATGGGCCTCTTAGTAACCTGGCACGTGCGTGCTCAAGTGATGAACTGGGAATACAAAGAGTCATGATCATATTTCTATCCCATATTGATGAGTAACACATGGAAATCTCTCTGATCTGAAGCCAGTAAACGTTGGTTTTCCCGGCCTTGCCTTCTCTGAGTCTTTCTGTGTTTGTAACTTTGCCTCATGGCTATCTTTGTGCTTTGTTTTTCATTTTTTAATTGAGGTAAAATACATATAACATTTGCCATTGTAACCATTTTGGCGTGTACAATTCAGTGACATTAATTACATTCCCTGGGCTTTGCCACCATGACCAAAGCCTTTTCATCACCCCAAACAGGAACTCTCTACCCCTTATGCAGAATGAATCTCCACTCATTCTTCCTCCCAGCTCCTGGTCACCACTATTCAGCTTTAGCCACTATGTGTTTGTCTATTCTAGATATTTCATGTTAAGTGGGTGTCATATAATGTTTATCCTTGTGTGGTTGACTATTTAAACTTAGCATAAAGTTTTGAAGGTGGATGCATGTCGTCATATGCATCAGAACTTCATTTTTGTTTATGGCGGGGTGGGACAGTTTGCACTCAGCTGCTATTTAAAAGGTTGGCAGTTTAAACCCACCCAGTGATATCATGACAGGAAAGTCTGGCTAGCTAGTTCTGTAAAGATGGAAGCCAAGCCAAGCCAATTCTATGGAGCAGTTCTACTCTGAAACACATGGGGTTGCCAAGAGTCAGAACCAGCTCCATTTTTGTGTATGACTACAGCATATTTTGTTTATCCATTCATCTGATGATAGACACTAATCTTGTTTTCATCTTTTGGCTACTGTGAAGAGTGTTGCAGTGAACTTCAAATTGGTTCATTCAACTGGTTCTTTCCGGTTTGATCCCCCTGCTGAGAATTTGCATTTCTATTAGACTAATGCCTCAGACTGCAAAATCCTTTGAACTGCAGAGTCAGTGGTTCAAGCTCACCAGCTGCTCCTTGGAAACCCTATACAGGGTCGCTATGGGTCGGCACTCAACCATAACAGCAACAAGCCCAGGTTACATTGAATCAGTCTCTACATTTTAACAAGATTCCTCAGATGGTTCTTAGATAGCTTAGGAGATCTTTTAAAATGTAGATGTTGATTCAATGTTTCTCATGTGGAAATGCAACTTCGCAGCAGGAGGTCAAACCAGAAAAAAACAGTTCAAAGCTGAGCAATGAAGAATGGTGTACACATACCTACTTGAGTCTCTGTTTTTCATTCTTTTGGGTATATACCTAGGAATGTTTCTTCATGTTTTCAATTAAATGTAATACATATATATTTTATTGTTGTTAGGTGCCATTGAGTCAGCACGAACTCATAACAACCCTGAGTCACTATGAACAAAACACTGCCCAGTCCTGGGCCAACCTCCCTCACAATCACTGCTACGCCTGAGCCCATCACTGTTGCCACTTTGCCAATCCATCTTGCTGGGGGTCTTCCTCTTTTTCTCTGACCCTCCACTTTACCAAACATGATATCTTTCTCCAGTCACTGGTCCCTCCTGATAATATGTCCAAAGTATGAAAGACGAAGTCTGGCCATCCTGGCTTCCAAGGAACACTCTGGCTGCACTTCTTCCAACACAGAACTATTTGTTCTTTTGGCAGCCCATGGTACTTTTAATATTCTCCTCCAACACCATAACTCAAATACATCAATTCTTCTATGTCTTCCTTATTCACATCCAACCTTCACATGCATATGAGGTCACTGAAAATACTATGGCTTGCATCAGGTGCGACTTAGTCCTCAAACTTACATCTTTGCTCTTCAACACTTTCAGGAAGTTTTGTGAAGCAAAGTTGCACAATGTAATACATTGTTTGATTTCTTGACTGCTGCTTCCATGGATGTTGATGGTTGATCCAGGCAAAATTAAGTCCTTGACAACTTCAATCTTTTCTCCATTTATATGGATGTTATTTATTGGTCCAGTAGTGAGGATTTCTGTTTTCTTTATATTGAGGTGCAACCTATACCAAAGGCTGTGCTCTTTGATCTTCATCAATAAGTATTTTAAGTCCTCTTCACTTTCAGTAAAGGTTGTATCATCTACATATTTGAGGTTGTTAATGAGCCTTCCTCAAATCTTGATGTCCCATTCTTCTTCATATAATCTAGTTTCTCTGATTATTTGTTCAGCATACAGATTGAATAAGTATGGTGAAAGAATACAACCTAGTGACACCTTTCCTAATTAGCTGAGGCCCACCTACACCAACCATTCCTAATTAGGAAAGGTGTGCACTATATATATCTCCAGGACAGACTTGCCACACTCTTCAGGAACTTTGTGATCTAATGCTACTAGTGGATGACTGTCACAAACAGAAATTTATTTCTTCACAGCTTAGAAAGCAAGCAGTCTAAATCCAGATCCAGGAGCTGGCTCTAAGGGAAACCTCTGAAGCCAGGCCCTTGTCCTCAATCTTCTCCTGGCTCTAGGAGTATCTCAGTGCAGAGACCTCAGCTTCAAAGGATGTGCTCTGCTCTCAGTACTTCCTTATTGGTGACACCAAGGTCCCTCAATCTCTGTTTGTTTAATCCCTTTTTATATCTTAACAGAGACCGACTCAAAACTACAACTGAATCCTGTAGAAGGCATCTTGCCTCATTAACATAACTGCCTCTAATCCTACCTCATGAATAGCATGTTATTGTTAGGTGCCATGGAGTTGGTTCTGTCCCATAGAGACCCTATGTACAACAAAGTGAAACACCGCCTGGTTCTGCCCCAGCCTCACAAATGCTGTTATGCTTGAGCCCATTGCTACTGCCACTTTGCCAACAAAGAGAGGAGGATTGACATCAGACCACAGGAGGGATGGCACTTATACAACACAGAGACTCATGACGCAGCCAAGTCCACCCGTACGTATTAACCCATAGCAGGAATGGAAGGCGGGCTGGGCTGGTCCCTGAAGCTCTTCTGTGGAGTCACAGCAGTGGCCACCAGGAGCTGCACAGCCTGTCTTGCCCGTCCATCCCTTCTAGGTTGCTCAGACAAAAAGCAAGCTTGAGACTGCCCAAAGCACCCATGTCTGACCGCCATGTAGAAGCCAGCTGATGGCCCTCGGTACTCTCTTGGATGCACCATTTTATTCTTGTTCCCACCTGCGATTTTCAAAGCTACTGGTAGCAACAGAGGAACTGAGTTTTGGAAGTATGAGGAGAAATCCTTTGTCTAGAAGTGAAATGGCTGTGGATGAACCTTTTAGGGCAGATTTTGCTGAGGAGGAAAATTTGCACCTGCTTTGAATTGGCTTCTCATTTAAAGAGAGAACAAGGGGAAACAAAAACAAAAGGCCAGCCCATCCAAGAATGATTGCTGCCAAAATTACTTACCAAAGACATCTGCGAAGCTGTGATCCATTCAGGAGCGATATGGAAATGAGCCCCAGCGGAGTCGCCCAGCAGAATGATTCCCCT
Source organism: Chrysochloris asiatica (assembly GCF_000296735.1). Classification (NCBI taxonomy): domain Eukaryota; kingdom Metazoa; phylum Chordata; class Mammalia; order Afrosoricida; family Chrysochloridae; genus Chrysochloris; species Chrysochloris asiatica. The sequence goes on along the minus strand of NW_006408524.1, from coordinate 13,469,554 downwards.
GGGCTGTGAACCTAGGCAGACAATTTATTCACTGTTATCTATGTGCTTAAGTTGCCTGGAGCTTCTGGGTTGGGAAGTTCTGAGAGGAGATACCCTAGTGTCCAGGTTGGGAAGTTCTGAGAGGAGATACCCAGGTGTGCATTGTGTACTCAGAGCATGTTAACAGTGATACATTGCCTCTTTCTGTGTGCTGGCCAGTAATGACCGTAGCCTTAGGAACTGCCTGACATTTCTGGGCCATCAGAACTGCTGGTTAAGCCCTGCAGATGCAGGTATGTGCCCCAGCTCAGCACAAAACTAACCTCCATACAGCAGCCTGAGTGAATGATGGATGAAGAAGGAAATTTAAACTTCATCTAGACTCAGAAATATGCCCTAAATTTTGGTCTTGGAAATTGCTTTCTTGGAAAACACACCCATTTCTGTTGTAATTTGCTGTAAGAATTAATTATCTCATGGAGCAATTTAAATTTTTTGAAGATGCAATTGTCTTTTTTATGTTTCCATGCAGTAATATCTTTTATTATGTATGTTTTTATTATTATGATGATTATTTCCTTAATCTCTTCATATATAGGCAAAAATAAGTGTACTGTTTTAATATATTTGAACTTGCCAACTTGATCATGGCCTAGAGAAGAGACAAGGAACCCCAAAGTATGCTTAACCAGGAGGCCAATTCATCTGCCGACCTCTAAGAACATGAAGATGAACAATGGTGACCGGACCAACTGTCCTCCATGTGAACCTTCATCCACCACCGTCCGATAACCCAGATCAGAAGCACATTTCTTACCAACAATCATTAAATGACTGAGAAAATAGTCATCATCATCTTCTGCTACAGAAATCTGGTATAGATGCTTCTTAGGTATCACCAGAAAACGTGCTTGATGGGAAATGTCATGGAGAGCAAGACACCAGTCATCCTCAAAAATGATTTTGGCTGGCATTTCCTTGAGGATGATCTTCCCAAACATTGTGTTGCCCCCAGGCTGAGCAGTCTGAGCCTTGGCAGTCTCATCTGCCATCTCAGTCTCCCTCTGGTGCCAAGGCTCTGGGAGAAGCTCGAGAGGAAGAAGGAGGAAGGTGGAATTGTCTTTTAAAGTCCTTCGTCCACATGGGTCAAAAGCAGTGGATGGAAGGTTCCAGTTGATTAATGGGGAGATGGAACTATAAAGGTCTCTATGCAGTCCTGCATGTTTGGAAATTAAGCAACAATCTGTTGCTAAGGCCCACCTACACCAACCATTTGCCAATATGTATGCTCTTTCCAATCCCTTCAGATTCTGTGAGAATCGATCGACATCTTCGGGGTCAGGGAGGGAGAAACATTGCCTAAACAAAAAGTGCCCTATGGCCTGCTGATAAAAACTTTGGACACCACCCGGAAGATGCTTTCAGACATGTGTGGGTAGCAGTGAGTGTCTCCTAACAGTACTGATGGCCTAAATGTCTGGGACATTTGGGCACTTAGTGTACAAAGCTCTTTACATAGTTATTTTGGGAATCCCCTTAAAGTATAGCTTAGTGATCTCCCTCAAGTCACCAAGACATCCATCTTTACTTGGGTTGACACAGGGACCCATCAGTACCAGCTCAAGGGATCTGGTCTTGTAGTATATTGAGAAGAAAATTAAAATGTCAGATGAAAAATTCTAGTTATCATTTCAACTTGTTTTCTTATTTGGAGAGGTGCTAGATTTTGGTTACCCTGTTAGCCACCCTTCAGTCTTTCCTAACATAATCATTAAAATGTCCAGTTCCTAACGAAAAGAGTTAATTAAATTCAGTTTTGCGTTTGTAAATTCTGCCTCCTTTTTCATTTTTTCAGGTCTTTTTTTGTTCTGTCATGAAAAAAAATGTAAATTTGTCAATTTAAAGTAAGTCCTAGCAGCCGGCACTTGCTCACTTGGGCAGCCTGTTCACTTAAATTTGACTGATACTAGGAAAGAATAGTTTATGGTAATAAACACACTGAATTGTGTAATTCATACCTTCACAGAATTTCTTCTCGTATGGGATCCCATCTTTTGGATCAATACCCTTTAAAGGAGAAATTAAGAGATTAACAATTTGTTTTTTAAGTTTATGAAACACACGCAATGAATTCCTTCCATGTAGCTTTAAAAGGGTAAAACTAATCAATATGTTCTTGTTAAGTGCCTTTGAGCTAATTCTGAAACAATACCCTCTCCTGCTCCGTTCTCACACTTGTTGTTACATTTGAACCCATTGCTGCTGCCACTGTGTCAATTCAGCTTCTTAGAGATCTTTCTCTTCTTTGCTGACCCCTCTACTTTACCAAACACGGTTTGCTTCTTCAGGGACCGGTCCTTTCTAATAACATGTCCAAAGTATGAGAAACGAGGTTCGCCATCCTGGCTTCTAAGGAGCACTCTGACTGTATTTCTTCCAACACAGATTTGTTTGTTCTTCTGGCAGTCCATGGTACTTGTAATATTCTTTTCCAACACCAGAATTCAAATGCATCGATTCTCCTATGGTCTTTCTTATTCATTGTCTAACTTTCAAATGCACATGAAGCTATTGAAAATACCATGACTTGGGTCAGGCTCACCTTAGTCCTCAAACTGACATCATAGCTCTTGAATGCTTTTAAAGAGGTCTTGTAAAGCACATCTGCTTAATGCAATTTATGCTTCGATTTCCCTGGAGAAGAACATCATGCTAGGTAAAGTGGAGGGATAGCAAAAAAGAGGAAGACCCCTGAAAAGATGGATTGGCACAGTGGCAGCAGCAGTGGGCTCAAGCTTAACAATGATCTGAGATTGGTGCAGGACTGGTAGGGTTTCATTCTGTTGTGCATAAGTTCGCTATGAGTCAGAACTGATTGGAAGGCACCTAAAAACAACAATTCAGAGGCAATTTACCTTAAATCTTGTACTTCAGAGCCCCCCCCCCCCATTTGCATAACTCCCAGCCCATGTGAGTGCTAGGATAGGTTTGCAGTTATAGAATATTCTAGGTGGGACAGGAAACCAAATGCCTGTTAGAACATGTTTCCATGTAAGCACTCCTGTAACCCAGTAAAGAGATCACAAAAGAAAGGGAACTGAGTATCTGACACTGCAATCATTTGTTAGGATTTGTTTCATTATTCTAAACAATTATTTACTTTCATCTTGATTTTAAGTTTGTGATTTGATATTCTTTTTCTTCACAAAGACCCTTCATGTCTTTTACGTTGTTGTTGTTGTGATGTGCGGTGAAGTCGGTTCTGACTCGTAGGGTTCTCGTGGAGTGACTGATGAGCTTGAACTGCTGATCTTGTGGTTCAACCTGACTTTGCAGTCCAGCGCATTCACCCATAGTATCACACCAGGACTTCACAAAACTTGAATCTGTCACCTTTGTTTTGTCCACAAATAAATGCTTGGCAGATTTTCCTCCTTCCTGTTTTTCTACCTAGAAGCTGCAATTCCATTATTCAGAGGGAACAGTATCAGTCCAGCCTTCTGCAGGTCATAGGATAAGTACAGGGTGATTTCCTCTCTAACTCCCTTAGCTTATGAAATGGAGAAATGGCTGCAATAAGATGGTGACCGCAGGTGGTTTGCTGCAACAGCCATTTGCATTGCTGTCAAAGTTTACTAACATCACTCCTCATTTAATTTCTCACCGTTCAAAAGAGAACAAAAGAATTAGACGTGGGTCACCTTAAGGAGGGTTTAAAGGGACATGGCACTGTAGGATAAATGCTCCACCACAAGGTCAGTTTGAACTGCAAACTCAGGGGTTTAAACTCACCAGTTGCTCTCTGGAAACCCCATACAGGGTCACTATGAGTTGGAACAGACTTGATGACACTTACTAAAACAACAACAGTCTCTCTTTACATCTTTGATACTCTTTATGTGTACTGCCTTCCAAACAGCAGAAAAGAACTGCTTCAGGCTGCCATTTTCTTCCTTGTTGTTGTTGTTAAGTGCTGTCTAGTCAATTCTGACCCATAATGACCCTGTATAGGGTTTCCAAAGAGCAGCTGGTGAGCTTGAACCACTGACCTTGCAGTTCAAACGACTTTGCAGTCTGACACATTAGCCCACAGCACCACACTAGGACTCCATTAGATTTGACTAAAGCCAATATGCAATTGGCATTTGGGGTTGGTGGAAAGAGAGCAGGGTTAAATCTGAATTTAGTTGCTTACCCAGATGCCATTGCAGTTTGAATCTTGATGTGCATCCCAGTTGACTGGCCTAAGAAGAAAACACTGACATTGGTCTTGACATATACTTATCACTTATAATGTTAATTTCATGAATAAGTGAACGAATGAATGAATGCTACACAGAATGCCATTGAGAGACAACAGCATCCTTCTTTCATTGTGCATTTTGGTATACGGAGCCTTCATTTCCCCTTTTTGATATCTATTTTGGGTTTTGAATATTTTAATATGCTGGGAACCCTGGACCAAATCCATTCTTTTCCATGATTGACTATATTCATGAAGTATTGTTTGGAATGGGGCTGATCAGCATAATAAACACATCTGTAATCTTTTCCACTTAAACAGGTGAGGCTGTTAAAGTTGCGCTTCTAAAACACTCAAACATCTGGATAATTGAATGCGTGAATATTGTAGTCACAGCCTACGTGAAGGCTGGCAGGTCCACTTTTTGACACATGCTCTCCCTTCATAGAATCCTCTCTTTATTCCTCATGGGGGCGGCTGCTATTTGGGAGCCTAATCCTGTTTGTAGAACTAGTACAAGAGGCTGGATAAATGTCTATCATAAGCTGCTTTCTGTGCTTGCTTCACCCACTAGACTGTGCTGCACAAGAGGAGGCATACTTTGACACTGGGTATCACACAACATGATTCAGGTGGCCTGACCTATAGAAGGTGCATGTTGAACATTTCCTGAACAAATGGATGGATCAATGTGGCTCTTTGTTCACTGAGCCCCACAGAAGGCACATAGAGTTTCCCTCATGCTGTAAACAGGAATCTCTTAGGCTGAGGGAAGAACATTCACCTCTTGCCTTCTTTTCAGAAGGCGATTTCAAACTCAGAGTAAGCTGTTACCTTCTGCCTGGGTATGTCATGTTGTCATGGTCATTGCAGTCTCGCCCTCGCCAGTGGTAGCCCCGCAGTGTCTGAAAGGGAAGACATAAATGGGGAAGCTCAGGTTGGCTTCGTGTATCCATAGTGAGGGTCTACACAGTGGTTTTTAGTTCAGATACAGTCAGGGGACACCCAAGGTCATGAAGAAAATGAAGATTGATATGGCAGGGCAAGCTCTGTGAGGGGAGATGGGACATCGTACCAGGGTCCAATAGCAGGAGCAAGTGTGGATGTATATGTGAACATGTGAGCATGTGTGTGTGGGATGGGTGCATGTGATTTGGGTGTGTGCCTGCATGTAGGTGCATGTGTGTGAATGTGCATGTGTGGACATGTCTGGAAACATACGACTGTGCATGCATGCACACACATGCACCCTGCACATGTGAGCACATACCTATGCATGTCTTCATGGGTGTGACTGCTGTGTATGCATGTGCCTTTGTTGTTGTTGTTGTTAAGTGTCATCAAGTTGGTTCTGACTTATGGCGACCCTACATAGGGGTTTCCAAGGAGTGACTGGTGAGTTTGAACCGCTGACCTTGTGATTCAAATCAACCTTAAAGTTGGGTGCTTATCCTACGGTACCACGCCAGGACTCCCGTGTGTCTACGTGTACCTCCACAAATATCAGGATTACTTTTGTTGTTGTTAAGTGCTGTCAAGTCGATTCTGACCCGTAGCGACCCTGTATAGGGTTTCCAAGGAGCAGCTGGTGAGCTTGAACCACTGACCTTGCAGTTCAAACAGCTTTACATTGGGATTACCTCGCTCCCTGGAATTCCACTGTTTCTTGGCAATCCTCCCAAACTCTGACACAGCTGATGTATTTGGTCAAATGATGAATTGTTTCATTGGATGACTTATAAATCTCCAGTCAAACTAGTTACTTATGTGTTTTTGCATCTTTGACATGATTTATTTGAGAGAAGCAAGGGTCAGACTGATTAAACACTGTTTTTTATTTCCTCCATTTGCAGTTAGAGTGTCTGAGGTAACCCAAACTTTATGGCGTTTGTGATGTGCTATTTGCTTGTTTGCATTCATGCAGAACACACTGGCATTCTAATTGCTCTAAATTAAACACAGACACACATTTTTTTGAAATAAATTACAGTAGGTTTAGGCTTAAGAGTTTTCTAATAATTCACATGACCACTCAAGATAACTGTAGTCTCCATGGAGAATCCCAGCAGGGGATGACTCCAGAAAACAAAACAATCAAGGCCTCAGGTTCCTCTGCGTGGTCCATGTATTATACCAAAAGTCCTTGAAATCATATACCAAAATTAAATTCTTTCTTATTAAAGGGAAGAAATTTGTAGGAAGTTAGGCGGTATTTTGTGACGAGCTGTTTATTTTTATAATACTCACCGGGAAAACACTGTATTTGTCTGAGTCTGCATCTTGGAATGGCACAGAACTTTTAAAAACTCTAAAAAACAAAACAAAACAAAACACCTGATGAACTAAGGAAACAAAACCCAAAACACCACAAATCATGTATGTGAAAACAAATAGAAATATTTCTAGATGTGGCTGTTTTGAGTTTATGTGATCGAGGCTCATTTAAAAAATAAAATTAAGGTCCAACACAGGGAGTCCTGGTGTGGTGTTGTGGGTTAATGCACTGGACTGCAAAGTCGGTGTAAACTGCAAGGTCAGTGGTTCAAGCTCACCAGCTGCTCCTTGGAAGCCTTATACAGGGTTGCTACGAGTTGGAACCAACTCGACGGCATTTAACAACAACAACACAGTATATAGGAATCCCAGCCAAACTTTGCCAATCCCTGTTAACCATTTATCACAGCTGCTTTCCCTCTGATATTTAACTTGGTCCCCCACATGGAGAGTGAGGAGGTAAAATAATTGTCTCGAATCTTCAGTGGCCATGGAATAGTGAAGTTGAGATCCCAGGAAATAAAGAGACTGCACTTTTTATTCAAAGTACTCAGTACTGAGAGTTGAAATTTGAAACACATCTGTCATGGAAATCTTTTCTTGAAATTTTACTATCTTGAATCACTTACTCTGGAAATCCTGATAAACACAGAAAAGTTTGAGTTTGTCATGATTTTTCTTTTACTTGGATCCACAGTCAATGCCCATGGAAGCAGCAGTGAAGAAATCAAACAATGGATTCCATTAGGTAAACCTGCTGCACAAGACGTCTTTTAAAATGTTAAAAACAAAGATTTCACTTTGAGGACTAAGGTATGCCTGCTCTGTATAACAGTCAACAAAATGGGTCTGAGTCTCTTATAAACAGAGACACAAGAAATGAAAAGAATAAAGTTGAAAGGCCAGCAGGTAGTCGGGCACTGGGGGACCATGTGAAGAGATGTTATTATTATGTGCTGTCAAGTCGGTTCTGACTCATAGGGACCCTGTGTACAGTTTACAAGGAGCAGCTGGTAGGTTTGAACCGCCAACCTTGTGATAACAACAGACCTTGTGGTCTAGTGCATTATCCTATTGTTGTTGTTATGTGCCGTAGAGTCAGTTCTGACTCATAGTGACCCTATACAGGGTTTCCGAGGCTATAAATCTTTACGGGAGCAGAAAGCCTTATCTTTCTCCCATGGGACAGCTGGGAGTTTCGAACTGCTGACCGTGAAGGTTGCAGCCCAATTCATAGCCACTATGCTACCAGAGCTCCTTATATAATAGATAGTAATGAAATTATCCTGTAGCATTGGGTAAAAGTGGTTAGAAAACAGATACGGGGTAATAACATTAAGATTTATGTGGCCAAATTCTCTATCCTCCTTCAGTAAGAGACATTGTTGTTTGTTGTTAAGTGCAGTCGAGTTGGTTCTGACCCATAGCGACCCTGTATAGGGTTTCTAAGGACCAGTTGGTGAGCTTGAACTGCTGACCTTACAGCTCAAACTGGCCTTGCAGTACAGTGCATATCCTACAGTGCCACACCAGAATTTAGAATTGGTTTAAGGGAAACTTCTGAACACCCAGCCTTCTTCTTTAAAGTAAGTATATTTCTGGTCATTGGAAATAAAACATTTTTGATATATTTTAGTGTTTTATGAAGACAGAGTCATTAATAACTAAATTTGTCTATATACTTTCTAAGAATAAATGCAATGGGCAATGATGTATCAATCAGGGTCTGTCTGCTGTGAAATTTCTCATGGATGAAGAGGAAGTTGTAAGGTTTCATTTAGCCTCCTATGTTGTTGTTGTTAGGTGCCATCAAGTTGGTACCAACTCATAGCAACCTTATGCACAACAGAGCGAAACACTACCCAGTCTTGGGCCAACTTCATAATCGTTGCGATGTCTGAGCCCATCGCTGCTGCGACTATGCCAATCCATCTCATTGTTGGTCTTCCTCTTTTTCTCTGACCCTCCACTTTACCAAACATGATGTCCTTCTCCAATACCTCTTGATAATATGTCCAAAGTATGAGAGATGATATCTGGCCATCCTGGCTTTCAAGGAGCACTGTGGCAGCACTTCTTCCAACATAGATCTGTTTGTTCTTTTGGCAGTCCATTATACTGTCAATATTCTCCTCCAACACCATAACTCCTATGGCACCTCTGCATTTTGCTCTGTGATACTGCAAAATACACTGACTAGGTCCCAAAGGACAAGCACTCATTTAAAATGCACTGTGACTGCTAAAGTGGACTGGGTGGAAGAAACAGTTTGCATCCAACTATTTATAAACAGTGGTTGGTGCAGTAGGATAGACACTAGACTGCAAGGTCTGTTTAAACTGCAAGGTTGGTGGTTCAAACTCACCAGCCTCTCCTGGGAAACCTTTGACAGCACTTAGTAACAGCAACTGTGGGTGGGCTCAAGCATAGCAACAATTGTGAGGTTGGTGCAGGACTGGATGGTGTTTCGTTCTGTTGTGCATAGAGGATCTCTAAGAACCAGAGCCGACTCGATGACACCTAGCAACACCAACTAACCTAAAAGTTGGAGATTTGAACCCACGCAATGGTGCCATGGAAGAAATGCTGGGCTATCTGTGTCTATAAAGATGACAGCCAAGAACACCCTATGGGACAGTCCTGGAGTCACCCTGATTCAGAATGGGCTTGTTTCTGTCTATTTTTGTGACTATTAGGAAACATTTTTGAAAAAGAGTTTGAAGATGCTACATCCTTTGAGACTAGGCAGTGTTTTCTATGTATTCGTTTGACTTCTTGCTACTTCATTTCATACTATTTCATTTTTTTTGATTGAGTAAAGGAGGGTAGGGAAGAACAGGGAGAGAGATGGCATGGACTGAAACAATCATATTTTAGGTCTAGGAGAGGGTGCTGGGGGAAAGTTTTCATTTTAGTATACCATATCTATCCCCACCCACCTTTGTGATCTTGGGAGTAAGAATTTGTCCTTGAAGGAACCATAAATTGTCTGTAGAAATTGACAGTTCATTGAATTAATCTTCTTTAATGTTTTTAAGGACTTAAACCAACTGATCAAAGCCATATGTTCTAGACATGAGAGAGTAGATTAATTATCTAAAGTAGCAAAAACTACTACTAAAGGAAGCTCACTATCCCTTATTCAGAGATCCAACCCCAAAGAGCTCTGAAAACCAAAAGTTGTGTCCCATTCCACCCCATCCCCCTGCCACCATCCCCCTGCCAATTTTGCAGCAAATTCAGTTGGTGACAATCAATACACTAAATCCTATTTCTTGTGAAAATGTTCACAATGTGCTAGATTGTGTGGTGCTGGCCCAAACTTTGCTGGGGGTGCTAGGTGAGTTACGGCATATGCATTGTATGTCATTTTCCTAAGATCTGAAAAAGTCTGAATTCTAAATCAAATCATATTGGAACCAATGTTTCAGATGAGTCATTGTTAACTTTTACTAAAATTATTTTTGCAGAATTGTGTCTAAATTTGACACCTTATGTAGCCTTAGCAGTGTCTGTATGCTGAGATATTAATTGGTTCATTGGTTCTCAAGGCATTTTTGGAATGCCTGCTCTGTGCCAGGTAGAACATTAGACACTAGAGAAAAAGACAGAATGCCTTCCCTGGGCTTGACAAGCTTAAGAATGGGTGGAAGAAAATGATGCATCAACAAATAACTACAGCGTCATAAGATTTTACACCACAAGGAGAAACATTTCTACATCTGTAGAGGGGAGAAGATGAGATCCAAGTGAAACCTAAAGAATGAGAAAGAATTTTCAAGACAAGGAATTGGGTGAAGGGCTTAGCAGTAGGAAGAAAAAGCCCATAAGAAGTCCCATAGCATAGCTCTGGGTTTGAATCCCAAGTTGACTCTCAATTTGTTCTATGACCTAGGGAAATTTATTTTATCTTTCTGTGCCTCAATTCTCTCATTTGAAAAGTAGAGTTAATATCAGTACCTACTTCCTAGGATGGTTGTAAAGACTCAATGAATTGATCTGTGTAAAGTGCTAAGTACTGTGCCAATCGTAGAGTACTGAAACAAACAAAAATGAACTATTATTGGAGTCCCTGGGTAGTGCTCTGCTACTAACTGCTAGGTTGGTGGTTCAAGCTCACCCAGAGGAGCCTCAGAATAAAATCTTGGCAATCAACTTCTGAAAAATCATCCACTGAAAAGTTGATGGAGTACAGTTCTACTTTGACACTCGTGGGACCATGTGTGAGTTGGATATGACTCAATAGCAAGTGACTACTATTGTTACTATGTATAATGAGAACAATTGTCCCAAGGATTGATTCTAGAATTGGGCAATAGGAGTCAGGTGTCTACTCTGACCACATTTTCAGATGTTGGTTTCTGGATACATCCAAAACCCATTCTCTAGACCTTCTTTAGACCTTCGGATTTCCAGCTCACAATGTTCTATCCAATTATTGTGCAGGCCATTGCAACTAATAACCAGCTTACTGTTACTGCTGTATTACTAACTGTTGCCAGATGTCAGGCTTGATCCAGTGAGTAATTATAATTGCAGCTGAATGCTAGTAATTACATAATACTGAATTGTTCAAGTTCAATTTCCCTAAAATTATTCATGGAACTGGGGCATTGCAATAAAAGAAAAATAGGTGAAGATGAAGCTTCCATGTGGTTCTACATCTCATTGGAAATCCAGGCAGCAGATGAGGGTTAGAAATAGGCTTGTTGCATTTATACATGGATGTTTTTATATATCGCTGAAGTCACCTTTGTCCTATGAGAATAGAGAACATCATGGAAGGATGCATCCCAATGTATTGACATGACTCATTTTGTGGTGGGGACATTGATGATGTAGATGGAAGGAGGAAGGTATGAGGAAGGAGGGGAAGCAAGAAAAGAGAAGAAACTAATGATGAAATAAAAGCACAATGAACATCTGATATGATCGTTTGATAGTCTGTCACCACCCATCTGTCAATTTCTCTACTGGTGGCTTGAGAGTTACTATGATACTGGGAACTATGCCACTGATATTTCAAATAACATCAGGGTCACCCATGGTGGACATGCTTCAGCACAGCTTCCAGATTAAGGTAGATATCTTCCAATGGAAGCCCTATAGATCACACTAGAATATTTTCCTACACAGTGCTAGAAGAGAAGTCCCTGAGATTAGAAGTCACTCAAAATACTTGGTGGCCCCAGCAATAAACTCAAGTCTGCCAAGACTGTACAGGACTAGGCAATGTTTCATTCATTGTACATGGAGTTACCATGTGTTACATCCAACTCAATGTTAACTACATGATAGTCTGTGTGCACTAATATGAAATCATATCTATTTGGGTTTTCCCATATAGAAATTAAATAAAAAGAATAAGTTATTTAAAGAGTGGGGCCTTCTGACTTACCACTGTTACAATAAAATATAGAGAGTTTATGTTATTGTTGCTATTAGGTGTCATCAAGTTGGTTCCAATTCATAACACCTCTATGTATAATCCACCATTTATTTGTCAATCTGTAGTACTGTAGTACTGTAGTCTTATGTATTGCTGGAAGCTATGTTATTGGTATTTTAAATATCAGCATGGTTATGCATGGTGAACGGGTTTCAGATGAGTTTTCAGACAAAGACAGACTAGACTAGGAAGGTTAGTCATTGAAATGCTTGTCACTGAATGCTTTATGAATAGCAGTGGAATATTGTGTGTCATAGTGACAGAAGATGAGCCTCTCAGGTTGGAAGGCACACAAACTCCTGCTAGGGAAGAACTGCATCCTCGTATAGAATTGACCTGCATGATGTGAATGGAGTAAAGCTTTCGTTACCTTCATTTGCTGATGGGGCCCAACTGAAGATGAGGAGCAAAGGCTGCAAAAACCTATTAACAACTGAAACACTGACGTACAAAATATGAATCTAGGAAAACTGAAAGTTGTAAAAAATGAAATGGAATGTATATCCTAGGGGTTAGTGAACTAAAACTGACTGGCATTAGCCATTGAGAGTCAGACAATCATGTGGTTTACTATGCTGGGAATTACAACTGAAGAGGAATGGCATCATATTCATTGTCAAAAAGAGCATTTCAAGATCATTCTTGAAGTATAATGCTGTCTGTGATAGGATAATATCCATATGCCAAAGGAAGACCAATTAATACCACTATTATTCATATTTATGTACCAAACACTAAAGCCAATGAAGATGACACTGAAGAATTCTACCAACATCTTCAGGCTGAAATGGATCAAATGTTCAATCAAGATGGAATGATAATGATTGCTGATTAGAACATGAAAGTTGGAAACAAAGAGGAAGGATTAGTAGTTGGAAAATATGGTCTTAGTAATAGAAATGATGTTCAAGATAACATGATAGAATATTGCAAGGCCAATGTAGTATTCCTTGCAAATACCTTTTGTCAGTAATATTAAAGGGAACCATACACATGAACTTCACTAGATGGAATACACAAGAGTCAAATTTACTGCATCTATGGGAAGAGACTGATCTTGATGTTCTTTTTGATGATGAATGCACCGCCATTCCTCTTCGATTTATCATTCCCAGCATAGTAAACCATGTGATTGTCATATTCAAGATAGCCAATACCAGTCCATTTCAGCTCACTAATGCCCAGGATCCATCAGTGTTTATGTGCTCCATTTCAACTTGGACAATTTCCAATTTTCTTAGATTTATACTTCATACATCCCATGTTCTGATTACTAATGGATGTTTACAGCTGCTTCTTCATTTTGAGTTGTGTGCCATCAGCAATACAAGGTCCCAAGGGCTTTAATTCATTTGCGTCATCACGGCCAACTCTACTTTAAGGAAGCAGCTCTTCCCCAGTCACACTTTGAGTGCCTTCCAACCTGAGGAGCTCATCTTCCGGCACTGTATATGACAATATTCTGGTGCTTTTCATCATGTTTCAATATTAAGTAATTTGGTGCTGACAGTGCTTCACTGCTATTGATAAGGTTTTCAGTCACTAAATATTCAGAAGTAGTTCATCCCTCTTTCTTCCTAGTCTGTTTTCATCTGGAAGCTTATCTGAAAAGCGAGGAGGTACAAGAACTAAACAGAAGATTTCAAAGGTTAGCTCGAGAAGACAAAATCAAATATTATAACTAAATGTCCTAAGTCATGGTATTTTCAATAACCACATATGTATGTGAAAGTTGGACAGTGAATAAGGAAGATCGTAGCAGAATCAATGCATTTGAGTTACGGTGTTGGAGGAGAATATTAAAAGTATCTGTACTTCCAGAAGAAAAAGTAAATCTGTGTTGGAAGAAGTATAGCCAGAATGCTTCTTGGAAGCTATGATGGCCAGACTTCATCTCTGATACTTTAGACATATTGTCAGCAGGGACCAGTCACTGGAGACGGATATCATGTTTGGTAAAGTGGAGGGTTGGAGAAAAAGAGGAAGACTCCCAGTGAGATGGATTGGCATAGTTTTAGCAGAGATGGGCATAGGGCATAGAAGTGATTGTGAGGTTAGCCCAGGACTGGGTACGTTTCATACAGTTGTGCTTAGGGTTGTTATGAGTTGGTACTGAATTGATGGCACCTAACAGTAATAACAAGGAGCTCTGGTAGCGTAGTGGTTACGAATCAGGCTGCAAACCACAAGGTCAGCAGTTCGAAACTACTAGCTGCTCCAAGGGAGAAAGATGAGTCGTTCTGCTCCCGTCAAGATTAACAGCCTCGGAAACCCTATGCAGAGTCGCTATGAGTTGGAACTGACTCCACGGCACATAACAACAACAACAACAACAGTAATAACAACATGGGAAGCTATGAAGCACAGTAACTGTATAAGATAAGTACTGCAAACCACAAAGTCCACAGTTCCAGCCTGCCAGCCACTCCACAGGAGAAAGAAGAGGCTTTCTGTTCCCACAGAGATTTAAAGCTTTGGAAACCAGATACAGCCAATGAGAAGAGATGGTGGTGAAGCTCAATAACTTTAACCAAAGCAAGGTCAGGAGCTGACTATCAACTGCTCATATGCAAGTTCATCTGAAGCTTAAAAAAATGAAAACAAGTTCACATAAGCAAAAATAGGACCTTGAATACATCCCACCTGAATTTAGAGACCATATGAAGAACAGGTTTTGTGCATTAGACACTAATGATCAAAGAGTTGTGGATGACATCATATAGGAATGAAACAAAAGGTCAATAAAAAGACAGGAAAAGAAGAAAAGACCAAAACGGATGTCAGTAGAAACTGAAACTTGCTCTTGAACTTTTTTTTTTTTTAGTTTTTCTTTATTTCTTTCAGTTTTGGAAATGCCGTGTTCTTCTCTTTGATTTTCTGATTCCAGGTCTTTGCACATTTCATTATAATACCACTTGGTGTTCTTCAGCTTCCCTATGAATATTCTGTTCAGCTCTTTTTCTTCAGTGTTTCTTCCTTTTGCTTTAGCTGTTCTATGTTCAAGGACAAGTTTGAGTTTCTTCTGACATCCATTTTGGTCTTTTCTTCTTTCTTGCCTTTTAAGTTACCGTTTGATTATTATTATTATTTTTTAATCTTTTATGTCCTGACTATTATCTCATAGCTAGTTTGATCCTTTGTTCATTAGTGGTCAATGCATCCAAACTCATTTTTGAGATTGTCTCTAAACTCAGGTAGGATATACTCAAAGGTCAAATTTTGATTCTTGTGAACTGTTTACTATTCTTCCACTTCGACTTGAACAAGCTTATTAACAATTGATGTTCTTTTCTGCATTTGGCCCCTTGTCTTTTTCCATCATATCATCATTTTCCACTGATTCTTGTGTATTTCCATCTGGCATGGTTCATGTGTGTAGTCACCATTTATGTTTTTGAACTAAGATATTTGTAATGCAATGTTGTTGTTAAGTGCGGACGAGTCAGTTCTGACTTACAGCAACCTTATATAGGGTTTCCAAGGGGCAGCTGGTAGGTTTGAAGTATTCCCCTTGCAGTTAGCAGTCCAGTGCTTATCTTACAGTGCCACAAGGTATTTGAATTTTGATCAAATCTTAATCAAGCACAAAAAATAGCTTGATTCCTCAATTATAGTAGCCTGGTACCTTACGTGTACATTTTTCTTAATGTTGTTTTTAGTCCTGTCAAGTCGGAGTCAGTGATCCTGTATTGGGCTTCTGAGGCTGTAAATCTTTGCATGAACAGAAAGTCTCGTCTTCCTCCTGTGGAGCAGTTAGTGGGCTCAAATTTCTGATCTTCTTGTTCACAGTCCAGTGTTTATCCCACAGAGCCACCTCCTGCCCTTACTTTTTGTTGTTGTTAGGTGCCATCGAGTTGGTACTGACCCATAACTACTTTGTGCACAGCAGAATGAAACACTGCACAATCCTGGGCCAACCTCACTACTGTTGCCACGCTTGAGTCCATCGATGCTGCCACTTGGCCAATCCATCTTGTTGGGGGTCTTCCT
>NW_006408524.1:13406214-13452689 GCF_000296735.1 Chrysochloris asiatica | reverse complement strand
CATATGCTCTTACTTAAGTAGTGCTTTTTCTTTATTTCTTCATTGAGTTCTAAGCATTGTGTTAGGTGCCAGGGATAAAATTGATCACTAAAGTATGATATCCCTTGTCTCTAAGAGCTTAGGTTTGGTTTGGGGAAATGACTGGACATACCAGTAAAAGAACAGGATGATGAAGGGGGAGGGCCAGGTGATCTGGGAGGATCAAGGAGCGTACCCAAGTGCCTGAAGTTATTCTGGAGTCTAAGACACTGTCCAGGAGTGGGGACACCTCAAATGAACTTTCATGACATTAGACCAAATGAGATGGGGGCAGGAAGAGAGACAAAAGAGGGACAGCATTCCTCACAGAGGGCATTTTATCACAAGATTATGCAATAAAAGACGTGGGTCTTGTCTCTAACACTGCTGACTGTGTGCTAAGGAGTCAGGCACTTAATGTGCTTAGAACTTTCTTGCTCATCTCAAAATTGGGACTACGAGTTGAGGGGCAGACAATGGCACTGGCTGCTGGGTTTAAATGTGAGGTTTACTCATTACTTTCTTTGTGACCTTGGGAAAATTGCCATGCCTTTTAGAGAGGGACTAATCATGGTGCCTGTCTTATAAGGATGTAAAGATAAAACCACAAACACTGTTGTGGCTCTGATTATTGTTACTGCGTCTCAGCTTGCTTTGAAGTATAAATGAGGCTACGTCTAAATGGGCTTGATAAGCCATAAGGCTCTGAAATCATTGTGACCTGGTGCAAATTAGACTCCATGCACAAGGAGTTTGCAAAAGAAGAACCGCATACTGCTTTTGCTTTTTTCATGAAATAATAATTTCTGTTGTAAATTGGACCAGGAAAATCTGGGCCACAGGTGTTCTTGATTTCAGTTTTCAAATGCAGGTTTTTACTTTGGCTCCACTGGGGTTTTTTGGCCCATGATGGACACAACAATGCTTTCAGGAAGGGGATCAAGTGTGGCCTTTTGTCTCAATTCAGTGGGAACTAGGCATGTCAAAATGGAGCCTGGAGAGCTGGCTGCACTTCAGCCTCTAGCGTCTCCCCGCCTTTCCTGTGTGATGTGTGCACTCCACTCCCCAAGTCCTGATGTTCTCTGGTGCCCATCCTCACTCATGGAAAAGGAATGTTGCTCTTGCTTTTAGGACCTAGGGCAGTTCTTTACATAGCTGGCTCGCAGGACCTGAGGCAGACAGATGAACTAGGAAAAGTTTTCACCCAAAAAGTTGGATCCCATAGAAGTTCTAAATGTGGGTCAGAATTGTAGCCTCCTCCATCTCCCCATAGACATTTTCCAAACACGCTGGAGACGTTCACTGGAGTTAAGCTCCCATGAAGCTCATGAGATGAAAGATGATGTAACTTAGGAATGGTACCTCTCAGTCCAGATGTGGAGCCTGACTCCTACCTCTGAGCCCTCTGTCTAACCCCTGACACTCAGAGTCAGGCTGAAGTAATAGGAACTGCTGTCAGGAGGGCAAGAAGAAAAGACATATGGGCCAGCACAGATGGAGTAGTCTCCACAAGTACCTCACAGCTAAAGAGCATTACTTAAAGGCACTTAGCAACAACAACAAACAGCACTAATCTGAGTCAGTAAAACATTACTGTACGTGTGACATCCACTGTTTGGTCCCTGAATGTGAATGTGAGTAGTAAGTTGAGTCTAGACATCGGAAGTCCAGGCATGGAGTCTGATGGCCTACAAAGTATCTGGAGAACATTCTGGAAAATGTGGTTCTCCTCTACTAGTTCTAGGCCTAGAAATTTGTGTTTTAAAAACTTCCCAGCAAATTCTAGTATGTGGCCAGAATTGAGTTCATATCTTCATTTTAGATGTGGGGAAACTAAGGCTCAGAGGCAGTACATATCTCATGTTCTTAAAGTCTGCTTAGGAGGCAATATTTCAGAGAAGTAAAAAATATGAATGTTCCCAAAGAATATGTGGAAGCAGCCATACAACCATTTGCCTAGAAAGAAAGCTCTTGAGGCAGGAAGGGTTAATGAAAGAAGCATGAATGGAAGTGGTAAGCAGAGAGAGGAATGGGAAGAACGCTGTTACATTGTTGGATTTCAATCAATGTAACAAAACCAAATGTGTATGAATTATTGAATGGAAAACCAATTTGCTCTGGAAACTTTCATCCAAATCACAATAAAAGGTTAAATAGAAATTAATAAAAATTAAATCAGCAGAGAGTCTAAATAAAGAATTATTGCTGTTGTTGTTAGGTGTATTGAGTTGACAATGAATCATAATGACCCTATGTACAATAGAATGAAACACTGCCCAGTCCTGTGCCAACCTTACAATTGTTATTAAACTTGAGCCCATTGCTGCTATCAGTGTGCTAACTCATCTCGTTGGGGGTCTTCCTCTTTCTCTGACCTTCCATTTTACCAGACATGATACCATTCTCCAAGGATTGGCCCCTCCTGATAATATGTCTGAAGTATGAGAGGCGAAGTCTAACCATCCTAACTTCCAAAGAGCACTCTGGCTGTACTTAATCCAACACAGATTTGTTTGTTCTTTTGGAAGTCCATGGTACTTTCAATATTTTCCTCCAACATCATAACTCAATTGCATCAATTCTTCTACAGTCTTCCTTATTCACTGCCCAACTTTCACGTGCATATGAGGTTATTGAAAATACCATGGCTTGAATCAGGCACATCTCAGTCCTCAAACTGACATCTTTGCTCTTCAACACTTTAGAGAGGTCTTGTGCAGTAGATTTGTCTAATGCAATATATCGTTTAATTTCTTGACTGTTGTTTTCATGAGTGTTGATGGATGATTAGAGCAAAATGGAATTTTTGGCAACTTCAATCTTTTCTCCATTTATCTTGATGTTATTTATGGTCCAGTGGTGAGGATGTTTGTTTTCTTTACATTGAGATGCCACCTATACTGAAAGCTATGGTCTTTGATCTTCATCAGTTAGTATTTTAAATCCTCTTCACTTTCAGAAAGCAAGATTGTATCATTTGCATATTGCAGGTTAATAAGTATTCCTTCAATCCTGATGCCATGTTTTTCTTCATATAATCCAGTTTCTCAGGTTATTTGATCAGAATACAGATTGGATAAGTATAATGAAAGAATACAACCGTGGCACACACCTTTCTGAATTTTAAACCATTCATGGTTCCTTTGTTCTGTTCGAACAACTGCCACTTGGTCTATGTGCAGCTTCCTCATGAGCACAATTAAGTGTGCAGAATACCCATTCTCTGCAATGTTGTCCATAGCATGTCATGATCCACACAATTGAAAGCCTTTGCATAGTCAATAAAGCACAGACACACACCTTTCAGGTATTCTCTGCTTTCTCCCAAGATCCATCTGACATTAGCAATGATATCCTTCATTCTTCTTCCTCTTCTGAATCCAGCTTGAACCTCTGGAAGTTCTCTGTCAATGTATGATTGCAGCTGTTTTTGTATAATCTTTAGCAAGATTTTACTTGCATGCGATATTAATGATATTGTCTGATGATTTATGCATTTTGCTGGGTCACCTCTCTTTGGAATAAGCACAAATATGGATCACTTTCAGTCATTTGGCCAAGTAGTTGTCTTCCAAATCTCTTGGCATAGATGTGTGAGTGCCTCCGGTCCTGCAGCAGTAGTTGAAAATTTTCAATTTGTATTCCATCTATTCATGGAGGTTTGTTATTTGCTAATGTCTTCACTGCACCTTCTACTTCTTCTTTCAGTAGCATTCATTGGTTCTTGATCATATGCTACCTCTTGAAATGGTTGAACATCTACTATTTCCTTTTGGTACAGTGACTCTGTATATTCCTGCCATCTTCTTTTGATACTTTCTGCATCATTCAATAATTTGTCCATAGAATCCTTCAATATTTCAAGTTGAGTCTTGAATTTTTTCTTCAGTTCTTTCAGCTTGAGAAATGCTGAGCGTGTTCTTCCCTTTTGGTTTTCCAACTCCAAGTCTTTGCACATTTTGTCATAATATTTGACTTTGTCTTCTTGAGCTGCTTTTTGAAATTTTCTGTTCAGTTCTTTTATCTCCTCATTTCTTCCATCTGCCTTACCATCTGTACTTTAAAGAACAAATTTCAGTCTCTTCCCAAATACATTTTAGTTTTTTCCTTCTTTCTTTTCTGCTTAATAACCTTTTGCTTTCTTTCTGTATGATGTTCTTGATGTCATCCTACAACTCTTCTGGTCTTCGGTCTTTAATGTCTAATGCATCAAATCTGTTCTTGAGATGACCTCTAAATTTAGGTGGGGTATGTTCAATGTCATGTTTTGGCTCTTGTGTATGTGTTTCAATATTCTTTAGCGTCACTCTGAACTTGCATATCTGTCTATTGCACAGTCTTCCCTGAACCTTGTTTTGGTTGATTATGTGGAGTTTTTCCACTGTCTCTTTCCACAGATGTAGTTAATTTGATTTCTGTATAGTCTATCTGATGAGGTCCATGTGTAGGTCTTTTATGTTTAAAAAAAGGTATTTGCAATGAGTAGTCTTTGGTCTTTGAAAATTCTATCATGTGATCTCCAGCATCATTTCTATCACTAAGGCCATATTTTTCAACCATTGATCCTTCCTTATTTTCAACACATCTTGATTATGTGTTTGATCAATTTCAGAGAATATGTGTAGTCAAATCGAGCTGGGAGTATATCTTTCATCCTTGGTGGCCTTGATTAAGTTGCTTTTCTAAGACTCCACTGGAAATAATAATAATGGGAACAATAATCCTACCTCATAGAGTTGTCAGGAAGGACCAGTCACTGGAGAAGGACATCATGTTTGGTAAGGTGGAGGGTCATAGAAAAAGAGGAAGACCCCCAGTAAGATGGTTTGGTAAAGTGGCAGCATCAATGGGCTCAAGCGTGGCAACAATTGTGAGGTTGGCCTAGGACTGGGCAGTGTTTCATTCTGTTTTATATAGGGTTGCTATGAGTCAGTACCAACTCAATGGTACCTAACTACAACAACATAGAGTTATGAGAATTAACCGAGGCAATGAAGGTAAATGTTGGCATCTTGCACATAGCACAGAAGCAGCAGCAATCATATTATAAGTAATTTAGTGGGAAACATGGAGTCTCTGGATGGTGCCAACAAAGTTCTCAGTTACTAATCAAACGGTTGATGGCTGAAACTCACCCAGATGCACCTCAGAAGGAAGGCCAGGTGATCTTCTGAAAGATCAGCCTTTGGAAACCCTATGGAAAACAGCCCTACTCTGAAACACATTAGGTCACCATTAGTCAGAACTGACTACACTGTAATTGCACCTACTCAACGGTCCACCTGGTTAGGTTCCAAAGACCAAGTTTTCATTGTGAAAAATGCAAAAATGGAGGCTCTTCCCTCCACTCGTTTTCAGACTAGCCATTTGTCTGATTGTCATTATTTAGAAGACATGAGCTTAGAAAGAATAACAGCTAAGATTTACTAATGTGCTCACCACTGTGACACGTCCAGTTATGGATTATCTGTCTGTGGAGAAGGAGACTTGGAGGAGACAATGCAGAGTTCTGTGACTTGGGGGCTTAACTACTTCATCTCCCTCCTGTGGCAGGTCAGAACCTCCCCATAAGTCTTGCATTCGTGATCATGCAGCCTGCTCTGCCCTCGGGCTTCAGGCCCGGTTGGAATCTCTGTAGGATGTCATGAAACTCACACACACTTCTTCCATACATTCTTTCAGATGCCTTTTTCTTTCCTTTCTTCTCACCCCACAGGAATTTTGAGATGTAAGTTGAGATGTAAGGTGGCCACAGAAGAGTTGGGAGTCCAGAACAGCATTGTTCATAGAGGAGGCTGGCCCTTGGAATAGCCAAACACAGCACCCATCTCCCCAAAGAGGGAACTGATGGTGAAGGTCAGTGCCCTCCTGCTTTGTGGAGGCCACCAAGAGAACTGCTAAGTGACCCTCCTGCAAGAATAGGCTATTTCAGAGCCCTTGTTAATGTGCAAAATGTTTGGATAGTAGATTTTTCACTATTGCCATAAATGAGAAAGGTCGGATAATGTGATAGATAAGTGAGCAGTGTTGTTGTTCTAACTCCTAGTGACCCTGCATTGGGTTTCTGAGGAGCAGCTGGTGGATTTGAACTGCCAACTTTGTGGTTCGCAGTCCAGTACTATAGCACCACACCAGAAGTCCAAATGAGCAGTAGGTACATATTTTTTTCTCCAGTAAAAGGTACATATTTTTTCCCCAGTAAAAATTTACAGTGTTCCATCACTTTAAATTTTGAAAAGCAATGACTATCACCTTTAGAAGAGCAAGACTCAATGTGGGGCTGGAGTCTAAGATTTTAAACAGACTGAAGAGCTTGGAAGTTCTGGGCAGTGTCCCTGTATTGGAAACTCTACTCATTTCTGTTTGACCAGATATTTCTAGTTGTTGATTGGGCTTTGTGAATCCATAGGTCCTTTCCAGCCTCATGAGTACCTTGCACCAAAGTGACTCAAAGATTCCTGCCATGACCAGTGTTTTGACCTTGTCTAAATCTTAAATGAAAAGGAAGAGCTGTTTTCAGTTTAACTGAAAGGAGTGTTTAGTTCCTGCTAAGGACATTTCATGGCATCTGCATTCTAACTTGGGACATAAATCAAATTTTGAGACTCAGCGATACTAGTATTCAATATACTTCAAAAGTGATTTGCTTAGAGATAATGTGCCTTTTAGTGTTTTAAGAGGAAACACTTTCGCCTTCAAGAAGATGCCTTTTAAATTTGAGGATGATTTTAGTCATTAGAAAACAGTACCAAAGATATTATTACCTGCTTCTTTCAGGAAGGTAGAACTAGCATACATACGTTTTAATTTCCTGGCAGATCTTGGAAATAAATGGAAGTGAACAAATATTAAAATCATGTCCAGGATATTTCTGGAGAGAGAGAGAGAGAGAGAGAAAGAGTTGTTTAGTCCAAGGAATGGTTCCCTACTTCTAGGGTTGCTTTCTCTTCTGTTGACACCGTAGTCTGCATTTCTGGACCTTGGTCTTCTAGATTCGGTCCCCATTTTATTGATCCAATTTACCTTTGGTTCCTGTACCCAAATTCTATATAAGTCCCAGATGTCTTATTCCTGCTGGTTCCTCAGTCTGGAAGGTTCCTCCCTCGACCCTCTTGTCTTCACCCAGGCAGCTACTCCCTCACTTTCCATCCCTTCCTAAGTATGGCTGGTCCACCTTAATTCATTCTACTTTGACAATAACGTTATTCTCCCTCATTCTACTAAAATGCTTTGAAAGAGGTCTTGGAAATAATCATATTTTAAAGTAAAAGTAGTCCATCTTTGTTGTTGTTTTGAAGTGCTGTCAAGTGGGTTCCCATAGCAAACCTATATAGGGTTTCCAAGGAGCAGCTGGTGAGCTTGAACTGCCAACCTTGTGGTTCAAACTGACTTTGTAGTTCAGTGAATTAACCACAGCACCATACCAAGATTCCATTCTATTATTGTGTAAAATAAAGACTAAAGGAAGAAACCTATCTAGAGCTTGGGAAGAAAGAAATTCCCTTCCCATTGGAGCAGAAGAGATGTACCAATAAACTTCTAAAGTTTTGGAAGCAAAAGGCTTTCATATGTGGGTTCTCTAAAATTTTAGATGTTTGACAAAAACGATGTGTTTCCACTCAACAGTGCTTTTAGGAAGAATGTGCTTTCCATGATGCTTTCTTCAAATGAAAGAAAATGAAGACAACAGGGTAGGAATTTATCCATGAAGGAAAAGATACAGTTGAAATTTGCCAGCAAATGGAACCACTTTGAGGTAATTTAGAGGCGCTGACAGTGTTTTGACCCTGGCAAAGGACACTCAGCAACCTTTTCAGAATGTAAACAAGACATTGAAAGATCTTGGAGATTGATGCTTTGCTTTCTAGGACCAGAGGAACAATCATGAATAGGCTCCTCATCTATATTGCAAAGTATGGAGACAGAAGAAGAGATCCTCACAGAGCTTATAGTTTAGTGAGGAATCTAGGTGGGCATCTCAGGCCTCAACACATCCAGTGATGTATGAAGTGGTCCAGGGATTTGCAAGGTTCTCTACAAACCCCATGGAAGATGCAGGGGGTGACCTAGATGTCAAGTAGGAAAAAGCCAGGAGGGAAGGAAGATAAAGATGCTCTGAGACTCTGTGTCTCAAAGTGCAGTCCGTGGACTTGAAGAAGCACAAATTCTTGGGCTTTACCTCATTTCTACGGAATCAAAATCTCTGGAGTCCCCACTAAAGTCTGAGAACCACTGGTCTAGGACCTGGCTACTCAAAGCACAACTATAAACTATTAACATGGGTGCCACCTGGGAGCTTGTTAGAAATGCTGAGTCCCAGGCCCCAACCCAAGCCTACTGAATCGAATCTGCATTGTAACAAGATCCTCAGGTTGTTTGGAGAAATGGCTCTAGGCAGTGGAAATGTTTATGCAGTGCTGTGGAAATCTGAGGTTTGGTATCTTAGGGGACCTCCAAACAATTTGACAAGACTAGACTAGAGAATCATGGGAGTACAGTGAACTGAGGAAGGAAGGAGCCATTTCAACAAGCCTACAATGCAGCTGCTTGCTTCTCCTGAGGATGGCGGCATCCTTGAAGGAGTTACGCAGAGAAATCTCATTTGTGTTTCAGAAAGCTATCTGTGGGGTGGCAGGATGGCTAGGGGAGAGGAGAGCTTGAAATGGGGCAGAAAGATTCCTTAGCAGATAGAGACCTTGAGGCCCAATTCCAGGGTTCCTAACCATAGCACTATTGACATTTGATGAGGGATAACTTGGTTAGTAGTCCTTGGGAGTCCTGGTATGTCACTGTGGTCTAATGCATCAGACTGCAAAATCATTTGAACTGCAAGGTTGGCGGTTCAAGCTCACCAGCTGCTCCTTGGAAACCCTAAACAGGGTCTCTATGGGTTGGAATTGACTTGACGGCACTTCACAACAACAGTCCATGGTGGTGCAAATGGTTAAGCACTTTGAAAGCTAGGTGGTTTGAACCCACCCAGAGGTTTGCAAGAAAGTCCTGATGATCTGCTTTCAAAAGGTCACGACCTTGAAAGCCCTATGGAGCAGTTCTATTCTTCACACACCGGTTCCCCACGTGTCAGAATCAACTCAATGGCAACTTTTTTCTTTCTTGTGGGGCTCCTCTGTAATGTAGGGTGTGGAGCAGCATCCCTGGTCTATACCCACTACATAGCACGAAAATGGCTGCAGACATTGTCCAATATCCCCTGGAGGACAAAATCAGCATTAGTTTAGAATCACTGTGGTAAAACTGGGGGTGAATGATGAAAAGAAGAAGGGTGTTTAGAAAGTTGAATCCAGAGACTCGGTAACTGATTGAGACCTTGGATTCTAGACACATAATAACACCAGGACCAGCACAAAATGATACAACAGTGGGTGTAGTTTGGAAGTATAGATAGTCACCTTCTGAGAGCCAGAGTTAGCCATCAGGTTACAATGTTTATATTATACTTTAAAAATATATATATATTTGCTTTAGTCTGAAAGTTTTGGTATAATTAACCTAATGGCAAAGTTGATTTTAACACTGACGATAACCAATACATTTTAAAAAATGATATGAACAGCTTTATAATTACTCTGCGAGAGGTACAATAGACGAAAATTTTATAATCACACAGCTGCTCATTTTCAAAGTTCAGCCTGAAGGCTGCAGCTGTCTTTAATAGTCATTGTGCAAAAAATGGGGCAAGGAGATGGGCAGCAGATGATGCAGCTTTCCCATGTCCTCCCTCCCCAACCTCCCAAACTCTTCCTATTTAGATCGAAACTTTGATGATCTGATGTTTTTATCATACAGTGTAGGACCTGGCTACTCAAAGCACAACTATAAACTATTAACATCATCCTCTTTTACCAATTTGTTTGTGAATCCGAACTGAAATGAACACGGCAGCATTGCAGAAGTCCTTACTTGTGTGTTTGACAGCCACTTTCTTCCCATTTGCACTTGGCTAGACAGAGTCAAATTGTGGGCTGTTATTAACTCAGCAATAGATTTAAAATATCGCATCTGGCTGCATCTAATCCATCTCAAATGAAAGTCTCCAGTCTGACTGTCTCTGGGGAAAGCAGCCAGGCAGCGTCTTAGGTTTTCAATCTATTTACCATCTCTGGGTGTCTCACACATCCGCATATCAAATGATTACAGGGCCCAAAACAAGGCTTGAATAAAAAATGGGGTGAATAGGGTAAATAGAAGGTTAACAGAGAGCAGAGGCACTCTTCTGTAGACAGACAACCAGAAGATGAATTTCTATATGGTGAAGTACTCGTCAACCCTCTCAGTGTATTAGTATTAAAAACAAACCAGTTGTTAAATCAACTCTGACTCATGGCGACCACATGTGTTTCAGAGTAGCACTGTGCTCCGTAGGCTTTTCAATGGCTTATTTGGGGGATGGGGAGTAGATCACCAGACCTTTCTTCCAAGGCATCCCTGGGTGGACTTAAACCTCCAACCTTTTGGTTAGCAGCTGAGCATGTTAACCCAGGGATGCCGTGTGGGGTATTGCCTGAAAATCGGCAGTATTTAAAAATTCCCCAGATGACTCTACAGATCAGCACATGACTATGAACTGTGCGTTATTCCAATACCCATGTAGCCTAGGAGCGATCAACAGTGGAAAGAGTATGAAACTTGGAAATAGGCAGATCTGGATGTAAGTGATAGATTTCTCACTGAGTAGTTGTGGAGTCCTGGTGTGGAGCTGTAGGATAATGCACTGGGCCATCAAATAGATTTGGACTTCAAGTTCAGAGGTTCCAACTCAACAGCAGCTCATTGGAAACCCTATACAGAGTTGCTATGCATTGGAATTGACTCAATGGCATTTAGCAAAGAAAAAAACCAAACAGCTGTAGAAGTGGATAAATTATTTAATCTCAGTCTTCTTTTCTGTAATATGGAATTGATAACAAAAACACTGCAACTAAGGTTCGCAGGGGTTCAGTGGGAGAGCGATAAATAGTATTGTATGCTCAACCTTGGAAAAACAGAGTTCTGTGATATAGAAACTGAGGCATGGCTTGAATGGGTAAAAGAGGGGAGATAATGTTAAGCTTAACTGTCTAATGAATCTTGGTTTCCCTTGCCTTCTATTGTAAAATAGACTCTTGATGGGGAGAGAAAGGAATAGTCAGAAGCATCACTATAGAAAGCTTATAAGTCTATTTTCAGCCTATAACTGATTGGAATACCTAAAAGAGGGCTAGAACTTGCCCAATGAAACAGACTTCTTGCAGAGCCTTTGCATTGTATAAAATGGTAGACGGACTCCTGATCTCCATCCAGAATCTTCTGAGGTGGGAAATTTCCACTTGAAAAGACAAGCAGACCTGCTTGGAGCAGCTAAAGGAACATAGATACTTCTTGAAAGAAAAGCCAGCAGGAAAAATCAAAACAGTAATGCCAGTATGGCAGCATGATTGACTACTGTAAGAACAAGCAAGTTGTTCATAGGGAGCCATCAAGGCAAGCAATCAAGTCCCCTCAGGGCAAATCCCCTTCCAAGACTGAAATTCAAAGGGAATATATGAGCAGGCATGTAATCTGGCTGGTGATCACATTGGTCTATCAATAAAGGGAAGTGGGGGGAAAACCAGCAAAGAAGCTGTGAGGTTAAGTTCGACCACGTTCAATAGACTCCTGTCAACCTGGATCGCGACCTGGGTGGCCAGGTGTATAGCAAGACTTGGGGACTCCTGAGCCCATGGATAGGGACATAGTCACAGAGGACTACAGTGAAAAGTAAAGTATTCAGCTGATGTGAAATGAGGGGAGATGTACAACAACACCCATACTTGCTGATAGTATCCATTTGACCTAGCTTCAATGGCTGGATGATCAGAACTCGACTAGAGGAAGAAAGAAGAGGAAAAAGAGTGTAATCTGCTACATTTTGATGAACTTGACCTATACTTATGGATGTAGTAGCTTAAAAGAGGGAACATATCTTTCCAGCAAGGATCATTTCTACCCCTTCTGTACACAGGGTTGACAGGGATGGGCAACTTAGACATTGCCTACCCAAAATGGGGAGGGGAGCAACAAAGGCACGAAGTGACTGGCTTACAAGTTTGCAAAGGGAGCTTAGTTTCAGAGGGTATGGGGGAAGGTAGAATATTCACTGAGTGGTTTCCAACCTGTCTAGATGGGACTGGTGAAAGGAGATGGGGATAAGACTCTTGTGGTTCAATAGTGAATGATTGCTATCAGGACTGATTGTGAATGTTGCAAATGTAAAGGTAAACATTTTGTAACAAAAGGAGGGGAGTGGTTGATCTTGTAGTCCAGGAGCAGAGGACCCTGGGACCATCAAGGAAGAAGAGTGGAGTGCGGGACCCTATCCAGAGAAGCAGCCGTGCCATAGATGGAGGCAGAGACGATGAGGAGGAGAGATGGAGCGGCTGGGGACTCTAGACTCAAGGAGGGAGAGGGGCTGTGTGCTGGCGGCCAGGGGGCTGGCGTGGAGGTTGTTTGAATGGTTCTATATTCCTGTATGCTTTGGTGTACATCCAAAAAACAAAAACAGAGGGTTTGGAAGTAAATGCTGTTGAATGATGATGCATGGAGGGGACTGAAATCATTGCAATGAAACAAAATACGATAGGATGTAAAGTTGGTGCTCCATGTAAACTATCAGTCAATTCACAATAAAAACTTATAAAACAAAAGAAAGAAAAAAGTTTATTAGTGGTTAGCAGGAGCTTGGGAAGGAGGGACTGGAAGATGTTGCCTAAAGGATATTGAGTTTCTGTTTGAGGTGATGACTAAATTTTGGAAATGGGTAGTGGTGATTCTTGTAAAATATGGTGACTGTGATTAATATTTCAGAGTTATTGTTGTTGTTGTGTGCTGCGGAGTCGGCTCCGACCCATAGCGACCCTGTACAGGGTTTCCGAGGCTGTAAATCTTTACAGGAGCAGAAAGCCTCATCTTTCTCCCATGGAACAGCTGGTAGTTTCGAACTGATGACCTTGCTGTCCGCAGCCCAATTCGTAACCACTATGTTGTTGTTGTTGTTGTTGTCAGGTGCCATCGAGTCAGAACCGACTCATAGCGACCCTATGCACAGCAGAACGAAACAATGTTCGATCCTGGGCCAACCTCACTACCGCTGCTACACCTGAGTCCATCAATGATGCCACCTGGCTGATCCATCTCGTTGGGGGTCTTCCTCTTTTTCTCTGACCTTCCACCCTACCCAGCATGACATCCTTCTCCAGCGATTGTTTCCTCCGGACAATATGTCCAAAGTAGGAGAGACGAAGTTTAGCCATCCTGGCCTCCAAGGAGCACTCTGGCTGCACTTCTTCCAAAACAGATTTATTGGTTCTTTTGTCAGTCCACGGCACTTTCAGTATTCTCCTCCAACACCACAACTCAAAGGCATCAGTTCTTCTACAATCCTCCTTATTCATTGTCCAGCTTTCGCATCCATATAGTACACCACTATAGTACACTTAAAATGGCAAAATTTTTGTTATATATATTTTATCTCAATATAATAATTGAGAACATATGAAACAAAACAAAATGAAAAACACTGCATCTATTTTTGTAGGGGTTTTGGTGAGAATTAGGTAAGATGATCCTATAGCTCAGGTACTGCAAACCCTTATTAGATGCTCTGTTCCCTGTTAGCTATAGTAAAAGTCTTTGCAAAGAGTCCCTCACAGCTTCATGGAAGCTGAGCTCTTCTCTTGAATATTTTGTTTCCTTTGAGGTACTTGTTGTTGGTAAGTGCCGTCAAGTCGGTTCCGACCCATAGCGACCCTGGATAGGGTTTCCAAGGAGCAGCTGGTGAGCTTGAACCACCAACCTTACAGTTCAAATGGCTTTGCAGTCTGGTGCATTAACCCACAGCGCCACACCAGGATTTATATTTCCCCAATCTGGATACTCCACGTCTGGCAGACTGTGTTGCAGTAATATGCAACCTAGTGTGGAATTTAGGTTGTGCAAACAGCTCATATAGAGGTTGAGTCCACCCAGAGAAATTTGGGGAGAAATGGCTGACAATCTACTTCCGAAAATAGAAAGAAAAAAAAAAATCAGCTATTAAAAACCCAATGGAGCATAATTCTGCTCTGACACACATGGGATGTCTCCATGAGTTGGAGTCAAGTTGATAACACTATGGAAAAGAAGTGTTTCTTTTTGATTTCTGCCCGAGTCTGTGGTTTCCTCAGCCATCACAGCTGAATTAATTGCTGCCAGGATTTTTGAGCCTTTTTCACAGCCGCTTATTTGCATTCCTGAGATATTTTTTCCTTGATCATTTTAATCTGGAAAGTAAATAAATTGGGGAGGTTTTTGAAGAGTTTTTTTATTTTTAATTGTTGAATTGTCTGGTAAGATTTTTTCTTTCTTTCTTTCTTCTTTTTCTCTCAAGGAATTATTGGAATCCTGCCCCACGAATTAAGCTTGTAATGCTGGTGACAGAAATAAAAAAAATCATAAAATCCTAATTAGCCTTTGAATGAATGCCAAGGCAGTTAGTGCTAGTGAAGTAAACAATGCCCAGAGAATAAAGTTTTGAGATTCACATTGAGGAGAATGAAAGGGGAATCAAGTCATTTTTCATTTCTGCTCAGATCTCGATTGTGGTCAAGGGTTTCATGTGCTGCTCCCTTTCTTGTTCAAAGACTTAAGCAGATTAACTGAACTGAGTCCCGTTGGCCTTTAATTATTTTACTGAATTAAATAATGATTGGCAAGGCAAACATCGTGATCTAGTAATTGGTTGTTTAGAATTTTCCAGTATATTGCCATTCAACATGTATTTCTTTACACATAAAAATCTCTATGTCTTCCATGAGTAGGTCATGAGATAAAATATTGTTGTTCATTGTTGTTGTTGTTAAGTGATGCCAAGTTGGTTCCAACCCATAGTGACCCTGCATAAGGTTTCTAAGGAGTGAATGGTGAGCTTGAACCACCAACTTTGCAGTTAAAACTGCTTTGCAATCTGGCGCATTAACCCACAGCACCACAACAGGCCACCTATAGCATCATACATACACTAAAAAGTGTTCAATGTTTATCTGAAATAAAATCTAACTAGGCATCTTGTATTTTTATTTGCTAAATCAGGCAATCCTAACAATGAAGGATTTTCACCCCCTGACATCCATGTTTCCAAATCAGTAATACCTTCCACGCATTGCATCGGGATGAGTGATGAGTTTGACCAGCAGAGAAAAGCCAAGGACAAGGTTTATGCCCTCTCGGTTCTGACAAATGAACGCTTCCTTCCTGGCAGGGGTTTTAGTATCTGTTGAGAATGATGCTGTTCATTAAAGGTCTGCTTTTCTGATTTATTTTCGATTGTGGCTGATTTGCAGTAGGATGTAAGTAAATTCATGACTCTGGAATAATTTATTTGAACTAAACATCGTATCTGTTGAACAAAATCATCATTACAGAAAGGACAAAGGAGAGGAGAGGAATAATACTTGTGATTTTGTTTTCTTTCTTTTTTTGTGGTGATGAATACATACATAACAAATCACAGACCAACTCAACAATATCTACATGTGCAATTCTATGACTTCGATTATATTCTTCAACGTGCACAACCCCTCTGTCTCCCTGCTTATGAATCATTCCAGTGAATGGAGATGTTATCACTAACATTTACTGATACCAGGTGCTTTGCACACATTATCTCACTTGATCCTCACATGAATTTGTAAGCCAGGCACTGTTATTGCCCCTTTTTATAGCATAGAAAACTGAGGCTCACAGAGATTGGGCACTTTGCTGAAGGTCACATTTCTATTAAGTGGAGGAGCAGAAGAATGTAGTCTCCAAAATATTCTACTGGAGAACAGTGGTTCCCCATCAAGGGTGATTTTGTCCCCTTGGGACATTTGGCAGTATCAGGAGACATTTTTGGTAGTCTCTTTGGATGTGGTGGATGATGCTCCTGGAATCTAAATAGTGGAGAGAGAGGTGTTGCTAAGCATCCTACAAATACACAGAGTAGCTTCAATTGTAAACAATCATTCAGTCCAAAATGTCAACCCTGCTACAGAAAACATGGCAAGAGAAGAAAGGGGGAAGGATCTTATGTTACCATTTCAGAATGAACATCGGCATGGCCCTTGGCTTTTGGGGTGTGAAAACAGGACCAGTTAGAGGGAAGTAGACCAAAGGAAAGGCTGGCATTTTGCAGGCCAATTGCTTACCAGAATCTGGGGTTTCTTGATAATGTTTCTTGCCTTCTTTAGTGTAAATTTCCAGGTTGCCTACAAAAGCAAAGTTAGACATTGTGAACCACTGTGTCCCATTTTTTTCTTTCCATGTCTATTCTAATGCTAGGGTTTTTAAAGTCGTTAAATTGGCAATAAGGAGATTAATTCATAAATTTGTAATAAAATAATTCACAAGAAGGCAATTCCATGTTAATAACACCTTTATTAAGGACTTAACTCTCTGCCAGACAGTGTGCTGAGTGTTTTATACACATGATCCTATTTAATCCTCACAACAGCTTTGAGGGTATGACCATTTGACAGATGAGAAAATTAAGATGCTGAGAAGTTACAACACTGGCCCATGATCACATATCTAGTGTCTGTTAGAGATGCAATTTGAATGCCTGCCATCCTAATTGCTAGGCTACACAGATTTCCCTAAGTAACTTCTACGTGTGTCCAAAAGTTATCGCCAGCTGGAAAGTGCTAACAGGCATCTTCAGTGAGTCATGCTCAGTAGCATGAGGTCATGCTACCATGTACGATGGCTGACTACCAGCCATGTAAGAATTCACCTCTCATTCACCTTCTCTTCTCATTAAATGTCCCTGTTCTCATGAAACCATTTCTAGAGCAACTAAATGCCTCTGCCAAGTTCACATTGCAAGTTAAAGAGTTAGTTAATGAGGCTTTCTGCTCCCACAAAGGTTTTTAAAGCCTTAGAAACCCTATACAGGGCCAACTGCGGCTGTACAGAATTGATAACAACAACAACATAGTTACAAAAAAGGAGCCATGGTGGAACTTTGGGTTAGACATTGTACTGTTAAATGCAAGATCAGCAGTTCAAACACATGGGCCGCTCCACTGGAGAAAGATGAGGTTTTCTGCTCTCATAAAGATTTACAGCGAAAAAGAGGAAGACCCTCAACAAGATGGACTGACACGGTGATACAACAATTGGCTCAAGCATAACAATTGTGAAGGAGGTACAGGACTGGACAGTGTTGCATTCTGTTGTTCCTAGGGTCACTAAGAGTTGGAACTGACTTCATGGCACCTAACAACAACAACGACCCAAGAAGGGTTTGGAGTCAGGGTGAGGCACTGTAGGATAAGCATAGGATTACTAACCTCAAGGTCAGCAGCTCAGGCCCACAATCCCCTCCTTGGAAACCTCATACAGGGTTGCTATGAGTTGGAACCAACTTAACAGCACTTAACCACAAAAAGAAGGGTTTAACATTTTCCTGACCTTGGGAAACATGATGATAAATTTTTCTAGCTTTCAGCCTCACAGCTATGCTGTCCAGTACATTTTTTTTTTTTAATGTATTGATCATCATCTCAGAAATCCACAGATTTTGCCAAGTTTCCATAGCTTTACCACATATGACAGTTATTACTTTAACACTTTCCAGAGTGGCTTCACATACAGATTACTGAGTTTCCTTTTTCTAGATGTACCATATTATTGATTCATTAACATTGAACTTACAGTTAGTAGAACTATAGCTCATGCATGCATGAAGCTATCTAATATATATATATATATATTTGCTGTTGTTGTTAAGTACCGTGGAGTTGGTTCCTTCCAACTCATAGCAACCCTTTACTGGATTTCCAAGGCTGTAAATCTTTACGGGAGCAGAAAGCCTCATCTTTCTCCTGTGGAACAGCTGGTAGTTTCAAACTGCTGACCTTGTGGTTTGCAGCCTGATTCGTAACCATTATGCTACCAGAGCTCTCTCTCTCTCTCTACATATATATATCTATATCTTTTTGAGCTCCATATATATCTTTTTAAGGCATATCACAGCCTTCTTGGACATACAAATACTGGACAACACTAACCCTACCTTTGAGGGCCAGTGAAATCACCAACAAAAACCACAAAAATACGGCACTGAGTAAATTGAATAAAGGACGCTTGTTTACAGTATGGGAGTTGTAACAAGAAGGCAGAACATCACTTTTTTCAAAATCAAGTGGAAATGTGCTTATCAGGCAACTTAAGTTGGTAGCCATTCTGTGCATGTCTTTGAACTTGAAAGTGCCACAGTGTTGATTTTAGAGACACAGTGGCTTTTGTGAGTTGGCGTGATAGTTAAGGTTTTGTGTTAAGTTAACTGGGCCAGAATTCTCAGAGGTTTGGTAGTTGGGTTGTAGCCATCTTCCATGATGTGACTTGCTGTGATAAACCAATAAGAGGATTATGGGAGATTCCCAGGGATGTGGCCTGCAACACCTTTATTTTATAAGAGATTAAAAGAGAGAGACTTAAGCTGAGAAAGCAGGCCCTACTACCACCAAGATAGGAGCTCAAGGAGTGGAATGCGTCCTTTGAGCCTGGGATCCCTGCACTGTGAGACTCCTAGATCCTAGCAGATGGATGTCAAGGTGTATGGAAATCTCCAAGGAATATGGGGACTACTTTAAGATACTGAAAGGTCAACAGAAAGAAAGCATTCTCTTAGAGCTGGTACCCTGAATTTGGACTTCTAGTCACTAAACTGTAAGAGAATAAATTTCTGGTTTTTGGAAAGTCATCCCCTTGTGGTATTTCTGTTATAACAGCATTGGAGAACTAAGATAGTACGTGAATTCACCAATGTGGAATAGGCAAATAATGAGACTCTACTGTAACTGTTACCGCTCTCACCTGCAAAGAGTTTAGCATTTAATGGGTGAAAAAAGTCATGTACAAGTATGAGTTTATTAAAATAAGAATTGTAAAGAATATAGAGAAAGGGAAAGCTGTACTGGGGGAAAACAACAGAAGAGAGCAATTGAGGAGCATTGGGAGGAAGAGACCCTTGAGTTGAGCTGACCACAGGACTAAGATTTCAGCAGGCAGAGGTGGATGGAAGGGAAAGAATATTTTAGGCAGTTGTTGTGATGTGTCATGGAGTCGGTTCCGACTCATAGCGACCCTGTACAGGGTTTCTGAGGCTGTAAATCATTACAGGAACAGAAAGCCTCATCTTTCTCCCATGGAACAGTTGATAGTTTCAAACTGCTGACCATGAGATTCGCAGCCCGATTCAGAACTCCTTATTTTAGGCAGAGGGGGCATCATAAGTAAGGGTTTGCAATGAAGTGAATATTTCAGACTTTCCAGCTACATGAATGGAAAGAAGAAGAGAAACCCTGGGGAAGGGGATGATAGCTAAAGAATAGAAGGTCTTAAATGTCATGACAAAAGTTTGGTCTTTATCCCAAAGGTAGATATTGAACATGGCATTTTTTGAGCAGAAGTCAGGGTCAGTGACAAGAGTTAGGGAAATTAAAATTGCAAAAAGATCAAACATTACTTTCTCCCATAGTTACTATTCAAAATGTACTCTTAACAGTAAGGTGGTGGTGGTATGCCATTGAGTTGATTCCAACTCTATGTGGTTGTTAGGTGCCATTGAGTCAGTACTGACTCATAGCGACCTTATGCACAGCAGAATGAAACACTGCCCTATCCTGGGCCAACCTCACTACTGTTGCCACACTGGAGCCCATTGATGCTACCATTTTGGTAATCCATCTTGCTGGGGCTCTTCCTCTTTTTCTCTGACCCTCCACCCTACCAAACATGATATCTTTCTTCAGCAACTGGTCCCTCCTGGCAATATGTCTGAAGTATGAGAGACAAAGTTTGGTCATCCTGGCCTCCAAGGAGCACTCATAGCATCCCTGTAAAGGTTTTCTGAGGCTGTAAATCTTTATGGGAGCAGAAAGCCATATCTTTTTCTCTCACAGTAGCTGGTAGATTTGAATTGCTGATCTTGTGATTAGCAACCCAACACATAACCACTATGCTATGTTACCAGGACTCCTTTTATAAGTGCAGAGAAGAATCTAGATCAAGTCCTACTGTTGCCACGCCTCCTCCCTTTCAGAAGTAAAGTGTGGAAAAGTGAATTTACTTGTCTTAGTGGCCTGGTGTGGTGCTGTGGGTTAATGAGGTGGACTGCAAAGTCAGTTTGAACTACAAGCAAGTTCAGCGATTCAAACTCACCAACCGCTCCTTGGAAACCCTATACAGGGTTGCTATTGGTCAGAACCGACTCTACGGCACTTAACAACAACCACAAGTGACAAGTAAATCCTAGTGTGGCCGAAGGATCAGAACTGGACTTTGAATCATAAGGTTGGCAGTTCAAACCTACCAACTGCTCCTTGGAAACTCTGTACAGGGTCGCTGTGAGTCAGAACTGACTCAATGGCACTTAGCAACAATAACAGCAATGACAAACACAGAGGGCAAATTTCAAGCAATGTAAACAATTAAAATAATTGTTGGCAATTTTATGTTGCCTTTGTTTCTAAAGTATGAGGCTTACTCTTAATTTTTCTTGAAAATGAGCACTTCAGAATGGAAAACGTCATTCCAATGAGTGGCTGGAGAAGAAGTTAGGAGATAGGTTGTGAGTTGGATAGAAAATGCTCTGGTTGGAAGCCAAAATGATGCTTATGACTCAACTAAAGCAACCATCTGCAGTGTAAGCAGATTCTCTGTCAATAAGGATGTGTTTGGTTCAGGGAGTACCCATTGGATCCTGCAATTTGTTATTGTCAAATCTTTACAAATTCTTGTTGCTTTCTCCCTTGGGTTATCATGTTTCATTATTTCAACTTCAAATCCCATCCAGGGTTTAATTATTTTATACCTTCAAAAGGAGCCCATTACACAGACTCATAGAGATGAAAACCCTCAGTCTGGGGCTTATGAGCCAAAGAACAGTGGATATATATATATATCTTCAATTAAGAACTTGGAAACTGGCCAAAGGCATCATGAAATGGTGTCTTAACAGTCTACAAAGGAGAAAGGGGTCACCCTTCTCTTGATCATTAGAATACACAGTTGCATATACCTACTGTGGCTCATGAAAACACTTTTGTCTAGAATGGTTCATCCAAAGCAGAGCAAGCCTGAAATCTTCAGATAAGAGGAGAGGTTTAGTGATTATTAACTACTTTCATTCTCCAGGGCAATAGTAGTTCCCAACCCTTGTCTTAGCAGTTTGGATGATGAAGATCAAGGGCCAATGGCTCATAGCTATCAGTTTCTTGGTCAAAGGGATTCACTGGTAGGGATTGTGCTGTGCCAAACATTAGCCAGGAGGCCTGGTGTGGTGCTATAGGATAAGCACTGTGCTACTAACCACAAGGTTGGTGGTTCAAACCCACTCATAACTACACAGAGTTGTTATGAGTCAGAACTGACTTGACAGAACTTAACAAAAAACAACAACATGCATTAGCAAAATGGGAGCCTTAAGTAAAAGGAAGTTTCTATTGTTGTTGTTGCTAAGTGTCTTCGAGTAGGGTCTGACTCATAATGAACCGGTATATGAGTAGCTGGTGGGTTTCAACCTACAACCTTGCAGTTAGCAATCCAGTGCTTATCTTATAGTGCCACACTAGGATTCTAAAAGGAAAGACATTG
Organism: Chrysochloris asiatica; assembly: GCF_000296735.1. Classification (NCBI taxonomy): domain Eukaryota; kingdom Metazoa; phylum Chordata; class Mammalia; order Afrosoricida; family Chrysochloridae; genus Chrysochloris; species Chrysochloris asiatica. Next base: position 13,431,017 of record NW_006408524.1, on the reverse strand, counting down.
TTGTTGATATTAAGTGTTGCTGAGTCAGTTCCAACTTATAAACAAGCATGCTGTATAGGGTTTCTGAGGAGCTGCTGATGGATTTGAACCACTGGCCTTGCAGTTAGCAGTTTATTGCTTATAATATAGCACCTCATCAGGAGTACAGAAGGAAGAATGTTGCTTAATAAATTTAGGAATTTGAATGTGGCTGTAATGTCTATCTTCCATGAAGACCTTTGCTGTTGTTATTAAGTGCCATCGAGTCGGTTCCGACTTGCAACAACCCTATGTAGGGTTTCTGAGAGCAGCTGATAGGTTTGAACTGCTGATCTTGTGGTTAGCAGTCCAGTGGTTATCCTAAAGTGCCACCCCAGCAGACCTTTATTTATCACTAAATCAGGGTCTCTAAAGTTCTTCAGACATATTGTCAGGAGGGACCAGTCTCTGGAGAAGGATATCATGTTTGCTAAGGTGGAGGATCAGAGAAAAAGAGGAAGACCCCCAGTGAGATGGATTGGCAAAGCCGCAACATCAATGGGCTTAAGCGTGGCAACAATTGTGAGGCTGGCTCAGGACCGGGCAGTGTTTCGTTCTGTTGTACATAGGGTTGCTATGAGTTGATACTAGTACCTAACAAAAACAGCAGTTATTTTCCAGGAGTCCTGGTGTGGCATTGTAGGATAAGCACTGGACTTCTAACCACAAGGTTGGAAATTCAACTTTACCACCCACTCCATGGATACCCTCTACAAGATCACATGAATCAGAATCAACTTGACAGCACTTAACAGCAACATCATAGTTATTCCCCATCAAATTTGAACATGAGCATGTTTGCAGTTTTAAATCCTGGCTTCTTCAGTATAGTAGCCTTCAACACGTTGTTTAAACACCTGAGTCTCAGTTTCCTTGTCTGTAAAATGGGGATGATAGTAGCGTTGGTGTGAGCATTAAGCAAAATAGTACTTGTTCTATTGCAAAAGTTGGAAACAAAGAGGAAGGATCCAGTAGTTGAAAATATGGCCTTGGTGATGGAAGTGATACTGGAAATTGCCTGAGAGAATTTTGCAAGACAAGTGACATTCATTGGAAATATCATTTTAAAACAACATAAAAGGTAGCTATACACATAGACCTCACCAGGTGGAATACACAGAGGTCAAATTGATTACATCTGTAGGAAGAGATCAAGAAGAAGCTCCTTATCATCAGCCAAAACAAGGCCAAGGGCAGAGTGTGGAACTGACCATCAATTGCTCATATTCAAATATAGACTAAAGCTGAAGAAAATTAAAACAAGTCCATGAGAGCCAAAATATGACCTTGAATATATCCCACCTGAATAGAGACCATTTCAAGAACAGATTTGATGCATTAGACACTAAACACCAAAGGCCTGAAGAGTTGTGGAATGACATCAAGATCATCATACAGGAAGAAAGCAAAAGGTCACTAATAAAGTAGGGAAGAAAGAAAAGACCAAAATGGATATTATAAAGACTCTGAAACTTGGTCTTTGGCACAGCGAAGCTAAAGCAAATGGAAGAAATGATGAAGTAAAAGAACTGAACAGAAAAACTTAAAGAACAGCTCAAGAAGACAAAATCAAGTATTGTAATGAAAAGTGCAAAGACCTGGACTTGAAAAACCGAAAAGGAAGAGCACAGTCAGCATTTCTCAAGCTGAAAGAACTGAACTAAAAATTTAAGCCTAGACTTGAAATGCTAAAGGATTCTATGGGGAAAATACTGAATGATGCAGAAAGCATCAATAGAAGATGGGAGGAATACACAGAGTGAGTCACTGTGCCAAAAAGAAGTGGTCGATGTCCACCCAGTTCAAGAGGTAACATATGATCAAGAACCTATGGCACTGAAGGATGAAGTCCAAGATGCATTGAAGCCATTGCACAAGGCTCCAGGAACTGATAGAATATAAACGGAAATCTTTCAACAAACTGATGCACCCTGGAAGCACTCACTTTTCTAAACCAAGATATTTGGAAGATCAACTGATTGGAAGAGGTTAATATTTGTGTCTATTTCAAAGAGAGGTGGCCCAATAGAATGCAGAAATCATCAAACATTATCATTAAAAATATCACATGCAAGTCAAATTTTGCTGAAAAAAAATGTCAAAATCTTTGCAACAGTACATTGGCAGGGAGCTCCAGATATTTAAGCTGAAATTTGAAGAGGACATGGAACTAGGGATATCACTGCTGATGTCAGATAGATCTTAGCAGAAAGCAGAGAATACCAGAAAGATATGTACTTGTCCTTTATTGACAATGCAACGTTTTGGACTGTGTGGATCATGACAAACTGTGGATAACATTGGGAAGAATGAATATGTCAAAGCACTTAATTATGCTCATGAGGAACCTGCACATAGACCAAGAGGCAGTGGTTTAAATAGAACAAGGAACACTGAGTGGTTTAAAATCAGGAAAAGTATGCATCAGGATTGTATCCTTTCACCATACTTATTAATGTGTATGCTGAGAAAATAATATGAGAAGCTGGGTTATATGAAGAAGAAGGTGGTATCAGGATTGGAGGAAGACTCATTAATAATGCATTAATATATATGCAGATGATAACTTATTAATATATATGCAGATGATACTACCTTGCTTCCTGGAAGTGAAGAGTATTTAAAATTCTTACTGCTAAAGATGGAAGACTACTATCTTATTATGGACTGAACCTCAATGTAAAGCAAACAAAAATCCTCACAACTGGACCAATAAATTGTTGTTGTTAAGTCCCTTCAAGTTGGATCTGACTCATAGCGACCCTGCATAGGGTTTCCAAGGAGTGACTTGTGAGCTTGAACCACCAACCTTGTGGCTCAAACCGATCTTACAGTTCATTGCATTAACCCACAGCACCGCACCAGACCTCCAGACCAATAAATAGCATCATCATCAATGGAGAAAATACTGAAGCTGTTAAAGACTTCATTTTGCTTGGTTCCATAGTCAACAGTCATGGAAGTAGCAGTCAAAAAATCAAATGATGCATTGAATTAGGCAAATATGCTACAAAAGACCTCTTTCAAGTGTTAAAGAACAAAGAGATTAGTTTGAGGACTTAAGTGCACCTGACCCAAACCATGGGATCTTCATTAACGTCACATGCATGTGAAAGTTGGACAATGAATATGGAAGGGCATAGAATTGATGCATTTGCATTAAGCTGTTGAAGAAGACTCTTTAAACTACCAGGGGCTGCCAGAAGAACAAACAAATCTGTGTTGGAAGAAGTGCAGCCAGAATGCTCCTTAGAAATCAGGATTGTTGTTGTTGTCAGGTGCCATTGAGTCGGAACCTACTCATAGCGACCCCATGCACAGCAGAACGAAACAATGTCCGATCCTGGGCCAACCTCATTACCGCTGCCATACTTGATGCCATCAATGATGCCACCTGGCTGATCCATCTCATTGGGGGTCTTCCTCTTTTTCTCTGACCCTCCATCTTACCCAGCGTGACATCCTTCTCCAGCGACTATTCCCTCCTGACAATATGTCCAAAGTATGAGAGACGAAGCTTAGCCATCCTGGCCTACAAGGAACACTCTGGCTGCACTTCTTCCAAAACAGATTTATTGGTTCTTTTGGCAGTCCATGGCACTAGAAATCAGGATGGCAACACTTTATTTGAACATGCTATCAGGAGGGATCAGCCCCTGGAAAAGGATATCATTCTTGGTAAAGTGGAAGGCTAGAAAAAAGAAGAAAACCCCCAACAAGATGGATTGGCACAGTGGCAGCAGTAATAGACTCAAATGCAATACCAATTGTAAGGAGCCATCCTTAAACAGGGCCAGGCAGCGATAATTTTCTGTTGTGCATTGGGTTGCTATAGTTGGACCTGACAGGATGGCACCTAAGAACAGTACTGAGAAAGTACTTCGAATAAAAATCTACTGCTGGTGAGTTGGTTCTGGCTGATAGCAACTTTATAGGATGGGGTAGAACTGCTCCCTAAGGTTTCCAGAGCTTCAAATGCGGCTGAGTGTTTTCACCATTATCCCAGCAAGGCTCTGGACTAAGCACTGTTGTTGTTGAAGGTACCATCAAGTCAGTTCTGATTCATAGTGACCGTGTATAGGGTTTCCGAGGAGCCCCGCGTGGGTTTGAACTGCCAGCCTTGTGGTTCACAGTGCCTACCATGACAGTACTAAGCATGACCTTAGTGTTAACTACAATTGCTATTGTTGTTTCAGACTACATTACCCATGACGTTGTTGTTGCTAGATGCTGTTGCGTTGGTTCTGACTCATATTCACCGTACGCACACAGAATGAAGCATAGCCCTGTCCTGCGAGATCCTCATTGTTGTTACATTTGAGTTCATTGCTGCTGCCGCTGTTTCAATCCATTTTGTTGGGGGTCTTCCTCTTTTCTTCGACCCATCATTTTACCAAGCATGATGCCCTTTTCCAGGGAATGGTCCCTCCTGATAATATTTCCAATATTTAGGAGACCAAGTATAGCCATCCTGGCTTCTAAAGAATATTCTGACTACTTCTTCCAAGACAGATTGTTTGTTCTTCTGATAGTGAGGGGTACTTTTAATATTCTTCTACAACATCATAACTCAAATGCATCAATTCTTCTCAGGCCTTCAAGTTCATTGTCCAACTTACATATTGCTATAGTTAGTGCTCCGTGTGAATTTGACTAGACCAGGATTTCAAATGGTTTACCAGTTCTTAAGTGCCGTCAAGTCAGTTCCAACCCATAGTGACCTTGTATAGAATTTCTGAGGACCAGCTGGTGAGCTTGAACCACCAACCTTGCAGTTCAAACAGCTTTACAGTCTGGCTCATTAACCCATAGTGCCACACCAGGACTCTGGTTAAGATGCACTTATACCCATTGTGATGAAACCTAACACAGGCATAGTTAACTCTATTATGAGTGGCTATGAGCAACCAATCAATGAAGCGATGCTTCCTTAGGGGTGTCGCCTGTTCCCAGTTTAATGGGCATGCAGGAAAGGCTGTCTTGCACTGAGGACCTGGGCCTCTGCAATGATAAGCCATTTCCTTGATAATTAGCTTCTTTCAATATAGATACACATACATATGTTTCACAGATTTTGCATCTCTATAAAAGTCTAGTCTTTCTGTGGTACCAAGAGAGTGGGGTTCTAGAGAAACAAAATCACAAGGATGAGTTATCTAAATTGATTCTTAAGTCTGGCTAATTTTAAAGGCACTGATATAGAGTGGAGATATGTCTGACCTCCACTGCATAAGAATCAGCCTTGGGCTGATTTTGAGTTTGGTCCTCTTTTCTCCTTGTGGAGTCAGAGAAAGTTAGACGTGGTCCCCACTTGATTTAAGCAGCTGGCTTCAGAAGTGGGATTCATTGCAGTGGCTCCAGACTCATGAAAGTATGAGGTGTTGTAAGAGAAAGAACCAAGAGGCATGAGAAGTGAAATTTTTGAATTTTAGGTGGTTAGTTTGCAATGAAGTCATTGGTCTTGCAAAAGTTTATCATGAAATATCTAGTATTGTTTCTATCACTAAGGCCATGTTTTCCAACTACTGATCCTTCCTCTTTGTTTCAAACCTTTGCATTCCAACCACCAGTAGTTATCAATACATCTTGATTGCATATTTGATCAATTTCAGATTGAAGAAGTTGGTAGAATACTTCTATTTCATCATCACTGCCTAGTGGCTGGTATGTAAATTTAAATAAAACTGTGTTAACTGGTCTTCTTTAAGACATCTGAATATTATCCTATCACAGACAATGTTGTACTTCAAGATAAATCTTGAAATGTTCTTTTTGATGATGAATGTAATGGCATTCCTCCTCAATTTGTCATTCCTGGCATGGTAAACCATGTGATTGTCAGATTTTAAATGTCCAATATTAGTCCATTTCTGTTCATTAATGCCTAGGATATTCATTTTTATGCCTTACATATCATTTTTGACAACTTCCAAGATTCATACTTTGTACATTCCATGTTTCTATTATTTAATAGATGTTTACAGCTATTTCTCCTTATTTTGAGTTGTGCCCCATCAGCAATTGAAGGTCCTGAAGCTTACTCCATTTGGATCATCATGGTCTAATCTGCGTTGAGGAGGCAGCTGTTCCCCAGTCATATTTTCAGTGCCTTCCAACCTGAAAGGCTCATCTTCCAGCACCATATCTGACAATATTCTGATGCTATTGATCATTTTTAAGTATTCAATATTCTGATACTATTTGAGAGTGCTACACTGCTATTCATAAGGTTTTCAGTGACTACCTATTCAGAAGTATTCCATCTCTCCTTCTTCCTAGTCTGTCTTAGTCTAGAAACACAGCTGAAACTTGTCCATCCTGGGTGACCCTGCTGATATTTAAAATACACATTGCATAGCTTTCAGAATCACAGCAACCTACAAGCCACAGCACTATGACAAACTGACAGATGAGTGGTGGACAGGGTTGACAGCCCATTCAATTTAGACATTTACTGTCAAATTGGGGGGCTATAAAAGCATGAAGTGTCTGGCTTACAAGCTTTCATGGATGTGCTTAGTTTTAGAATGAGGGGATAATGGAGAATCCCCAGTGACTAGTTTTCCTCTTTTCTGAATGGTTCTGGTAAAAGGAGGTGGGGAGTGATGCTGATAGGATTTTATGATTTCAATTGTGAGTAATTGTTAGTAGGATTAATTGTGATTGACAAAATTAATTTTAGAAGATGTGTAACTAAAATGGGAGAGTAGTTATCTTTTGTTTCAGAAACCGATGATCTCAGGACCATCATTAAGGAAGAGCATGAGTACAGCATGCGATCCCTAACTGGAAAACCATCGACTGTAAAGAAGACAGCAGAGGCGGTGACATGGAGAGACAGAGCAGACCATGGACTGAGTAAGGCTGCATGTCTGTGGCCGGGAGGCTGGCTTGCAGAATGTGCACTTTGGACATTTAAATGAATATTTTTTGTTTTGTTTTGCTTTGTATGCATGCATCAAATATTTTTGCTTTGTTCCTTTCTGACATGTAAGATGTAAATGGGGCCAGTGCATTTTTGATTGTACATGTTTTAAGGAGCTCTGGTAGCATAGTGGTTATGAATCGGGCTGTGAACTGCAAGGTCAGCAGTTCAAAACTACCAGCAGCTCCACAGGAGAAAGATGAGGCTTTCTGCTCCTGTAAAGATTTACAGCCTCAGAAACCCTGTTCAGGGTCGCTATGGGTCGGAACTGATTCAATGGCACATAACAACAACAACATGTTTTATTTATATCATGTTCAGTGCAAGTGTGACTTCACAATTTTCTTTATTTAGAGATTATGCATATTATTTATAGGTATCAACTTGACTAAACAAAGATTTCCAGTGGTTTAGCAGTTGAGATAAGGAACTCTGGTAATGTAGTGGTTACGAGTCAGGCTGCTAATCTCAAGGTCAGCAGTTTGAAACTACCAGCCGTTCTGTGGAAGAAAGATAAGGCTTTCTACTCCTGTAATGATTTACAGCCTCAGAAACCCTATACAGGGTTGTTGTGAGTCTAAATTCATATGCTGCCAAAAGGAGATGCCAGTGGTTTGAGCCCACTCACCACTCTGCAGGAGAAAGATGAGGCTTTCTGCTCCCACAAAGATTTATAGCGTCAGAAACCCTATACAGGGTTGCTATGAGACAGAATTGACTCAATGGCATTTAACAACATCATGGAGAACAAAAATCACCATTCATTCACAGCCATTTCCTTGTGCAATTAATTTTTCCACCCATTCATTCCACAGAGAACTCATTGAGTGTCTATGTTATGTTATGAAGTATATGTTCGGGAGATAACAGTGAAAGACACATACTCCTTCTTATCAAGCATTTTATAACCTGGGAGTGAAGATTGACAGCCACCTTAGAAGGGGAGACAGCTTCTTAGAAGGTGAGACATCCATGTTGAGATCTGAAGGATAAGATGAGCAGGAACTAGAAGGCAAAAACTGTGTGTGTGTGGGGGGGGGGGCAGGGGGTGAAGTGGAAACTGTGATGTGTGACTCAGATGCTCCTTCAGGACCAAAGGACTTACTACCCATTGCTGGGGGGACAACACTGCTGTCTGCCCATTGTGGCTGAGGACAGCTGCTCTGTCCATATTTATGCTGACCTTCCTGGGATCACCCACGTCCAATGACTAATATTGGGGGATCAAGACCTGGGCCCCTCTCCTCAGCTGGGAACAACTCTGAAGCTTCATCACTGAGCAATTTCTCCCTTTGCCCAGTTCTGCTTCCTTTCCCCCCTAATAAGTGCTGAACCCTTGAGCATATCGTAGTAAAGTCTTCTGTGTTAATTTGGCCTCAGAGAGCACAGCCTAGAACAACCAGGAGAGGTGTTTTGCATGCAGATGGAGCAGCGTGTGCACAGCTAGCCAAGTTTTGCACACCAAGCACCCGGATGTGCATTGATATGGTGGGAGCCTGCAGCGTGTGGATGGAAGGAAAGGCTGGAGAAGTAACAGGGATGAGAACATGAAGGGCCTGTTCCCTGCTAAGAAGTTTAAACTCCATCTTTAAGGCATTGGAACCAGCTGGGAAATTCTTGTCTTTAGAGATTCTCTAACTTCAGTTGGTGGCCCAGAACAGAACTCATGGACCAGAGGGAAGGAATCCACCATCGAATAGGACACATGAATAAATGACTCATGATTTTTTTCTAACACTGGACAGAAAATAAGGAAGACCGTAGAAGAATTGATGCTTTTGAGTTATGGTGTTGGAGGAGAATACTGAAAGTGCCATGGGCTGCCAAAAGAATCAACAGATCTATGTTGGAAGAAGTGCAGCCAGAGTGCTCCTTAGAGGCCAATATGGCCAAACTTTGTCTCTCATTCTTCGGACATATTGTCAGGAGAGCCCAGTCGCTGAAGAAGGATCTCATGTTTGGTAAGGTGGAGGGAGGATCAGAGAAAAAGAGGCAGGCTCCCAGTGAGATGGATTGGCAAAATGGCAGCATCAATGGGCTCAAATGTGGCAACAATTGTGACATTGGCCCAGGATTGGGCAGTGTTTTGTTCTGTTGTGCATAGGGTCGCTATGAGTCAGTACCTCCTCGATGGCATTTAACAACAACAACAAAGAGACTATGATTTGATGTCATTGCTGTGTTTATGGTGAGACTCTAGTTGTGATGTATTATAATAAATACAACAGTAAAAAGAAACAATCTATCATTTACTGAATGTTTACCATTTGTTATACCCAGAACTAACAGCTTTTCATCATTTTCTCATCTAATCCTAGCCACAACCCTATTGCATTAGTTACATTTACCCCTATTTTATAGCTGAGGTAAACTGAGGCTTACCTTGAACAGATAACTTTCTCAAAGTCACAGATTAATACTTACATATATAAGATTCAATTTAGACCTGCTTGGCCCAGAACCCTGGTTTGTTGCTTTGATTCAGGAAATGTTAATAGATGTGTGTGAAATGGGCTAGAAAGAAATGTGCTATTTTTTTTTGTTTTTTAAATTTAAAAAGTTTGGGAAATCATGAACTAATTCCCTCTCTGGGAGAATCACAATACATACATTGAGCCATTTTGTGATAAAGAATACTATTTACATTGTTAAGTTCCATCGAGTCAGTTCTGACTCATAGCAAACCAATATAGGGTTTCCAAGGAGCGGCTGGTGAGTTTGAACCATCAACTGTGTGGTTTTAGAAGTCCAGTACTTATCCTGTAGCACCATGTCAGGACTATTTAGATAGTCATTTTTTAAAACAGAATGCTTCAGCATGGTACATAACATTATACTGACTACTCTCAGGAAACATGTTACAGATCTAGTATATAGAAGATGCTCAGAAACTGAAAAGTTCACATGCAATTTTAAGAAATTTGGTGAGTTGGGCAAGGCATACTCACTAATTGAGCTATCTCAGGTCCTTCGTTGTTAAAGAATTGAATTCTGGTACATTTACTTGTGAAAGAAATAAAGAAAAGTGTCTTTAGGCATGGATTTCTATAGTGAACAGTTTTTAGTAATGGAGTTCTGCATCAATTATAGCAGCAGAAGATTTGAAAATTACAGACAGTGACTTTTGTTCGCTTCACACTCTTGATGGCGGTGACAGGTTCCCACAAAAGAGAAAAGCTCCTGGGAAGAAGAATGATGTTTTTAGACATGTGTTTTTGATTGTTCAAAGAGCATGCAGGTATAGGGGGAAGGGATGGTGGGTGAATTGGGGTGGGGAGAAGATCTCTGAGTTATGAGGAAGCTTCAAATATTTGTGGAAAACTGGAAATAAAAGATAGTGGAATTTTCCTAAAACTCTTTTGAAATCCCCTTGTATCCCAGATCTTTTCCAGAAGTTGATTAACACAGGTTGTTCTTCACAATCAGATTTTGTGGTGTAAGTTGATCTAACAACAACAGCAAGATTTGAAAGAGACCATCTTCAAGGGGTTTACCATTCAGTGGAACAGGTAAGTATATAAACAACCACAGTATAAGGCTGACTTCTTGTGGTTGATGTTAAGTGCTGTCAAGTCAGTCCCAACTTATAGCATTCCTCTACAGCCTTGTGGTTAGTACTTACACTACATCACCACACCAGGGCTCCTAGCAGAGCCAAAAGACAGGCACAGAAAAGGCTGCAAAGGTTATTTCTATGAAATAGGAAGACAAAGGCAAGACGTACCGCTCTACGAGTTTTTATCAGACAGTGGCATGGCTGGCCTTGGATGGAATTTGCTGACCCATTATTATTGTCTGCATTTTAAGGTTCTTACGGTGGCTGTTTTCCAATACCTAGGACTTCGCTCTACTAAAGCTCAATTTGATTTTCAAGTTCCGACATTTTCCAAATTCTGACTAGACATTTACGGACTTTAAGTTAAATGGAGAAAATGAAGTCAATTCACATAATTTTTTATTGCATCGAAGGACCAAAAAGAAGGCAAAGAAAAGCAATGAAAAATAATATAAAGAAGAAAAAAGTCACTAATTTAAATGCATTTAATTTCATTACTGACTGCATCTTCTTTACACATATTTTACTATTGTTGCTGTTAAGTGCTGTTGAATCGATTCCAACCCCTAGTGACCCTGTACAGGGTTTCCAAGGAGCAGCTGGTGAGCTTGCACCACCAACGTTACAGTTCAAATGGCTTTGCAGTCTGGCGCATTAACCCACAGCGCCACACCAGGACTCCTATTACTTAAATTTTATTCTTGCCTTCTTCACTAAATCTGAATTGTTGTTGCTAAGTGTCATTGAATCGGTTCTGACCCAGAGCAACTCTGTATAGGGTTTCCAAGGAGTGGCTGGTTAGCTTGAACCGCTGATCTTGCAGTTCAAACTGACTTTGCAATCCAGTGCATTAGCCCACAGTGCCATAGCAGGACCCTAAATCTAAATTAGATAAGTAGAAATATCATCAGTACATTTAATTTTGCTTTCACTATTTTCATTTTTCCAGGAAACACCTTGGAAAAAAACCTACATATTATTTTAAAGTGAATTAGTCCAACATAAAGAACCATGGGAGTCCTGGTGTGGTGCTGTACCGGAAATTGATTAGTCCAGAATATTCTACCTGTCTACTGATTCTGAGTATAATCACGTCTGCAAAGTTCCTTTTGCCATTTAAAGTTAAATATTCACAGGATCTGGGGATTAGGATATGGACATTTTGGGATATTGCTATTCTTCCTACCATATTATTCATTCAAAATAGTATTGAACAGTTAATATGAGTGAGCTGTGCTGGGCTCTAGGGAATTCACAGGGAGCAGTACTGTGTTTTGACTGCTGACGTGGCACTGTAGGATCAGCACTGAACCGCAAACTATAAGGTCGTCAGTCCAAACCCACCAGCTATTCCTAGGAAACCCTATACAGAGTCACTAGGAGTTGGAACAGATCCGATGGAACTTAACAACAATTAAACAGTACTGTGTTTGAGGGATAAAACAGCCAGATTATCCGCTTTCATGGAGTTTACACTTTAACAGAAAAGGCAGATATCAAAAATATTTTTATAATTATTTAGCTTATTGTACAATTATTTAATTATAATTATAATAAGTGCTGGGAAGGATAGAAGATGATGAAAGGAGAGGAATCCTGGAGGACTCGGCTTAATCTGGAGCACTAAGGAAAATTCTTAGAGGAAATGACTTCTTAGCTGAGCTTTGATGCTGATGCTTAATTAGGTGAAGATGAAGGTCAAGAGGGGATGCTGGGAAACTAAAGATTAAAATTTTAAAATTCAAAGGCTGTTTTAGAACTGTTGAAATTCATCAGGGTCATTGTCTTCCTAAACTAAAAGAAGCAATATGTATGTTCTCAAGAGAGAAATAGTTGTCATTTTCTGAACTTCTCAAAAGCAGTCAAGAAACACTTCAAATCTTGAATATTATGTAATTATCTTCCTTGGAATCATTTGATTTCTTCTACTTACCAGAAGTCAAGGGTAACAACATTTGCATGGATATTGTTTCCTTTTGAAGAGTCTTGGTATCTCTGAATTTAATGACCTCTGAATGGTGTGATGCTGTATGTAGCACTGAACTGCTAACCACCAGATCTGTGATTCAAATCCACCAGACCCTCCTTGGAAACCTTATACAGGATCACTGTGAGTCGGTTTGACTCAACGGCACTTATTACGAACAACAAATAAGTGCTAAGGGGCTAACTGAGAAGCCAGTGGTTCGAATCCACCAGTCATTTCCTGGAAGAAAAATGTGGCATTCTTTTGTCAGAAAGGTCAGAATAGACTCCAGGGCAATGGATTTGGCTTGGTTTTTGATTTAAATAAGTCTTTGGGGGTCCCTTGGTGGTAAACAATGCATGTGCTTGACTGCGAAATGAAAGGTTGGAAGTTTGAGTCCACCCAGAGAAATCTTGAAAGAAAGGCCTGAAGACTCGCTATGGGAAATGTAGCCACTGAAACGGCTGTGGAATGCAGTTCTACTCTGACCCACATGGAATCACCGTTAAGTCCAAGTGGACTTGATGGCAGTTCTGATTTTTATGTTTTTTAAGTAAGTTTTAAAGCATGTTTTATCAGATAAATTCTTCAAGAATCCAAATATGGGTTCTAAGAAACATATAACTGAATCTAAAGTTTTTGTTTGGGATGATAAAACAAATATCTGAAAATAGTAATGGTTAGACAACATTGTGGATGTGCGTAACACCACTGAAATTAGAATGATTAAATGGTAAATTTTATGTTTTAAATATTTTGACACAATAAAAAAAGGATACCAAAAGAAGAAAGGTTAGCTTTGTGGAAAAACTGAACAGTAGCTGAATCCAAGGAAAATCTTTCAATATCTTGCTCAGTTCTGACTGCAGTTTTAAACCTTCAAATATTCAGGGAATGGGTGAATTTAGTGGTCTCCAGTCTGTGAAGTGCTTCTGGTTCTGTGATCACTTCTTGTCTAATGACCTTGGAAACATTTTTTGGCGACAAAATACGTAAGAAGAAAATGAAGTTTCATTGTTTAAATTTTCACTTGTTTAACTGTGAGAAATGGTGACCATGTCCCCTATATTTTTAGTCCTTTGCTCTCTTTTTGTAAACCAATTGTTTGTGGCTTTTGTTCATTTTTTTTCTTTTTGATTTTATAAGCACACTTTGAATCACAGAGAAAAGAACTCTTCATGTGTGGCGTATTACAAAAACATTGTCCCAGTTTGCCTTTTGTCTTTTGACTTTATGTTTGGCAGGTTTGTATATTCTCAGGTGTGTTCATATTTCCATTTGTAGCTTTTGGATCAAATATTATAAATAAGGTACTTGTTGTTGTGGTTATATGCCGTGGAGTTGGTTCCGACTCAAAGCGACCCTGTACAGGGTTTCCGAGGCTGTAAATCTTTACGGGAGCAGAAAGCCTCATCTTTCTCCTGCAGAACAGCTGGTAGTTTCAAATTACTGACCCTGAGGTTAGCAACCCGATTCATAACCACTACGCTACCTACCAGAGCTCCTAAATAAGGTACTTAGGAGTTTCTTATTATATGGTTTATTCTCTATTTATTTATTTATTTTAAGGTTTTTAAACCTCAATTCATTTATCTAGCAAAAATTTTCTCTCAAATGGATAATCTTTATTCCCAACCATATACTGAATAATTCATTGTATTACTACTGTTTTGAAATGCTAGATACATCAAAAGCAAGAATTGCAAAAGTATTTAAATTTATTTGTACACTGATTTGTTTCCTTTTACATCTAGAAGGCCATCTCTCTCATTTAATGCATTGTTCATAATATTATCAAGTTTAAACATGAGCATCATCAAGGAAATAACTCCCCAGTCAATGACTTGCTTGAAATTTGATTTCTCACCTTTAAGTTGGGATAATGACCTATGACCTCACAATTGTGTGGAGGGATTTTAAATCTTGTATGTGAAACATTCTAGAGTCTGAGTATAGCATTATAGGATAAGTTGTGGACCTCAAGGTTGACTTGGACTACAAGGTCAGCGATCCAAACCCACCAGCTGCTCCTCGGAAACCCTATTCAGGTTAGCTATGTTTTGGAACTGACTGGACTGCACTTAACAACAAAAACAATACCAAATACTTGATCCAGCTTCCAGTATGCTGTGACCACTCAAATGGTGACTATCACTGCCTTTCATGGTCTAGTTTCTAATGTGTAAACACAATAGAAGTTTTATTATTGTTGTTAAGCTCTATTGAGTGGGTTCCGACTCATAGGGTTTCTGAGGAGTGGCTGGTTAGTCTGAACTGCTGGCTGGCAAATGTATATTAAGAGAATGAAAGAATGACTGTGACTAACAAGTCTGTTAGTTTCACCTAAGACCCCTTCGAGTAGCACCATTTCTGCTTCCAGTGATCAAAGATAATGGCAGTCTTTCAGTCACAACCATGGCTTTAATTAAACTAGGTAGTTTAGAAAACTTTATCAACTCTTCTAGAAGATGAAGATACCGAATAATATTCCAAACTGTTAGGTTATTTCCTGTTGGATATATGTTCCCTTCAGAAATAGGATTTGATTTCTATTGGCTAGGCAAGTCACATTATTTCAGGAGGAAATTTCTGAACTCGATGTTCTGATGATTACACAAATGGCTTCCTCCTATTTGAATTTATTTTCTTTTATTCTTGGATGGATGTGTGAGAAAATGCAACACACTATACTAAATTAGGGTGGAGGATGGGGAAGAGCAAAAACAAGCTGTGGAGACTGGCCAGACAACCAAATGGGACAGAGACACTTAATTATTTCTATTTAGTTTGGTTTCTGAGCTATTACATTGCTAGACTTGCCCATGGTGCTAACACTGGAGGTTTCAATGTAACAGATGATGAAGATGACAAAGGAAGTAATTTCATTTCCTTGTTTGACACATAAATTCTGTTAAACTGAGAACACTTAAATAATTTTTATTTTCTGTGCACCTGTCACAAAAATGCAAATCATAATTACACTGTTGAGAGGACAAGCACAGATGTTAGAGATTCAAGTCTTAGAAAAAAGAGATGGATTCAAGAAATTTACCAACACTCACACACACACACACGCACACCTCATCAAACGAAAAGGAGTCCAGGATCAGAGATTTACTTTTCCTGTATAAAAAGAAAGAAAAACAGTTGCTGGATACTGTATACTACATACCAGATACTCCTGGTGTAGTGCTGTAGGATAAGCACTTGATTGTGAACCACAAGATCAGAGGTTCAAACACACCAAATGCTCCTCAGAAACCCTACACTGTGAGTCAGAATTGATTTGACGGCACTGAACAGCAACAATAGAGTGCATTTTAATTTTAAATAGAGATTCTAGACTTGTTCTCTTGCCAATGCAATGCTACTCCTGTTCACTGATTCGTTTTCTCCCCATTTATTAAATAGCTACTCAATTCCAAGAACTATAAGTGTTGTTGAGTTGGTACTGACTCATAGAGATCCTATACACAACAGAATGAAACACCATTTAGTTCTGCACCATCTTCGCAATTGCTTTGAGCCCATTGTTGCAGCCACTGTGTCAACCTGTCTTGTTGGGGGTCTTCCTCTTTTTCACTGATCCTCCACTTTACAAAGCATGATGTCCTTCTCCAGGGACTGGTCTCTCCTGATATCATGTCTGAAGTATGAGAGATGAAGTCTTGCCACCATTGCCTATTTTTTTTTTTTAATTAAAGTTTTTATTGTGAATTGAGTGATAGTTTACATGGGAGAACATCGGTTTTATACTCATCGTTTCATTGCAATGATTACAGTCTCCTCCATGCATCATCATTCAACAGTATTTGCTTTCTATTCCCTCTGTTTGTTTTTTGTTTTGTTTTGTTTTCAAAGGGGATGTGCACAAAAACACTCAGGAATATATAATCATTTAAACAACCAAAGGGCACATTCTGCAAGCCAGCTTCCTGGCCACCAGTACACAGTCGTTCTCTTTCCATGAGTCTGGAGTCCTCAGCTGCTCCCTTTCTCCATGCCCTCATCTCTGCCTTCATCTCTGGTGTCGCTGCTTCTCTGGATAGGGTCCCACATTCTGCTTGTGCTCTTCTCCCTTGATGGTCCTAGGGTCCTCTGTTCCTGGACAGTAAGATTAACTACTTCCCCCTTTTTGTTATAAAATGTCTACCTTTACAGTTGTGACTGTTGCAATTCGTCATGGTAACAATTACTCACATTTGAATTACAAGAATCTTATCCCCAACTCTTTTCACCAGACCCGTCTAGACAAGATGAAAACTATTCAGTGGGGACTCTACCTTCCCCTGCACACTCTGAAACTAAATTTCCTCTTGAAAACTTATAAGCCAGTCACTTCATGCCTTTATCGCTCCTCCCGCCCATTTTAGGTAGCCAATGTCTAAGTTGCTGGTTCCTATCAACCCTGTATACAGAGGGGATAGGATTGATATTTGATGTGAAGACTCCTTCCTTCTCAGTTGATATTTTGAGCTATTATGTCCATAAGTATAGTTCAAGTACATCAAATTGTAACAATTTACACTTGTTTCCTTTATTAAATTTATTGTTTATCTTTTTCTACTCGAGTTCTGATTATCAAGCCATCGAACGTAGAGTGAATGGGTATTATCTACAAGTCTGGCCATTCTTGTAAGTCTACCCTCACTTCATGTCAGCTTGGCGCTTTGCTCTCAGCTCTAGCCCTCTGTGGCTATGTCCTTGTCCATGGGCTCAGGAGTCCCCAGGTCTAACCACACTTCAGACCAACCAGCCCTTCCTCTTCTCTCTCTCTCTCATCTCCAGATCATCAGGAGTCTATGGAATGTAGTTGAACTCAGCCCATTTCTTCATTGCTTCTTTTCCCCCTCTTCCACTCACCAGCAGTCCAACGTGGTCATCAGCAAGTTTATATACCTGCTCATGTGTTCCCTTTGAGTTTCAGTCTTGGAGGGGGGTTTGTTCCGAGGGAACTTAATTGCTTGCCTTAATAGCTCCTGGGTGAACAACTTGCTTGTTCTTGTAGTAGCCAATCAGACTGCCATTTGTGTGTTTTGAATTTTTCCTGATTTTTTTTTTTTTTTCAGTTCCAGTCTGGTCTGCTTGTCTTTTCAAGTGAGAACATCCCACTTCTGGATGGGGCTTAGGGTTCCACCTAAGGTCCTATACACTACAAAGGCTCCACAGGAAGCCTATTTCACTGGGCAAGTTCTAAAACTCCTTTTAGATATTCCAATCAGTTATAGGCTGAAGATAGGCTTATACACTTTCTGTAATCATGTTTCCTGATATTCCTTTCTATCCCACCCAAGTATCTATTTTAAATAGTAGGAAGGGAAATCAATATTCATAAGACAGTCAAGAATCTTAACATTATTTCCCTGCTTTTACGCATTCAGACTATTCCTCAATCTCTGTATCACAGATCCCTGTTGTTCCAAGGTTGAGCATACATTTGATATTTACCTCTGCCCCATTTCGCCCATGCAAACCTGCCTCAGGCCATCATTGCTTGTTTGTTCTTCTGGAAGTCCAAGGTACTTTTAATATTCTTGTCCAGCACCATAATTCAAGGGCACAGATTCTCCTTATTCACTGTCCAACTTTCACATGCATATAAGGGTATTGAAAATACCCTAGCTTGGGTCAGGAGTCCCTTAGTTCTCAAATTGATATCTTTGTTCTTTAACACTTTAAAGAGGCCTTGTGCAGCAGATCTATCTAATGCACTATGTAGTTTGATTTCTTGACTGCTTCTTCCATGAATGGAGGGTCAGCAAAAAAGAAGAAGAAGACCCCCAATGAGATGAATTGGCACAGTGGCAGAAGCAATGGGCTCATGTGTAGCAATGATTGTGAGGCTGGCACAGGACTGGACGGTGTTTTGTTTTGTTGTTCATAGGGTCCCTATGAATTGGTACTGACTCAATGGCACCTAACAACAACAAGCTTCCATGAATGCTGATTGTGAATTCAAACAAAATGAAGTCTTTCATAACTTCAATCTTTTCTCCTTTTATTATGATGTTATTTATTGGTTCAGTTGTGAGGATTTTTGTTTTCTTTGAATTGAGGTTCAACCATACTGAAGAACTCTAGGAAGCTCTGAGAATATGCTCTCAGGGATTCTCAGTCAAGCGAGGGCTCATAGTATGATGACTGTAGACTGTTGTAACAGGGGACATAAGAGATGTACTAGGGGGCTTCAAGGAGATAGTGAAGAAGTCCATTACCTTTTCATTCAATAATTCTATGAACTTTTTGGAGCCTCCTCATATTTTTGGCAGACAACTACAGCCTTGATCAGAAAGGAGGAATGTAAAAGAAAGATGGATGCTCATGATGAGTTTTCAGGAAGATTAGCAACAGGAAAGACCCAGGTCTAGGTAAATATGTGACCATGGCTTAGTTTGAGTCTGTGAAAAAGATAAAAATGGAGATGAGCTATGAATATAAACATCAGCAAGTGCTGGGCAGTAAGAAGCAATGTAAGAGGCATCATCAAGTCATTACTGTGGTTAGTTGTCATTGCATTGATTCCAGCTCATGGCAAATCCATGTGACCATGTTCCTGTCAATATTTTATAGCTAGAACTGGGTTAACATTTTAGCCCATTTATTAAACACACATTTATTGAGCCCCTGTAGTTTGTTAGTTCCTAGACCAGTGATACAAAGCTAGGCCAGGCATAGTACCAGCTCCACAATCTCTTAGTCCTACAATGAAAAAAACAAGGTAATGACTAGCATGCAACACGAAGAGTGCAATGACAGCTGTTATATAGGATATATTATTTTCAGGACAAAAAGGAAAGGAGTTGAGTCTTCACTGGAGGGAGATCATTGGTCTAAGAAATTATTTCTTAGTAGAGGTGACCTAAGAGGAGAAACTTACTGGCACAGGGAAAACAGTTGTAGTGCAAGAAATTAAGAGACAGCAGAAAGTGTGTGGGAAGTTTCTTCTTGACAAACTTAGGGGTGCTAATGTATGGCATAAACACCCTGTCAAGCATAACTAAAAACACACAAACAGTAGAAGACATGGCAATGAGTAACTGGGTCTGGGGTCTTGGGACAATAGTCTCAGAGAATACCATTGCCACTGGCACAACACAGACCACAAAGACAATGTTCTACTTCCTACTTTGGTGAGTAGCAACCGGGACCTTAAAAGCTCATGAGTGACCATCTAAAGGGCAATTATTGGTTTCTTATGTACAGAAGAAAGAAGAGTGATGAGAATTGAAGATGCTTGGAATCAGCTAGTTCAAGGAACTGGGAGCCCGTGAGTATTTGTCATCACTGTTGGAGACCAGAAGAACTAGATGGTGCCCAGCCGTCACTATCAACTCTGAAAGCAAGCACATTAGAAGGTCCAAAATAGAGTGGGAGAAAATATGGAACAAAATTTCAAATAACAAAAACATCTCAGGCCTATTGGTCAGACAAAGACTGGAGAAACCCTAAGCTGTGGCCCTCAACTACACTTCAGGTATATAGGAGGGGGACAACAACACTAGTAAGGTCTGCTCACCATGGAATGGTTAATCATTCAACATTAAAGGGGCTAAGTTTACCTAAGGACAAAGTTGAAAAGGAATTGGGAGGAGGGTGGAATGAAAATAGAAACCACGGGGAGGAAGTTGGATAACAGTTGTTGAATGGGGTGGAGGATCGTAATTGTTGAAATGAAACAACGTATATGATTGGTTGAATGTAAAACTGGTGATCTTGTCTGTCAATATTCACTCAATTTGCAATAAAAAGTTTAAACAGACAAAAAATTCTCTCTTGCTGGAGAGAAGAGGATGTGGCAAAGGACATGCCTGGTAATGTAAGGAAAAAATTCAAGACTTTGTCCTGGAGTTGAAGGGATTTAAATGGAAAAGGGAATATGGCCAGATTTTCATTTTGGAAACATCTCTTTGGGGCCTGTGTGCAGGATGGATTTGAGGGGTTCAAGGCTGGAGACAGAGATAATAGTTAAGAAGCTCCTGCAAAATTCTAGAGTAGAAACAATGAGCCCTTTTATGAGGCAAGTAGAATCAGGAATGGTGAGAGTACAGGTGAGAAAGAGTCAGGTACATAGGTAGATAGGTTAATGGTATTGCCCAAACTAAGACAAGAAATTTGGAGGAGTAGCTGGGGTAGGGGAAAAAGAATAGTCTAGGTTCTGACATGACACTTTAAGGTGTCTTGGAACCTGCTAGAAACTGGATGAACTGCCTGAAGCTCTGAGGAACGTTTTGAGCTTGAGTTGTGAACCCTAGTAACAAGAACAAATGTCTGGAACACTTGCTATGATCAGTCATCATTCTCCAAATTCTACATGTATTAATTATTAAATCCTCACATATTAAGTGTCCTTATAGTGACCGTGTATAGGGTTTATGAGGAGTAGCTGGTGGGTTTGAACTGTTTACCTTGTGGTTTGAAGTCCAATGTTGATCCTACAGCTCCACAAGAGGAATCTCAATAACAATTTATTAAATACACACATTAGTCCACATTAGCCCTTTGAGGTGGTTGATGGTGTATTGTGAAGTCAGTTCCTACACATAATGACTCTGCATAGGGTTTCTGAGGCTGTAAATCTTTAGGGGAGCAGAAAGCCCCATCTTTGTCCTGCAGAACAGCTGGTAGTTTCAAACTGCTGATGTTGAAGTGAGCAGCCCGACTCGTAACCACTACACTATCAGAGCTCCTCCTTGCCCTTTGAGGTAGGCTCCTGCTACTATCCTCATTACAACAAAAAAGAAAAGAAACTAAAAATACAGGGAAATAGGCAATATACAATAAAGGAGGAGACTTCAAAACATTTGTGGGAAAAGTCCACTGTCTCTGAATTCCATGGACCTTTTGAAGTTCCCTGGTATCTCAATCACTCAGTAAGTGTATGGTAGCAGCAGGGCAGATTACTCAGACAGCCTAGCATCAGAATTCATGTGCTTAACCCCATGTTGTAAAGAGAACCTTGGCTGCATGGGTTATGTTACTCATGAAGGATAGAGTAATCCCTCAAAAAGGCAGAGTAAGTGCAGAAAGAACCAGGAACGCTCACAGAAGTTTCAGGAAGAAAGTGGCAAGTAGGGTCAAATGCTGCAGGTGATAACTAAATAAATATGTCCTTGAGTTTGGCATTTAGGTGATGCAGTGAATTATTGAATGTGGATCTTGTACACATAATCTTTGTAACTCCCACCAAACAGCATTTTTTTTTTTTTTTTCTCCTGATGTATCTGGGTCAGAGAAGGTGAGGGGAGATGTTGAAAGGATTCTCTGAGTCTGCTGTGAGTGACTGCTAACAGGGTTAATGGTGACCATAGAAACTTGGCAATCTAACCAGGGGATGAGTCAGTTCTGTCCCCCTGCTGGGCATAGAATTAGTCATTCCACTAGCAGAAAGGGAGATCTCATTACCATCAAAAAAGAAGAGCCAGGAATGGAGTGCACCATTTGGATCTTAAGATCTCTCTGCTGAACCTCTTCAATCCAGGTACAGAGAGCATGACACCAGAGGAGCCACTGAGGAGCAGCAGAAACAGAAGCAGCAACACTCAGAGCAGGAGATGGAGTGGTGGGCTTCCTGGTTCTCAGAGAGAGGAAAGCTGAGTACGTTCAGGCAGAAGGCTAGCGTGTGGAGTGGGGCACTTCCAGGTACTTAGCTGGGGGAGCTAGGCTTGCTGACCCACGGAGCTAGAGCTGAGCACCTTCAGACTGAGGTTTATATCGAAACGGAATGGCTTTGGGCATTTATCAGCAATGATGAAAGAGCTTTGTAAGATGTCTGGAGCAGGGTAGAGGCCAGGCCAAGGGGCCGAGGACCAGAGACAGGTCTGCCTGCAGGTTTGGCAGAGACGAGGCTGTTCTGATCAAAGAACTGAAATATCCTGAATATTTCTAATCCTGAATACAGTAACCTGTCTACTTTTCCCAATAAATACCATCATGATAAACAGAGAAAAGACTGAAGTCAAAGACTTCATTTTGCTTGTATCCACAATTAACTCTCATGGAAGTAGCAGCTAACTCAAATGACAAATTGCATTAGGTAAATCTGCTGCATAAGACCTCATTACAGTGTTCAAGAGCAAAAATGTCAGTTGGAGAATGAAGGGGCTCCTGACTCAAGCCATGATATTTTCGATAGTCTCATACATGGGAAAGATGGACAATGAATAAGGAAGACTGCATGAGAATTGATGCACTTGGAGAAGAATATTGAAAGTACCATGGGCTGCCAGAAGAACAAACATCTGTTCTGGAAGAAGTACAGCCAGAATGCTCCTTACAAGCAAGGATGGTGAGACTTCGTCTCTGGTACTTTGGACCTGTTGTCAGGAGGGATTAACCCAGGTGAGAGTTAGAAAATGCTGTGGGAGGGACAGCTGATGCTAGCATTGGTAACAACATTGGAGGATAGAGGCATGTTTAACGTCCACCTCGGTAGGAACTAGCCTTGGGCTGATGCTGATGGTGATTCTCCTCTTCCTCACTTGTGAAGCCAGAGGTCATACACCTCTTCTTGCCCCAATCCAACTACATTTTTTTTTTTTTAATAGATGTTTAGTGGTGATATTAGGAAGAGGTTTTACAGTAGATCTGGGGGACTAGAAGCCAGATGGAGTATGTTGAGATGAAAATGGGACGTGAGGAAGGGTTGTTGTTGTTGTTAGGTGCCATCGAGTCAGTACCGAACCATAGCGACCTTATGCACAGCAGAATGAAACACTGCCCGATCCTGGGCCAACCTCACTACTGTTGCCATGCTTGAGTCCATCGATGCTGCCACTTGGCAAATCCATCTCATTGGGGGTCTTCCTCTTTTTCTCTAACCCTCCACCTTACCAAACATGATGTCCTTCTCCAGGGACTGGACTCTCCTGACCATGTGACCAAAGTATAAGAGACTAAGTTTGGCCATCTTGGCCTCCAAGGAGTACTCTGGCTGTACTTCTTCCAAAACAGATCTACTGGTTCTTTTGGCAGCCCATTACACTTTCAGTATTCTCTTCTAACACCATTACTCAAAAACATCAATTCTTCTGCAGTCTTCCTTATTTACTGTCCAGCTTTCACATGCATATGAGGTTATTAAAAATACCATGGCTTGGGTCAGGGGCACCTTAGTCTTCAAGCTGACATCTTTGCTCTTCATCACTTTAAAAAGGTCTTGTGCAGCATATTTGCCCAATGCAATACGTCGTTTGATTTCTTGACTGCTGCTTCTGTGAGTGTTGATAGTTGATCCAAGAAGAATGAAGTCCTTGACAACTTCAATCTTTTCTCCATTGATAAGAATGTTGTTTATTGGTCCAGTAGTAAGGATTTTTGTTTTCTTTACATTGAAATGTAATCCATACCGAAGGTTGTGCTCTTTGATCTTCATCAGTAAATATTTTAAGTCGCCTTTATTTTCAGTGAGCAAGGTTGTATCATCTGCATATCGCAGGTTGTTAATGAGTCTTCCTCCAATCCTGATGCCACATTTTTCTTCACAGAACCCAGCTTCTCGGATGATTTGCTCAGCATACAGGTTAAGTAAGTATGGTGAAAGAATACAACCTGTCACATACCTTTCTTAATTTTAAACCATTCCGAAGAAGGGTTAGGCAGAGGATAAACTCTGGTCTTTTGAAAGTTTTGGATGAGGATGAAAGTGATGATTACTTAGTATTTATTACATGGAAAGCACTGTTATAAAACTCTGTCTATCTATCTATCTATCTATCTATCTATCTATCTATCTATCTATCATATCAGCTATCTATCTATCTATCAGCTATCTCTCTATCATATTAGCTATCTATTTATTCATAAATTCCTATGTTAAAAACAAAAGAAACCAGTTCCTTTGGAGTTGATTGTAACTCATGGTAACCCCATGTGTATCAGATACTGTCCATCATAGCATTTTCAATAGCCATTTTTTTCTGAAGCAGGTTACCAGTCCTTTCTTCCAAGGTACATTTGGTGGACTTGAATGCCAACCTTTCAGTTAACCGCTGAGTGTGTAGACCACTGCACTACCCATGAACTCCATATGCATGTATTGGTGTATATAAATACATAATTCATTTAGTCTTTGCAGGAACACTATGAGGTACTAATATTGTTCCCATGTCATAGATGATGAGGAAGAAAGGCCTGGTGATGTACTTTCAAAAATCAGCCAGTGACAACCCTAGAGATCACAAGTAAACATTGTCTAAGCTACAAGTGATCATGTTCTATTTTACATGTGGTAATCATGATTTTGGAGCCAACTCAATGGTAACTAACAACAACAAAATCATAGATGAAGAAACTGAGACCCAGTGTGATTAACAGTCACCCAAGGAAGTGTGTTGTTGTTG
>NW_006408524.1:13380095-13402665 GCF_000296735.1 Chrysochloris asiatica | reverse complement strand
TCTTGATCCAGAAAATAATGAATTTCTGGATTCTCCTGCAAATTCCCCAGCTATAAACCCTCCTAACCTCCAAACATACCTTTATATTTGTTACAGAGTTCCAACACCAACTCATGAGTCCTCTTGACCCGGTATTCCGTGTTGTTGTCGACCGACCTCCTCACTACACATCTACCCGATCTGCCATCTTCAAGGAAGGCCTGGTAGTGTAGTCTGGTCTCCCACAATTAAGTGCCTGCCTGGAGACACTCTAGTCGTAAGCAAGCCTTCCGTCCAAAATCACTGCGCTTTACTTGTCTGTGGGCTGGTAGCCTGACTCACTCCGCCACTTTTCTTGTCTGTGGGCTGGTAGCTAGTGAGAAGTGCAGTCAGGCTTTGAGCCTGGGTAGTCTGGCTGCAAGGTCTCTCCTCTTGTATTTATGTTTTTCAAGGTCTGTGTTTCTTATCCATCATGCTGAATTGTCCCTCCTTTAAAGGAAGGAGAGTTATTAAATTGTAGCTGGATGATAGGACGGTCCTAGGAAGTCTATTTTATGTTTTAGACTGAGAGAAACTCAAGCAGTTTTATAGAGTTTCTTGTCTTCTTTGGTTGGAGACAACATCAGAGCAACTTCGCCCAATTAGTCAGCACACTTTTAAGAGACAATCCATTCAAAAAGAGAGAGAAAGAGAGAGCTCCAAATAGATTGGGTCTGAAATCTCCTATTGCCTCTGTCCTTCTAAGAAATATTATTCCTGGGGGATTGGAGATTGGAAACTCAGTAATAGAGTCTAAATTGATGAATCAATCAGATAAGAAATGGACATAACAGAATGGTTGTGGGGGAAAGATGATGTTCTAGGGTAGATGGAGCTATGACACATTGTGAGTATCTTACAGGCAAAGAAAAACCAATAGCAGGAACAAGATCTTCAGGCTTGGGCCAGGATCCAGAACAGCAACTCTTAAACTTCAGTGCTCATTCAAAGTTTTCCAGAAGTGCAGATGAGTGAGTCTTACCCCAGAAGACTAGACTCCCTGGGGTTGAGTCCCACATGTATTTCTAAAAACAGCTCCAGATTCTAAGATCAGCTAAATGTTTAGAACTACTGTTCTGATCCATGCCATGTGGCCACCCCAGTCCTTCCAAGGGAGGAAGGGTAGCAAACACATGCTCACATGCTCAGGCTGCCCTTCTCTATCTTGTGTTTCATTCAACAAATCTTATGGTGCACATGTGGTCCAGGTACCGTGCCAGTCCTCGGGAGTATGAAGGTGAGTAAGAAAGACGCGGTCCCTGCCCTCCAGGGCTCTGAGAGAAATGAGCAAAGGGCTGTGGCAGAGAGTAAAGGAGTTCTCAAAGGATAAAAAGTTTGGGAGTATGTCAAAGTGATACAGAGAGCAAGCTGAAAGAGCTCCCAATGGTCAAAGTGAAAACCATCTGACCACCAAAATAAACAATGTAGTAGCTTTAGAACCCATCTATTTGGAGATCTTGCTGTCTAGCTTTTTAATGGTGGTGGTGGTGGTGGTATGCTATGGAGTTGATTCTGACTCATAGAGACCTGTGTAGGGTTTCTGAGGCTATAAATCTTTACTGGGAGCAGAAAACCTCATCTTTCTCCTAGGGAGCGGCTGATAGATTCAAACTGCTGACCTTGTAGTTAGTAGCCCAACTTGTAACCCCCTACACTACCAGGGCCTCTAAAAATTATGTAGTACTGGATTATAAATCAAATATTAAATACATACACACTGGTCCATACTGATAAAAATAAACAACTGGCTAAAATCAACAAAGCAGGAGACAAATCTTTCTAACTAGAGAATTTCTAATAATTTGTATAGATAGTTTCCCTCCAGAATTTTCCATTTGCCCCGTTGATCTATTTAATATCCTGAGTTTGTCAAGTGGGTATCATACCCATGACCCCTGCCCCACATATGTGATGAAAAGGAGGACACTTTTCATTGTGGTATCGTTTCCCTAAACCCACAAACCTAGCGTAATCATGAGACAAACATCAGCTCAAACAAATTTGAGGGACTGCCTACAAAATACTTGACAGTACTCCTTAAAACTGTTCAAATTATGAGACATAGGGAAAACCTGAGTATCTGCCACAGACTAGAGGAGACTGGAGAGATGCAACAATTAAATGCAATATGCTATTCTGGATAGAGTTCTAGTATGGCGCTGTTGGTTCATTGCACCAGACTGCAAAGCCGTTTGAACTGCAATGGTTGAACAATTCTGGATAGAACCCTGATATAAAAAGAGGACATTAGTGGAAAAATGAGTGAAATCTAAATAAAGTCTGTTGTTGTTGTTGTCAAGTGCCATTGAGTCGATTCTGACTTATAGTGATCCTGTGCAGTGTTTCCGAGGAGCAGCTGCTTAGCTTGAACCACTAACCTTGTGGTTCAAGCCAACTTTGTGGTCCAGTGCTTATCCTACAGCATCACACCAGGACTTCAGAGAAAGTCTAGACTTTAGTTAATAGTAATGTACCATACGGAGTCTCTGAGTGATGTAAATGGTTAGCTAACATACTCAGCTGCTGAATAAGGTCACCCTGAGGTGACCTGGAAGGAAGCCTAGACTTCTGAAACAATCAACCATTGAAAGCCTATGGAGTACAGTAAGTACATTTCTATTCTGACATACCAAAGATATGGACTGGCCAAGTGGAAGCATCTATGGACTTAATAGTGATGTTGGCCCAGGATCAGACAGTGTTTCGTTCTGCTGTGAATAAGGTCGCTATGGGTCAGTACCGACTCGATGGCACCTAACAAAAACAACAACAATTCTGACATACATGGTGCCGCCATGAGTCAGAATTCGGTTTGGGATTTGGGTTAGACAATAACAATGCTAGTTGCTTTAGTTTTAACTGTTTCTGTGGTGTTTGCCATCGAGTTGGTTCCTACTCATAGTGACCCCGTACAGGGTTTCTGAGAGCAGCTGGTGGATTTGAATTACTGGCCTTAGGGTTAGCATTCCAGTGCTTATTTTACAACACCACACCTAAGGACTCTTAGTTTTAGCTTAGTAATGTAAAACATTAACATTAGGGAAACTTGAACTTGGTGGAGGGTGTGCTGGGACTCTCTGTACTATCTTTGTAACTTTTTGTAAATCTGAAATTAATCCAAAATAAAAGCTTAATTTTTTAAAAAACAGGGTTTGGAGAAGATTAGATATTTAACATCTGAAAGTATGTGAGCTCATACAGCTAACCTAGCATGATGACTGAAAATGTCGAATTTTATCTGAACCCTCCAATCATGGAAAACCGTGATGGTTGTATTGGGGAAATGTCTTGCTGAAAATGACTCATAGGTAAGACTTAAAGATGCCTTCTTGTTTACCTCTGACCAAGCCTGACCCAGACTCTTTAAATTCCCATTCCTTGCCTTCTAACTGAGTAATTTTGAATTGCTTGTCCTCACTAATTAATCAGAAACAAAGGACTTCTCAGCCAGACATTGGTTGAACTTCTCTGCTCCCCTCAGTTCCATAATTTAAGCCTCCCTTCAACTTTAGCAATCACATTATCCTTCTGGAGAACTGGACACCTCGGTACAAAACCTTCTGATTTGTTTCAGATGATGCCCACTCATTAGGAAACCACCTGGGGGGTTTCCTAATCTCTTTACATTCAGTCTCTACAAAAGAAAAACACTTTTTCCCTCCCCCAAATTGAAAGGAGCTCTGGTAGCATAGTGGATTATGAGCTGGGCTGCAAATTACAAGGTCAGCTGTTCAAATCTACAAACTCAGAAACAAAGCCTATACAGGGATGTTTATCATCTAATCTGAATATAATTCTCTTTTAGTGTGGATTAAAGTGGTGTGAAGTAAATTCTGAGTGTGCCTGGGAGATGTCTGGAAATGTAGCATGTTCTACCAGCACAGTGATAGTTTTAGGAAGGGATTCCAGTGTCTGCCTGGGGCTCTCAGAGTTAGAAGACCCAGGAGGGAATAGCATAAACCTAAGGAGGTTCTGGGCTGCCTCCCTGTGCGTCCACAGTGATACTGTGATCTTAAAGAAAAGAGGTTTAAACAGCCACAGGGCACAAGGTTTGAAAGCTGTGCTGTTAGAATCACTCTGTCTCACACACACCAGCAATCCAAGCCCTCTTTCCTGTGCACATGAGGGGAGGAGTGGCTTGAATGACATCCCTAACATGGGTCACACAAAACCACCTGGTTGGGCATTACATTGCACCCTGAGACTTTTCTCTTTTTTGTCCCCTTTCTCCTTCCTTCTTTTCTCCCTTCATGCCTTCTTACTTCCCTCCTTCCTTTTCTCCCACTCTTCCTTCCTTTTTTGTTTAGCTGCAGTCTGGAGATCTGGCATGCATCACACTGCATTTTATCCAAATTTAAAACGCATGACTAGGAGGACAGAGAGAGTGCAGAGATCTTCTTGTGAGGAATTAGTTGGCCCAGGAGCACTGGTTCAATTCAAAGCAACAGTACCCAACGAGCACTGGTGAAGCATAGAGCATGGTGGGTAAGAATTTAAGCTTAAGAACAAACAGAACCTGGACACATCCTCTGTCTTTTCCCAGCTGTATCACTTGGGCAAATCCCTTAACCTCTCTTAATCTCAACTTCCTCACTGTTTTGAGAATCAAATGAGCTTGAGCACGTAAACTCCATGCTCTCAGTAAATGTCTGCTACTGCTCTTTCTTCTATTATTCATGTATCAAGTAAGTGTGTTCCTAACATAATGGAGGGGACAAAGCTGGGCACAAGCCTGACCTGCTGCCACAATATGCTTATATCCTAGTGAGGCAAACCACAAAACCTTAATATTGTAATGTCTGTATGCCTCAGTTTCCTCATTTATAAAATATGGATGATAGCAATACATACTTCATAATATTATATGTACTGATGTATATCAAGGATTCAGAACTGTACTTGGCACATTAAGCACTCAATGAACATTCTTATTATGACAATAGTTAACATTTTTAATTGGACCAATAAGCAACACCATGATACATACAAAATATATTGAAATTGTCAAGGATTTCCTTTTCCTTGAATCTACAATCAATGCTCGTGGAAGCAGTTGTTAACAAATCAAACAAGGTATTACATTTGACAGATTGGCTGCAAAAGACTTCTTCCTCTTTAAGTATTTAAAAGCAAAGATGTCACTTTGAGGAGTAAGCCACATTTAAAAATTTTTTTGTTAATCTCCTCATAGGCATAAAGAAACTGGACAATGAATAAGGAAAACTGGTGAAGAACTGATGGCTAAGAATATTGAACGACCATGGACCAGAAGAACAAACCAATCTGTCTCGGAAGAAGTATAGGCAGAATGCTCTTTGCTCCTTCAAAGCGCAGATTCAAGACCTTGTCTTAGTACTTTGGACATGTTGTCAAGGAGGACTAGTCTCAGGAGGAGGACATCATGCTTAGTAAGAAAGACACAGTGACAGTAACAGTGGGATCACACTTAGCAAGGATTGGAGGATGGCACAGGACTGGGTACCATTTGTTCTGGTGTACACATGGTTACTGGGAGTCAGAACCAGTTTGATGGTGCCTAACAACAACATTTTTGGTGAAGAACTAGGAATCATTTCACAGAGATCCGCGAAGCTGAAAGCTGAAATGGGCTTCAAGGATGTACATGACGTTGATAAGAACATTCTAGGAAGAAAGAATGACTAAGACCAAATCTTCAGATTTAGGTGGGCTCAACACTCCATGTTGGCTTGTAGCATTGGGCACAAAGCAATAATAGTGGAAGGCAAGTCTGGAAAGACTTGGTTGTTCTTGTGTAGTTAAATGTCAACCAGTTGAATCCACCAACCTTGTGGTTAGCAGTTCAGTGCTTATCCTTGTTGTTGTTGTTAAGTGCTGTTGAATCAGTTCCCACTCATAGTGACCCTGTATAGGGTTTCTGAGAAGTAGCTAGTAAGCTTGAACCACTGACCTTGCGGTTCACACTGACCTTGCAGTCCAGCACATTAGCTACAGTGCCATATCAGCACTCCAGTGCTTATCCTATAGTGTCATAAAATGCTAAGCAAAAATATGTACTTGATTATGTGGGCAATGCAGAGAGCATGCTGTGGTTAGCTGCCATTGAGAAGAGTCAGACTTAAGGCAACCCCATGCACAATGGAACCCAACACTGCCCTATCCTCCATCATCGCATGGTTGATTGTGGATAGGAGTCCTGCTGTGGCACTATAGTCTAAGCATTGGACTACAAGGTTGGTGTAAACCACAAGGTAGATGATTCAAACCCACCAGCTGCTCTTCAGATACTCTACGTAGAGTCGCTATGAGTCAGAACTAACTCAACGACACTTAACAACAGCAACACGGCCACTGTGAATCATTGCGTTTTCATTGGCTGATTCTTGTAAGCTTGTCTGCAGGTCTTTCTTTCTAATCCATCTCAGTCTGAAAGCTCCGCTGAAATCTGTTCAGCATCTCAACAACACAGAAGCTTCCAGTGATAGATGAGTGGAGGGTGTGTGTGAGGTTTTACTGGCGAAAAACCAAATCTGGGTTTTCAGCACAGAAGGTGAGAACTCTGTCCCAGAACCATCAATGCCAAGTGTGGTGATCAGAAATTATGAGAAATACTAGGAGTGTAAGTGTGCCCTAGGAAAATTAACCTGGCCATAAATTAAGGAGACTAAGATTTACATCAGTGATGTAAATTGAAGCTAATGGAATTTCATTCATTCACCCACTCACTGAACAAAAAATTCTTTTGTGTTGTTATATATAAAAATCTTTACGGGAGCAGAAAGCCTCATCTTTCTCCCAAGGAGAAATTGTGATTCACAGCCCAGTGCTTATCCTATACTGCCACTAGGGCTCCTAGCCCTCAGGTATACAGTGGGATATCACCTGCAGATGATGGTTTAGTGGGAGTGATATCAGATCACCACACAGTTAGTGATACCATTTAAAAGAAGCTAGTTTGCTGAAGAAAGGCACAGGAGCCAAGGTTAAGAGGAGGATCTGTAGGCACCAGGAGTGACTTTCCTAGAGAAGAGACCATAAGCTAGATCGGAAAGATGACTAGTCAGATCCATTAAAGGAAGGAGGGAGAAATTACTTTTGAGGAAGAAGGGGTGAGGATGGGGTGACATGTTCATATTTATCTTGAAAGTGTTTCTGGTATCATTGTAGAAACTTCACTGGCAACACGGTAAGGGCAGATTTACTTGTACCAATTGGGAAGCAATAGCAGAATTTACATCAAAAGAGACGATGACGTCGAGAGATGCAGCAGTTGGGGACTTTGGACACAGAGAGGGAGAGGGGCTGTGTGCTGACGACCAGGGGGCAGACTTGTAGGGTATACCCTTTAGTTGGTTGATGATGCATGGAGGGGATTGTAACCATGGCAATGAAACAATATACGATAGGGTGAATGTAAAACTAATGTTCTCCCATGTAAACTATCACATAATTCACAATAAAACATTTTTTAAAAAGATGATTGTATGAGTACTGGATACAATGGAACTGCTGCACACAAAACTATGGAGGATTCTCACAGAGGTCAGGAGTCAGACACAATGAACACTTAGTGTATGATTGTATTTACATGAAATGCAAGCATAGAACTTTAGATAATGGGCTAATCTCTGGAGATAGATTTCAGAACAATGACTTCTTTGGGGACTGAATCAGGGTTAAAAGGTTACCTTCTGGGAGGCTGGAAATGCTCTACATCTACATATATTTTTAGTTATTGTTGTTAAGTGCCATGGAGGCAGTTCTGACCCATAGTGACCCTGTATAGGGTTTCCAAGGAGCAGCTGGTGAGTTTGAACCACCGACCTTGCAATTTAAACTAAGTTTGCAGTCCAGTGCATTAACCCACAGTGCCACACCAGTTTACTAATTCACACATGTTTTGTAGGAGTGACTTTTATGCCATGGAAACTCCCCCAAAATTAGGTATAATAGGTATTTAAAAATACATGCTGAAAATGTAATGTTAAAAAGGGAAATCAGGGTATAAACTTATATATATCATATCACAACTCTGAAAGACATTGTTAATATATATTTTGCTTTAAAAACGCAATAGAAAAATCACCGACATTGTATCATTGGTTGTTTCAGGGGGTGGGATTTCAGTTGACTTTTGTAAAGACGTGCCCCACAGGATTCTGGGAGACACTGACACAGTGGCTAAGGGACCATTCTCTGGAGGCACAATGGCAGGGAGCTGAATCTCAGTCTGTTCTTCCTTAGTGGAGTGACTTTCAGCAAGTTATAAAACATTTTTAGTCCTGTTTCCTTGACTATGAAAATGTTGTCATATGGTGCCTCTGTGTTGTCATATGTTGTCATATGGTGCCTCTGTGTTGTCATATGGTGCCTCTGTGTTGGGGTTCGGTAATGTAGTGGTTACGAGTAGGGCTACTAATCTGAAGGTCAGCAGTTCGAAACTACCAGCTGTTCCGCGGGAGAAAGATGAAGCTTTCTGCTCCTGTAAAGATTTACAGCCTCGGAAACCCTGTACAGGATTGCTATGAGTCGGAGCCTACTCCACGGAACATAACCACCACCAAATAAGATGAGCTGTAAACCTCTAAGCCCAGGGCCTAGCACACAGCGAGGCCCCCAGAACATCAGTTATTGCTCCTAAAGGGCACCTGGGAGACAGAGCAGCATCAGCTGCCCCGATTGTCCCTCTTTTCTGGGTCATTGATGGAGTTGGAGGCTGCTGAGGGGTTTTGAGGTGAAGTTGAAGCCCAGCAGAGCAGCCAGGAATTTGAAAGATGTTGGTCAGGGAGCACTAACAGGGTTTCCAGTGGTTCAGAATGCTCAGTTGTGGTGGGAGCCAAACACTTCTGGGATGAAACCCTTCACTTACCCTCCACAGCAAAAGAGGACGATGGACTTAACTCAGTGATGGACTGAAAAGGCAACTGTGATGGGAAGTTTAAGGGAATGCAGACATTTCTAGTACAATCTCCACAAAGTAGAACGATATTAAAATGCCATTTAAAATGGGATACTTTAAAATTGAACATTTCCTGACTCTGCGAAGCTAGGAGGATAATGCAGAGATGGATAGACTAAATAACTGCTGTGGAATCCACTCCAACTCCCTGCCCAGTCCTGAATCAGCCCCACAATCACAAACATATTCAAATCCATTGTCACGTAGACAGAACCTGATGTTACAAATGTATATAGAAATCACAAAAACCCATATCACTTGCTTTCATGCATAGACACGTTTTCTCTTTATGATATCCAACCGGGAATATTATGACACAATAGTCACATGCTATTTGAGCATATGAATTCTTCTTTTTAAATTAAAATGATCTAACTCCTCCAGAAAGCAGTGGAGCCCACAGCTTCTCAGGTGGAATTAGAGGAAATTTAATTGGCATTTAGCCAAAAAATGAGGAGGCATGAAATTCATACACACCTCAAACATTCGTAACTTGAGCAATAAACTCAAGAGCCAGACTTATTGTATTTAATATTGTTAGTCAGCTAAATGATGTTCATTGTTTAGACTAAGTTTTAGGATTGACTTTATTTATTTCAATGATACTAAATAGGAAACTACAAGTAAAGCTGAGATCTGTTTTGTTTTGTTTGGTATCACAGTAAAACAACAGTCTGAGAAAGGAATATAAGAGAGGTGTTTTTTGTTTCTTGTTTTTTTTTTATAGGAAGCATCTGAAAATCAATATTGTGAGATCTAACTGGATTTAATATGTCTTATTTAATAATTTCTTATCCAGAATGTGGGCAGGGAATTATGCCAACATTTGTAGCCTTATTCTGGTTGCAAATCCAATTAAAATGATCAAAAATGGTATAATTTAGACAGATAGCTCTGAATAATAATGATCTTGATCATTATACTAGCTACAATTTCTGTTAATGCTTTCTCTGTGTGTGTGTGTGTGTGTGTATAGTAAGTATTGTGTTACCTAGCATTGTATTATGTAGCATTTTAGATGTATTAGCTCATTTCCCACAACAAACCTGTGAGGCAGATATTATTGTTACACCCATTTTATGGATGGGAAAAATAAATTTCAGACTAGGGTGATTAACTGTTCAGTTTTTCCCAGGACTGAAGGATTTCTTGGGATTTGGACTTCCAGTGCTAAAACCAAGAAAGTCCCAGGCCCAATGGGATGAGTTGGTCACCCTCATATATAGCTTGCCTACAGGAATTTGAAATTCCGTCACTTCATGGTGGTTAGTTTTCTTAGCTACTCCCAGCCTTGCTCCAGAACACAGTCTACAGTCTTGCTGTTGTTGTTGTTAGGTGCCATTGAGTCAGTACTGACCCACAGAGACCTTATGCACAGCAGAACGAAACACTGCACAATCCTGGGCCAACTTCATTATTTTTGTCATGCTTGAGTTCATCAATGCTGCCACTTGGCCAATCCATCTTGTTGGGGGTCTTCCTCTTTTTCTCTGACCCTCCACCTTACCAAACATGATATCCTTCTCCAGCAACTGAGTATGAGAGACTAAGTTTGGCCATCTTGGCCTCCAAGGAGCACTCTGGATCTATTGGTTCTTTTGGCAGTCCATGGCACTTTCAATATTCTCCTCCAACACCACAACTCAAAACAGTCTTAGAACAGCAAAAACATTCTTTGGCCAGAGACAGAAATCTTGCTTTAGATGCAGGAATGATATTTCATGTGGCATAACTGAAAAAGTCACCTTGCCTCTGTCTGTCCCCAAATTAACGAAGAGGTAAAGCCAAGCCTCCTCTTTACAACATTTTGGGAAGGGCTTACACATTTGGGAATCTGATAATCAGATGGAAAAACCACTCACCTTAGGAATCGGGTAGAGATGACATAATGGCTGACCAGGGTTCTGTTTACAAAACTTCAGAGTGTGGCACACCACGTCAGCATTTATATCTTTGTTAAGCCTGGGGAGAAATGGGGCAAAACAAAGGTCGTTATGATCTCTCAGGCATTAGAAAATAGCAGCTATTCCAAAGAAACGTAAATCTCCAGAGTGGATTCTAATACTCTCAACTCATTTCAGCAAGGCCTTTGAGTTCAGTCCTGTGCAGCTGCCAGATATAATGATTTCCTGTCACATTGCAGCTCCTACATTTAGAATAAGGTCCTGGCTGGTGGGAAGGGGGCATAGGCAGCCCCAAGCTGGGATTCAAACTCTCATACAAGCACTGCAATTCTTTATAGGAGAAGCCACACATAAAATTGAGACAGGAGAACTTGACAATGGTATAAATTGATGGGAACAATATTTCAAAGTGTGCTGGGCTGGATAGCAAGAACTCAGTTCTAAGCTAGGCTTGTTGTTATTATTGTGAAGTGCTGTCGAGTCCCATAGCGACCCTGTATAGAGTTTCCAAGGAGCAGCTGGTGAGCTTGAACCGCCGACCTTGCAGTTCAAATGGCTTGGCAGTCTGTCTCATTAACCCACAGCACTACACCAGGACTTCTAAGCTAGGCTTTTAGCCCCTTCAAATCTAGACATGGATTCAAACGTTTATAAAATGCCATCCTTACACCATTCCCAAGGATAGAATCGTATCAACTATATTGTATTTTCTTTTATAAGAATAGGAAAAATGCTTACTGTAAAAGGAAAGAGAATGATATGCATTGAGCCTAGCTTAAACACCTACAATTATTTTAAGCTAGGTTGGCATTTTATAAACGTCTAGATCCATGTCTAGATTTGAAGGGGCTAAAATAAAACTTCCATAGTCCTTTAATTCTTTGCCACCCTCAACATTCTTCTTTACAAACAAACAAGTATAATGTGCTGCTTTGAATAAAGGAACACACAAAACATAGACTTTTAGTAAATTTTTCAATTACTGATTTAAAGCAAACCAAAATAAAAGAGAAAAATCAGAAACATAGGCTGCTAATACCCAAAGAGACTAAAGTTTGTATTACATGGAAGACAGTTATGGATTCGAGGCAATAGGTACTTTTGGGGGTTCCTCCCCAGTTCCTATGATCACTTAACTGGTCCCACTTCACTGTTTTTGGACACTTAATGGGGCATCATCAGACTGCTAACTAATGGCCAAGCCAGACCTATCAGATTCTCTTATGGAAGTTTGGAATTGGGATTAAAATGTTCCACTTTCATCTGGTGTTGTCAGAATAAGAGCGATGATAACAGCGTGGGAACTATAAGGTAGGCATTTCCTGCCAAGTCAACTGAGTGTCTGGAAAGACAGTCTGCAAGAAGAGGTGGGGGCAGCACCCAGGGGATGTGCAGAAAAAAAAAAAAAAAAAAGAGGGGGTGGGTGAGATATGTATGGGATGTGTGGGGCATGCCTGATGGTTTCCCACTTCTGTTTCCAGTCCATTTTTAACCTTGAGTACCACGATTTGCTCTGTTGCTGTTAGCTGTCATTAACTTGGCTTCAAGTGATGGCAATCCCATGCACACCACAGTGAAACTTTAATCCTGTGCCATCTGCTCAATCATTGGAGCCCAGGGTTGTGCCTTCCAACCCACAAGTTTGGCAGTTCGAGACCACCAGCTGCTTCGAGGGAGAAAGATGGGGCTTTCTGGTCCCACAAGGACTTACAGCCTTGGAAATCATATACAGGGTCAGTATGAGTTGGAACTTAACGCTATATTGGACTGTTTTCACCCGTAGGGCTTTTCATTGGCTCATTTTCAGAAGTAGATCACCAGGCCTTTCTTCCTAACCTATCTTAGCATTGAGGCTGTTGTTAAGTACTATTCTTCCTGGTCTGTCTGGTTAGGATCGCTCCTGTTAAGTGCCGTTGAGTTAGATCTGACCCTGTATAGGTTTTCTGAAGAGCAGCTGCTAGGTTTGAACCATCAACCTTGTGGTTAGCAGTCCAGTGTTTATCTTATAGAGCCACACCAGAACTTTCAGTTTGTTTTGTTATTGTTGTTAAGTGCCATCAAGTCAGTTCTGACCCACAGCAACCTTGTAGAGAGTTTCCAAGGAGCGGCTGGTGAGCTTGAGCCACCAACCTCACAGTTTAAACCGACTTTGCAGTCCTGTGCATTAGCCCACAGCGCTCTATCTTAGCTCCACTGACACCCGTCCACCAAGGGTGACCCTGCTGCCACTTGAAATACGGTGACAAAAGCTTCTAGCATGGCGGCAGCACTTAAGCCACCACAGGGCAACAAGCTGACAGCGAGGTGGTGGCTGAACCCCATCCTCACTATAATGACGACCCCCACAGTGCTTCAATTACCACCACCTTTTCCTGTCTCCCCAACGCCCTTCCTCTTTGTTCTTCTTTGTTAATAAGGTCAAGCAGTTTTTGTTTCCAGCAGGGTAGTCATAGGCCATACAAGACCCATTTTTTAAATTTTATTAACTTTTTATTGTGAATTGAGTGATAGTTTACATGGGAGAACAGTGGTTTTACACTCATCATTTCATTGCTGTGATTCCAATCTCTGTGCATCCATTCTCTCTGCTTTATTTTTATTTTTTATTTTTTGAGGGGGCAAGGGATGTACACAAAAAACTCTGGTGTTGCTGCTCCTCAGGATAGGGTCCCACATTCCGCTTGTGCTCTTCTCCCTTGATGGTTCTAGGGTCCTCTGTTTTTGGACTGTAAGATGAACTATTCCCTGCTTTTTGTTGTAAAACTTCTGCCTTGACAGTTGTTACAGTCATAATTAGTACATGACCCACTTTTGAGAACCACTGATTAGCATAAGAGTGACTTGGCCTTCTGAGCTCAGGCCTGACTGGAAGTTGTTGAGTCTGCTCCCCCACTCCCTCCTGTGACCACTATAGTTTTCTGATGATACTCATTTCACTGAGTCTCAACTAGGTTGATCACTCCTCCAAAGGAACTTTAAACGTGGAGAAGCAGACTTAACACACTGGATATAGAAAGGTAACCCAAAACAACGGAAACATCCTAGTGGTGCTTTGTGAGTAGGGAACAGTTTCTGTTCTGCTTTGGATTGAGGTAAAAATCACATAACAAAGCACCAGTTATTTTAATGTGTACTATTTAGTGGTACTTAGAACATTCAAAATATTGTACAAATGCCAGTTCTGTCTGGTTCCTACACATTTTCATCACCCCAAAAGAAAACTTGATATTCTTTAAGCAAAAACTTTATATTCTTCCCTCAGTCCTTGAAATCTGCCAATCTGCTTTTTGTCTTGAGGGATTTACCTATTCTCGATATTTCGGATAAAAGAATCATACTTGACTTTTGTGTCTGGCTTCTTTTACTTAACGTGTTTTCAAGGTTTATCCAAGTTGTAGCATGTATCATACATCCACAATTCATTCCTTTTTATGGCTTAGTAATACTGTGTTGCGTGTACCTACCATAATTGGAAACTGGGTCATTTCTACTTCCAGCCATTGTGCCCAAATGCTGCCATGGGCATCTGTGTACACGTATCTGTGACTCCCTGCTTTCAACTCTTTGTGACATACACCTAGAAACATAATTGCTGGGTCATATGGTAAGGAGCTCTGGTAGCTTAGTGGTTATGAGTCGGGCTGCCAACCTCAAGGTCAACAGTTTGAAACTACCAGCAGTGCTGCGAGAGAAAGATGAGGCGTTCTGTTCCTGTAAAGATTTACAGCCTCAGAAACCCTGTACAGGGTCACTATGAGTCGGAACCGACTCCACGGTACTTAACAATAACAACATGGTAATTCTATGTTTAATTTCTCTTGAGGCAGTACCAAGCTGTTTTCATGATTTTACATTCCCACTAGCTATGGATGAGGTTTTGAATTTCCCTACATTCTTACCAACACTTTTAAAATTCCATTTAAAATCGAATAATATTATTGACATGTTAGTGGATATCTCATTGTGGTTTTGATTTTAATTTTCCCAATGATAATGTTCATCATCTTTTCATGTGCCTATTGGTCACTGGAGATATGTCTTTGTAGAAATATCTATTCAAGTTGTTCACTCATTTTTAAATTGCATTATTTGCCTTTTTTATTGTTAAAGAATAAGAGTTCTTTATATATTTTGGACACTAAACCCAAAGCAACAATTTCAATTATCGCTGAATATCACAATAACTTTTAAAACCTCTATCTAATTTTTGGGTTTCTGGTGTGGGGCTGTAGGATAAGTACTAGACTGCTAATCACAAAGTCATTGATTCAAACCCACCAGCCACTCCTTGGAAACTCTGTACAGGGCCTCTATGAGTCAGAACCAACTCAACAGCACTTAACAACAACATCTTATCTTTGGGCCACTTCCCCCCAAATGCTGGGAAGAGCCTTGAGAACTCATCTATCCCATGCATCTTCCTATAGAAAAAATAGTACCCTTCATTAATCAAATTAATCTGGTTGACTGATGCCTGTTACAGGAAGAGGGTGTACCTCAGGGATATCCAAATATTGTAAGGATCACTATGTGTGAAAGCATAGTCTAGGATCACAGGCTCCAAAATGTCATTCCATCTGGGTGGAACTAGTCATGTAACTGACAGGGTGGTTTGTCAACTTTTAGTGAGTGTCTGAGTTAAAGGGGAAAACAGAGTTCATCTTGAGGGTCAGCTGCCTGGCTCTAGGATCTCCTCATCAGGCAAGTGGAAGGGAACACAATACAAAAGAGGACCCATTTTCAAAAGTAGTGGAACAAGCTGCTTGTTACATATCAAGTCCATTACCAGACAAATGGTTGCCAAGGGTCAGGAAGTCAGGACAGGGTGACTGTTTCACACACTTGTTTTTAACATAATGGGTCATTGATTTAACTGCTGAAACGCTATACTACAGGGTTGCTATGAGTCAGAAGTGACTAGATAGCACTTAACAACAACAGCCCTAATAGGGCAGAACTACTAACTGAAAGGTCTGCCATCAGTTCAAACCCACCAGCTGTTCTGTAGGACAAAGATGTAGTCCTTGGCTTCCATAAAGATTTACAGCCCTGCAAAGTCTGTGGGGGCAGTTCTCCTCAGTCTTATAGGTTTATTCTGAGTTGGCATTGACAACCCAGCTCTGGGTTTGGAGGTTGTCTTACTGGAGGTCTGATATTTGCTGGACTCAGGTGAGTGATAAGTAGGGCTTTAAAAAATAAATTAATAAATAAACCAAAATATAACCTAAAGGCTAGTATCCCATCATTGGCCTGAACCACCAGGACCAACTCATCATCTAGAAGCAAGACATGTTCTTGCCATGCACTTCTCATGCCAAATAGAGCATGGTGGCGTGCCGTGAAGTAGGTTCCGACTCATAGCGACCCTGTATAGGATTTCTGAGACTATAAATTTTTATGGGAGCAGAAAGCCTCATCTTTCTCCTGCAGAATGACAGGTAATTTTGAACTGCTGACCTTGAGGTTAGCAGCCTGATTCACAACCACTACGCTACCAGACCTCCGTAATTTCATGTAAGTGAATTTGAATGTAAGAGTGGAGATGTGGGTCACTCAATCAGGAGTGAGGCTGGAGCTTTCTGAGTTGGAGAATGTAAGAGGGAGCTGGGTATGTGTGACCCTTTTCAGGGTCCCCTAAGGTCCTCTAAGATAAAGCCTCTTATGTCTCATCATAAAACATCTGGAAACAAGGAACACTCCATTGAATAAAAAGGAGAAATGTTAAACTCCAGAAACCCAGACAACAAATAAAAGGCAATGGAATACTACACAATGTTAAAGAATCATGATGAATCTGGTGAACACCTCATAAACACCGGCAAACCTAGAGGATATTATGCTGAGAGAAGTTAGTCAATCCCAAAGGGACAAATGTTGTCTGAGACCATTACTGTAAAAAGTCACGAGAAAGATTACTGGATGTGTGAGGGGCAGGGAGCATAATCACCTGCTAAATAGGATGAAGGGAAAGGCAATATCCAATTAGGGTGAGATCAGGACAAAATAATTAAGGCAAAGGAAGACACTGGGAGGAAAACAAGAGTTAAAGGCAACCAAGGTAAAGCCTGTTACAGACACCATTCTACAATAACAGTGATAATAATCTGTGAATGAGTACATCAATCTCAACAGGACCATACCCACAAATATACAGAGTTTTGACAGAGGATATTTCTACATATGTGTTTAAATGTTCTGCAAATACATTCATGAGTATAGTATATGGGGAAAACTGATGAAAATTTCTTAGTCATAGCCAAACATCTTGAGGGAATGTGTGCTCAGGACCACCGTCTTGAGGGATGCTAAGATCAATTAGCATAACAGCCCACAAAGATAATGTTCTACATCCTATTTTGTTGAGTTATGATTGGGGTACTAAAAGTGTGTTAACAGCCATCTAAGGTACAACCGTTAGCCTCTGCCTGTCCAGAGTGAAGAATAATGAAGAAAATCAAAAACACAAACAAACAGTGAGTGTAAAGGAATAACGGACAATGTGAACCCCAGCTACCACTGTTGACCACTCTGAAAGGGATCGCAGTACGAGGTCCTGGGTAGAGCAGGAGAAAAATGTGGGACAAAACTTGAAATAATAAAAGGACCAGGTTTACTGGTCTGATGGAGACTATTGAAATACCCAAGGTTATGGCCTATGGGT
This sequence comes from Chrysochloris asiatica, assembly GCF_000296735.1. Lineage (NCBI taxonomy): Eukaryota > Metazoa > Chordata > Mammalia > Afrosoricida > Chrysochloridae > Chrysochloris > Chrysochloris asiatica. Next base: position 13,385,144 of record NW_006408524.1, on the reverse strand, counting down.
ACGTTCAAGCCTGGGACTGAATTGATCCTCATGATTCAACATTCAGGCAAATGAAAGACAGGCCTATAAGGTGATCAATAACACAGGAGATGTACACATTCAGATCAATATGAGATCAAAAGGACAACGTTTTGCCAAGGATAAAACTCAGAAGGCAGGAATGGGTTGGAAAGAATGACGATGGGAAGTGGTGAGTGCTGGGAGGAAGTGGGAAGAGAGCTCATCGACATCACAAAACAAAATGTATATGAATTATCAGATGGAAAACCAACTTGATCGCAAACTTTCACCCAAATCACAAAAATAGAAAAAGTGGCAAACTACCATGTGTTCTCTTGGCCAACTTTGAACAAGAGGTTATATAGCTACACAAAGCTTGTGAAAACCCTTACAACCTCCAAATTCATAATAACCATCATTTTTCTCTTTTCCCCAGAACAGCTAATACAACCAAAATGGTCATATTTAAATTTACTTCCTTTTACTACCTTTACAGATATAGAGGTACACATTATTGAGGGTGGTGGTGATGGTTATGTGCCGTGGGGTTGGTTCCGACTCAGAGAGACCCTGTACAGGGTTTCCGAGGCTGTAAATCTTTATGGGAGCAGAAAGCCTCATCTTTCTCTAGTGGAAGAGCTGGTAGTTTCAAACTGCTGACCTTAAGGTTCACAGCCCAATTCTTAACCACTATGCTATCAGAGCTCCTTATAGCAGGGTGTGTGTGTGTGTGTATATATATATAGTTTCCAAGGAGCAGTTGATGGGTTTGAACCACCAACCTTGCAGTTAATAGTCCAGAGACTATCCAACAGAGCCATGCCACTCCACACCAGGGAGCCCAGTAGCTCTATAGGAAAAGCACTGGACTGCAAACCATAAAGATGGCAGCTGGAGCCCACCAGCCACTTCATGGGGGAAGATGACGCTTTCTGTTCCTGAAAAGATTTACAGCCTCGGAAATGCTACACAGGGTCACTGTGAGTTAGAACTGACTCAATAGCACTCTACCAACAACAACAGCGTACATAAAACCTCCTCTGAAGTAATGCCAAAGGTCTGAATGTGCGTGTTTTCTTGCGGCCAAGGCTCTGTGCCCTGACTCCACTATAGGCTCTAACTCTGCTCATCAGGTAACTTGACCCTAACTTTGTTCCCTTTTTTTGATTTATGATTAGCATCATTGATTTTATTCTACCTTAATCTTAATTAGCCCTTCCAAGTGTGTGGAGGCCTTCCTATCGGAAGCCTCGGAAACCCTGTGCAGGGTCACTATGAGTCGGAACCGACTCCATGATACTTAACAACAATAACAACATACCTATCTATTGTTTGTTGCTATGAGTCAGAGCTGATTTGATGACACTTAAAAACTACAACAATATATATGATATATTTGGAAGTCCTGATGTGGCACTGTAAGATAAGCATTGGACCACAAGGCTGGTTTAAACTGCAAACTTCGTGGTTGGTTCAAACTCATCAGTGGCTCCTCAGAAACCCTATACAGGGTTGCTATGAGTTAGAACAGACTTGATGGCACTTAACAACAACATATATGATAAATAATGGACTGTGAACAAGGTGTGCAGTTCGAGCCTGGCAGCCACTCACAGGAGAAAGATGAGACTTTTTGCTCCCACGAAGATTTAAAGCTTTGGAAACCCTATACAGGGTGGCTATGAGTTGGACCCAATTTGACAACACTTAACAACTAAAGTTGGCGATTAAAGCTCACCAGTTGCTCCTCAGAAACATGGTTATTAAGAGTCAGAACTGATTCCACAGCACTTAACAACAACAATATGTATATAGCTCTGGTAGCATAGTGGTTACGAATCACACTGCAAACCACAAGGTCAGCAGTTCAAAACTACCAGCTGTTACGCTGGAGAAAGATGAGGCGTTCTGCTCCTGTAAACATTTACAGCCTCGGAAACCCTGTACAGGGTCGTTATGAGTTGGAACCAACTCATGGCACATAACAACAAATATATATATATGAGAGAGAGAGACACTCTGTATAGGGTTTCTTTTTCTTCTCTGTCTCTCTAACTATAGATTCACTGAGATGTATCCATGGAATTGAAAAAAAGACCTTCATACAACTTTATACTTTTGTTCCATTTCTGGGCCACATTTTTGATAATATATTATGAATTTAATAATTTCTACAAATCTGGTAATCATTTTGTGAATAGCATGCTTATATTGCTTGTAGTTTGGTGTTTAAATATGGTGTTACTTAAATTAAAATACCATAATTGTTATAAATTCTGTTGTACATAGTTTTAAAAATACATTAGCAGCCCAGTCTTTCCTGATCTCTCAGAGGTACTGGTCTGGGGGCATCAGAATTTAGAGGTAGTTCGAGGGAAGCTTAAATTGAACTAAAATGAGACCGATAAAAGACTGTAACATGGAGAACAGGTCAGTCAGGTCCAGACCCAGAAGACCTCAGCCCATGCTCACTGGTTAGGACTAGGGTTCACTTTGAAGAAGCCCCTCACTGCTTGTTCCAAGCTCTTAGGGGGAAACCCTGCATTCTCAGCTGTCCTGCTTGCTCTGCTCATGGGCAGATGCAAATGTAATTGCTGAATTATTAGCCTGTGAATCACTGAGAACTACCTGGGGTGAAATAATGAGGAATCCCCTCTAGGTTAGGAAATACATTTAATATTAGAAGACTGATATTCAGGTAAAACTAAGTCAGGAGTTTGTCATTTTCAGAGCCTCCATCAACCCAGAACTGTTCCTGATTGATTAAAACAAGCTTTGAGAAGCACATACCATATCAGGAGAAATTTCCATCTGCAAACAACAAATACAAGGACCGGAAAATTACAGACAAGTAAAACTAATAGCGACATACCATCGAAGCGGGATCATTTATTTCATCTCACTTTCTTCAAAGTGGACTACCTCCATGCTAATGAGAATTTGTCTTAGTCAAAAGAAAACAAAAATTAACCTCTTCGCTTCTCCACGTCCTATTCAGAAACTGAACAGTTTTAAAGAAATTCTTCCTTAATTCCTGTTGCCCACTTGTGGTTGTTTGAGGTGGGGACAATCTTGTACAGAGTTTGCATGCGCAGTGGCTAGAAGTGTCATCCTGTCTAATCTTTGTGCTTAACCAGATTTCACACTCTACCATTCCCAATAATAGCATGTTGTTCCGTCGAGTCGGTTCCGACCCATAGCGACTCTGCACAGGGTTTCCGAGGGTGTAAATCTTTACGGGAGTAAAAAGCCTCATCTTTCTCCCGCGGAGCGGCTGGTAGTTTCGAACCGCTGACCTTAAAGTTCACAGCCCAATTCGTAACCACTACGCTACCAGAGCTCCTTTCCCAATAGTATAGTGGTTACGAATTGGGCTGTGAACTGCAAGGTCAGCAGTTCAAAACTACCAGCTGTTCCGCGGGAGAAAGATGAGGCTTTCTGCTCCCATAAAGATTTACAGCCTCGGAAACCCTGTACAGGGTCGCTATGAGTCGGAACCGACTCCACAGCACTTAACAACAACAACAACAACAACCATTCCCAAGGAGTACTGGTGTGGCGCTGTGGGCTAATGCGTTAGACTGCAAAGTCCTTTGAACTGCAAGGTCGGTGGTTCAAGCTCACTAGCTGCTCCTTGGAAAGCCTATACAGGGTCGCTATGGGTCGGAACGGACTCGACGGCACTTCACAACAGCAACCATTCCCAAAGGGAGTCCTGGTGTGGTGCTGTGAGTTAGTGCGTCAGACTGCAAAGCTGTTTGAACTGCAAGGTCGGCGGTTCAAGCTCACCAGCTGCTCCTTGGAAACCCTATACAGGATCGCTATGGGTCGGAATCAACTCGATTAACATCAACAACAACCACCATTCCCAAGGAGTCCTGGTATGGCTCTGTGGGTTAATGCATCAGACTGCAATGTCATTTGAACTGCAAGGTCAGTGGTTCAAGCTCACCAGCTACTCCTTGGAAGCCCTATACAGGGTCACTACGGGTCGGAATCATCTCAATGGCATTTAACACCAACAACCATTCCCAAACCATTTGCTATTGATTCTGATTCAAGGCAACCTCTTGTATCAGAATAGAACTGTTGAAAAGGGTTTTCAATGGTCAATTGTTTGCAAGCACATCATCTTGACCGTCTCTTTTTTGTGTGCACATGTGTGAATTGAGTGAAGGTTTAACACAGCAGTTATGCAGCCAACAATTTGTACATATCTCATTGATTACAAGCCCCACAATGCAACATCACTTATCCCACTTCCTCCTCCTGACTCCTGTCTCCTCCCTCTTCCTTCCAAGCCCTCCAGACACCATCCTTGAGTAAATACTGCCTGTCCCAATCTCAAATGGTTAATTGTTCCAACCTGGTGTTACTATTCCCCTTACAGACCTGCCTGTTGTTTGTCTGGAAATTGAGTCATGGGGGTGAGTTCAATTCCAGGCCATAGTCTCAGGAGTTCCACCAGTCATTTCACCAGCTGCTATCAAACCAATAAAGCTAGTCTTTATTATGTATTATGTATAAGAGTCCCCCACCCCACCCCCCATCTCTCCATATCATCATCTCTGCCTCCATCTCTGCCATCACTGCTTCTCTGGGTAGGGTCCCGCTCTCTGCTCTTCTCCCTTGATGGTTCCAGGGACCTCCGCTCCTAGACTGCAAAGTCAATCACTTCCCCCCTTTCGTTAGTCAGACCTGATAACAATTATTCACTATTGTATCACAAGAGATCTATACACATCTCCTTTCATCAGCCGCATCCAGACAGATTGGATACTACTCAGTGGAGATTATACCTTCCTCCAGCCCTCTTGATCTAGGTTCCCTCTTGAAAGCTTGTAAGCCAGTCACTTCTTGCCTTTGTGGCCCTCCCCCACACCCCACCCCCATTTTGGGTACCCAATGTCTAAGTTGTCCATCCCTGTGTACTCTGTGTATGGAGGGGGTGGGAATGGTCCTCACTGTAAGGATTTGTTCCCTCTTGTGAGCTACTGCATCCATAGATGTAAGTCAAATTCATCAAATTGTATCAGATTACTCTTTTTT
>NW_006408524.1:13374895-13375970 GCF_000296735.1 Chrysochloris asiatica | reverse complement strand
GAGATTTCTTACTTTAAGTATCACTAGCTATAAGCCTTCAAACTTTCAAAAATATTCCTATATGTGTGATTCGAGTTTTGGAGCTCTGCCCTGTATCTGCTTTGCCTGGTATTCTGTGGTATGGCTGATGGCGAACTTCACTGCACCTCCACCCTAGCCACCATCAAGACCTGCCTCTCCATGTATAAGAGTTTTGTTTTACATTTTCTCCCATTCTACCAAGGACCTTCTAATGTGATCCAGGCACCATTTAGTTCTTCTAGTTCTAGGAAGACTGATATTCAAGTAGTCCATTAGTCCATTGGATGAATTATTTCCATGTGTTTTTTAATTTTTATCAGTCTTCTTTCTTTTGAATGAAGAAACATCAATAGTTGTATCTTAGATGGCTACTCACAACCTTTTTTTTTTTTAATAATGAGGAAGTTTTTTGAATTTTTCTTTTATTAGATGTAAAAATGCACAAAATACCACATGAGATGCAGCACATGTTGCAGCGAGATTACAGAGGCCATGCATACTCAGGGAAATGTATGTCACAAAGCCCTGTGTGAGCTCACCTCAGCCGTGTGAAGACGGGACTATCATGGGGAAGAACATCTAGCCTGGCTGCTCTGCACCATGGACAGGTAGCTTTCTGATGAGTCCTTTCTTTTCATAACTCCTTAGTTTTCTTTTTAAACTTTTTATGGTAGATTGAGTGAAAGTTTACAGAGCAGATAATTCATTTCACATTCAACAAATGATATTTTGTTTCATCTTGATTGCAATCCTCTCAAAAAACACCATGGATCCAACTTTCTCCCTATGGTTCTTGTTTACAACACTCTTTATTTCATACCCTTGTGAATTTTGTACTTAGATAAATGCTACGCTTCTGATCTCAAATGGTTGACCATTCAATGGTGTGTGTACCTTACTAGTGTTGTTGTCTGCACTTTATGTCTATAGATTGCTTGGCTAAGATTTGAAGCACAGGAGTGAGTTCAGTTCCAGGTCTGAAGGTTTACCAAGGACCATATCGCCTCGAGTTTCCACCAGTCTCTATCAGACCAATGTTGTTGTTGTTTAGTGC
>NW_006408524.1:13365598-13374110 GCF_000296735.1 Chrysochloris asiatica | reverse complement strand
CTTACCTCTGTTGCATTTAACTCCCCTCCAAATGTCTTCCCCTGACTCCATCATTGTTTCCAATTTCCTTCCTATTGTATATTGCCTTCCCTTCACCCAAATTAACATGTGGATTAATTTTTTCCCAAGTTTAAGACAGTCTTTCTATCTAGAAATACTTGATTTCATCTTCATCTGGAGGTTCAATAACTACACAACTCCCTCTTTCTACCTTGCAATTGTCTCAGTACAAATTGATATCTCTGGTTGCCTAGTTGCAGTCTTACAGGTTTGTTTTACTATGGACATTTCTGTATCTGGGTTGACCGCTGGGTGGTGTCTTATCTGTTAATCTCAGGTTGTTGTCAATTGTTGTTGGTTTTCTGCCTGAAGAACTTCCTTTAGTGTTTCTTGTAAAGTTAGCCTTGTTTTTACAATTTCCTTTAATTTATGTTTATTTGGAAAAGTCTCAATTTACTATTGTATATGAGGGTCAATTTTGCTGCATATGTGATTCTTGGTTGGCAATTCTTTTTCTTTCAGAGTTTAATATATGTTATATCATTGTCTTCTTCCTTGAATGGTTTCTGCTGAGAAATCAGAGCTTAGTCTTATTACTTCTCCTTTGTAAATAAGTTTTCATTTTTCCTGAGGTGCTCTTAGGATTCTCCCCTTAGCTTTGGCTTTGAAAAATTTTATTATGATATATGATGGTGATTTTCTTTTGGTGTCAGTCCTGTTTGGGGTTCATTCAGCATCTTGAATGCATATCTTCTCAACTCTTATGATGTTAGGGAAATTTTCTTCCCAAAACTCTGACATTTTTCTGTGATTTTAAAATTTTATTTGTCTCTTCCTATTCTAGAATTCTGACCACACCTAAATTATTACTCTTGCTGATGTTCCACATAATTCTTAGGCTTTCTTCAGATTTGTTCATTCTTTTTACTGATTTTTCCTCTAGCAGATTAGTATTGATGGGTTTTTCTTCAAGCTCACTAATTCCGTCTTCCATCACTTCAATTACACCCCTTTCACTTTTCAGTGTATTACCTATTTCTGAAACCTTAGTATTAATCTCCTGGATTTCTATTTGCTGCTTTTATATAGTTTCTACTTTTTTTCAAATATTTTGTTAGTGTTCTCCTGAAGTCTTGTAAAGTTGTTTATGTTTGTGTGTGTTTCTTGATTTCATATGCAGCTCTCTCAATTCATTGAAAGTACCTAAACATCATTCTTTAAATTCCTTGTCAGATAGTTCCCATGCCACTTATTCTTCCAAAAGTTCTTCTGTCTCCATATTTTGGTCACTTGTTTGAGCCACTCTGTCTAATTTCTTCATGTTAATGAAAATTGTAGTCTCCAAGTCATTGTGTGTCATTGTATTTGTATTCAACTGATGATTGTATATTGATGTGTTCTTAAGAACTCGGCACCTGTCCTTGATGGGTGTGACAGAGAAAGTGAGTGTGTGCCCAGTTCTGTGCTCCCTGTTTATGCAGCACAGTTGAGGGCAGGTTTGGGTGATATTGACTGCTGTCTATCAATGATCAGGTGGTACAGGAATAGATAGTTGCCCTTGCCCAGTGGATGGGTCTTCAGAGAGTCTAGGGGTGGCTGGATCATGTGGGCAAAGTTGCTGTCTCTTGTTGGTGGGATAAGAAAAAAGAGAGAAAGAGAAGCAAAAACAAAAATAGCAAAAGACAAACAAACAAAAACACAAGCAGAGGAAAACAGGCAACTAATATCAAGAAAAAATAATTTAATAACTAGAATTTTAAAAAGGAAAGCAAAATAAATATAAGGGAAGAGCAAAAGAAAGAAAGAATATAATAAAACTATGGAGGGAACAAAAAGAAAAATAAAATAATCAAGACAAAAGATAAAAAGGAGCAAGAAGAAGGCATGGGAAAAATAAGAGAAACAGAAGAAAAGAAAGAAAAAAGGAAAGCATGGAAAGAAAGATAAAAACAAGGAAGAATAAAGAAAGAAAAACAAAGAAAGGAGAAAACTGGAACAGAGGCAGGGCCCAGAGAGCCAAAAAACAAACAAACAAACAAACAAAAAAACTGTGAGGAGAGGACACTCAGAATAAGTGGACACACTCTGCTAGTTAAGGAGCTCATGGAGTGTGGGGTGGAGGAAGGCGTGGAATGCCTGGACCTAGATGGAGTTCCTACTGGCCAAGTTGTTGTCTGGGGACAAAGCACCTGATCTGGAAGTAGTTCACACCAGCTCAGAAGACACCTAAGGTGAGGGTACTTGCTCCCAGAAGGAACTCTTTTGATTCCAGAGAACTGCTGAGGGCAGGGTGTCTGGTTACAGAAGGAGATCTTGGTCTACCAGAGGCTGATAGAGCCCAGCACTGCTCATTCTGCTGGTCTCATGAGACACACAGTTCGGGTTCTTCACCTTAGACAGAACAGGGACTGTGTAGGGCAATGGATGTCACCAGCTACTGGGTGAATGAGGGTAGGGACTGGCCATGCTTCTGGTCACCAGGAGGATGTGGAGAACAGGGGAGGGTCCCACCTTTCTCGTCACAAGCTCTGGTGTCTGCTTATGTTGTCAGGCCATTGTCTCAATCCGATGCAGGTTCCAAAGGTTCAAGATGGCTACTTTACATCAAGTCCAGCAACAGTGCACCTACCTGTCTCCTCTCTCACCGATTTTGTTTCGTTTCTTCTTCTAGTCACATTCAATCCACTTCTCTATCCTTTCCTCTGGAGCTTAGAGTTCCAGGATTATCATTCACATCTATGTCATTGCTATAGAGGATCTATGTAGTGTGTCTGCCTAGTTTGTCATCTTGCTGGAAGTCTCGGAGCCTTTCTTCTGAGATACATACTTGGACCACCAACCTTTCAATTAGTAACCAAGTCCTCTACCCATTTGCATCCACCAAGCTTCTCCCCTCACTCCACAGCCAGCTTTGCTTGGATCCATAATCAACACTCATGGAAACAGCAGCCAATAAAACAAACAACACAGTGCATTAAGTAAGTCTATTGCAAAGTTTTTAAAGTGTTCAAGTGCAAAAATATAAGTTTGAGGATTAAGGTGTGCCTGACCCTAGTCATGATCTTTCAACTTCCTCATGTGCATGTGAAAGTTGAACAATACATATGGAAGACTATACAAGAATCGATGCATGTGAGTTATGGGGTTGGAGAAGAATACTGAAAGTACCATGGACTGCCAGAAGAACAAACAAATCTGTGTTGGAAGAAGTACAACCAGAGTGCTCTTTGGATGGCGAGACTTCGTCCCTCATACTTTGGACTTGTTATCTGGCCATGTCCCCACAGAAGGACTTCATACTAGGTAAAGTTGAGAGTCAGTGAATAAGTGGAAGGCTCCCAACAATGTAGATTAGTGCAGTGGCAGCAGCAATAAAGCTCAAGGAAAACAGCAATTGTGAGGCTAGGACAATACTGGACAGTGTTTTGTTGTGTTGTGTATAGGGTCATTATGAGTCGAAACTGACTCAACAGCACATAACAACAACAACAACAACAATCTCCTATTTACTCCCAGCACATTGTTCTTGGTGGTTAAGATATGGCATCCTATTCTGGGCATCTATGTGCACTGCCTTCTTTGGCTTCTGTGCCTGTGTATTCCACTTGCTCTCTGGATCCCAAGAGAACCTCTCTGGCTATGCTGCCAACTCCGCCTACAGCACAGCCTCATAGGAGCTATGTAAACATATTCACTGAGAAGACTTAAAGGTTTATTGTGTTCTACTTTCAAATAGTACTTTCCAATAATTTTCTTTGAAGCAGTTCAGTTATATATAGTTCATCTGTAGTTATAATTGTGTTCTTTTAAAGCATTCATTAAGTCAACAAATATTTCTTGAAAGCCTTCTATGCTCAGATCTTTCACCTTATCTGGAGAGGAAATGTTTTCTCCTTCTCTCCCTGCTTTTCTTCCTTGCTCTCTCTCCTCCTTCTTTCTTTCCTTTCATTCCTCTTCCCTCCTTGCCTCCTGCCCTTCCTTCAGTTCTCCCTCCCATGAACATATTCAGCATTTTGCTAAGTACTGGAAATTGAAAGATGGGCAAAATGCAGTCTTAGCTCTGAGAAAGATTTCAATCTAGTTAGCAACTTAGAAGAAAATATGGATAATTCAATTACAAACAGGTGTAATAAATAAACAGGTTTGCACAGGCTACTAGGAGATCATGTGTGTGGGAAGAGGTGTGGAGGTATCTACCCCATCCAGGGAGGGGTCAGGAAAGAGGAAGTGACCCTGAGGCTGAGATCAGAAGACAGAGGGTTTCTCTGGGATTAAGGTTTTAGATGCTTTAAGCAGAGTGAGTCCTGGTGTGGTGCTGTGGGTTAATGCGCCAGACTGCAAAGCTGTTTGAACTGCAAGGTCAGTGGTTCAAGCTCACCAGCTGCTCCTTGGAAACCCTGTACAGGGTCGCTATGGGTCAGAATTGACTTGATGGCACTTAACAACAACAACAAGCAGGGGGAACATCTCGTGTAAAGTCCTGAGGCAAAAACACACATAGACACACAAAAACCTCCTGGCATGTGGGGATGACTGTAAGTGGTTTGGAGTGTGTTCTGTTGTAGAGCAGCAAGTGGTAAGTCTGTGAATTCACTCAGGGACAGTCATGAAGAGCCCTGTGTATGGAGCTAATGAATCCTGCAAACTTAGAAAACTTAGAAAAAAATTTTGTGACAAAGTGCCATGATTATATTTTTATTTAGAAGGGATTTGGTAGATTATAACAACTCTGAAAGACAGTATGGCATTTCCTCAAAGAGCCAGAAACAGAAATGTCATGTGATCTAGGTCTATATCCCATGGATGTAAGAGTTGTTGTTGTTGTTATGTGCCATCGAGTTGGTATGGATTCATAGCGACACTATGCACAACAGAACGAAACACTGCCTGGTACTGTGCCAACCTCACAATTGTTGCCACGCTTGAGCCCAGAGGTCACTTTACACCATTGGCTTATAATACAAACAATATCACCCATAAGTAATGTGCTCCTTTAAATAATTAACTATATGAGACCAAACAGTCAACAGTTACTCTAAAACAAAGATGAGAAGTCAAGGAGGGACAAGGGAGCTAGATTAATGAAAACAGCACAAACAGAATGGAAAAATGAAATTGCAGACACAGTGTGAAAAATGTAGCCAATGTCATGGAGCTATCTGCATAAAAAAATAGCTAAGTTGGAATCCAAGTTTCTGTGTAAACTTTCACCTAAAACACAATAAAAGTATTATTTAAAAAAAAACAAACAAGCACATGTATGTTAGTGTGATGGTTGAATAATGTCATGCTGACTTATATATGGGAACAATGGAATGATAGCAAATTAGCAAGGAGAAAAAAAATAAAGATTTAACTAGCTTAATGTGGCTGATGCAACTGTAAGGCAACCAATAAGCCTGAAGGTAGGGAGTCCAGTTAAGAGGCAGTGACAATAGTAGTAGCATTAGCTAAGAAGACAAAGGTTCCTGCCTTCCAAACACTTACAGTCCAGTACCATACAGAATGAGGTTAATATTAACAGAGGCAGGTGTGCAGAATGACAGAGATCATAGCTCTGGTCTTTACGATTTAAGTTTCTTCTATCTTTAACATTCAGCCAGTCTAATTGATGCTGTCCTCTGAACCCCTTTGAGGTAAGGCTTATGGAATAAGCAACAGGGAGCAAGAATGTTTATAGCAGCACTTTTCACAAGAAGGAGAGCCAGGAAGCAACCTAAAAACCCATTACTGGGAGAGTGAATTGATCAACTCTGGTAGAACAACAATGGAATATTTTAAAGTATATATATATATATATATATTTAGGGAATATACATACATATAAGGATGAAGGTGAAATATTGGATGACAATTAGTTGGATGGGGAAAATCAGGGATGGAGATGAACTCAAGGGACCGCATGGCTATAGTCAGTTATTATTAAGGTCTTTCCTTTGAGAGTTGGGTTTAGAAGTGTATTATATTGTTCAAAATAACTAAGGAAATGACTAAGTAATAAATATAAGACATTCATGTGTGGATCACTGATGTGGGAGTTTCATACATTGAGACTATGATGTATACAGTGATTCTTAAGTTCAAGAAAAGATGAAAGACAAAAGACAGAAAGAAAATAGGTAAATGATGACAATAGCCCAATACAGGATAGCTGGAGGACCAGGGCTGGGAACAGGAAAGGGGAAATCAACAAATCAGAGGAGAGAAGAGAGTAGAAAAGAGGGAGAAGGGCTAGAAGGAGAGTGGAGTGGAGGGAAAGGGAGGGAAGGGGAAGGGAAAAGAGGAGAGCAAAGGGAGCAGTGAAAAGGAAGGGAGCAGGTAGGAGAAAGGAAAGGGACAGGGAGGAGGAGGCCAGGGAAGGAGAAGAAGGCCTGAGATAGCACAGGCTGGGGATTCTGGGAGGTGAGGACATGAATAAAGGGCTTGGGTATGTTGGGGCTCTCCCAAAGGTTGGTGTTTGGTTAACAGAGGGAGAGTATGAAGCTGTAGGAGTCCTGGTGTGGTGCTGTGGGTTAATGCATCAGACTGCAAAGTTGTTTGAACTGCAAGGTCAGTGGTTCAAGCTCACCAGCTACTCCTTGGAAACCCTATACAGGGTCACTATGGGTCGGAATCAACTCCAAGGTACTTCACAACACCATGACACTGTAGGAGAAGCACCCTACCCCAAGGTCAGTTTGAACTGCAAGGTCAGTGGTTCAAATTCACAGCTGCTCCTTGGAAATCCCACACTATGCATCAGAACCAACTCAATGGCACTTGACAACAACAGCAATTTTGCTTTATGATATTGTTTGTTGTGTTCCTTCTGAAAGGAAAATAATGGAGTCAGATGTTACAGTGTCACTCACAGGGAGCCTTTGCCTGGAGTGAAGAGGGAGGGATCTGACTCAGCCCCAATTTTCCCACTGTCCACAAGAACTGGGAGAACAGCTCACCCCCTTGTTCAATAAGTACAAAGAGCTGAAAACAAAGGCCCCTACCTCTCAGTTTTCATGTTTCCCCCCAGGTCTCAGAAATTTTAATCACATTTATGTGCCCCAACATACTCACAGTTTTATGATGTCTGATCCATACAGCTCAACCACTAAATAGCAGGTCGCTTTCAAGAACATTTTTTCTAAGAAAAATAAAGAAGGCAAGTTAGAATATTTGTGCTATTTATGATGAATCTAACAAGTGAGTTAATAACAATTATCTTTAGTAGACACTAAATCTGAGTGATTAAGATTAGTTCAAGTGATTAGTTGTAAGGGTTTGGGGAAATATTGCAGCTAGTGTATCCATTAAAGTATCATTTTCATTTCAGATTTATGTGACTAGCACAGTATCTATGGCACATGCCAAAAGGCCACCAATTTATTATAAAAACATGGTAAAATTGGGGGTTTTATATCCTTTTTAATAGCAGGGAGTATGTGAATATTAACTAACATCTCATTGTTGAAGTTTAAGTAAACAAGACTTGCATTAAAGTATATCATCTGGAAGATGGTAGACGGGCAGACACACTACAGGGACCCTCTACACAAAGATATGGGAGCCAGCCTGCCAGCCGCTCCACAGGAGAAACATGAGGCTTTCTGCTCCTGCAAAGAGTTAAAAGCCACTGCCCAGGATGAGCTGCGCTGGCCCCAGGTGAACTACGGCCCAGGAGAAGCCCTGATATCCAAGCAAAAGAAGAATTATGGAAGCAAATCCTGGTGTGGCCCTGTGGGTTAATACGCCAGACTGCAAAGCCGTTTGAACTACAAGCTCGGTGGTTCAAGCTCACCAGTCGCTCCTTGGAAACCCTATGCAGGGTTGCTATGGGTAGGAACCGACTTGACGGCACTTCACAACACAACATTCAAAACTTCATGCCTCAAGATAGACACTTGATCCCAGTGAAGGGTTTGGAATGGGAAGTAGGAATGGTGTGTACCACTGTTATTTTAAAACCACAAATTAGATAATTGTTCAAACAAATAATAATAAATAAGTAAAATTAAAATAAAGTGAATAATCTGATATCTAACTTTGCTGGAAAGATTCTTGTTTGGTTTTTATTTGGGGACAACTTTTCATGCTGTGTATTTTATTTTGTTGTTTTTGTCCCAGAGATAAAATGAGAGCAGTCAGTGTTAGTCATTGCATTGCCATCTACCCCCTCCCCACCCGCATCCCCCCAGTACAGGCACACACTAACGAATTCCTCACTCACCCCCTCATGAAAGTACAGGGAAGCTTAAGGATTGATCTAGAAAGCCCATTTGCTCCCAGGTACTTTTGTTCAGTCTGTGAGTCTATTGTGGAGCCCTGGTCATTGGACTAGGACCTCCGCACAGCAGAGGCAGATTAGAAGGGATGATCAGTCCTGCCTGAGGAAGAATTAGCTTGCCATGAATGTTGTTGTGAGGTGCCATTGAGTCGGAACCGACTCATAGCAATGTCTGATCCTGGGCCAACCTCACTACCGCTGCCACACTTGACGCAATCAACGATGTCACCTGGATGATCCATCTCTTTGGGG
>NW_006408524.1:13356318-13363568 GCF_000296735.1 Chrysochloris asiatica | reverse complement strand
TTACGGGAGTAGAAAGCCTCATCTTTCTCCCGCGGAGCAGCTGGTAGTTTCGAACCGCTGACCTTAAGGTTCGCAGCCCGATTCGTAACCACTACCCTACCAGAGCTCCGCTGTGTAGCCTAGACAAGCACAATTTCAAAAACTGACATTGATAGACTTGCAGTGTTGGCTGAAAGACAGAAAATTCATCTTGCTATTGGTATAATGAGAGGTGTGTGTGTTTGATTGTTTAATGAATGCCTGTATAAGGCTCTCCTCATTCTCTAAGCAGGACCATCTGACCAACTTGTTTCCTCAAAAGGATTCTACATTTGTTAGAATGGGAGGCCCTGAAGCAATGGTTAATGTAGGACTTGAGTTGGCTTTCTAAGACCTAAATATCAAGATCAATACGGAAGTTGATTGTAGAAATACGTAAAAGTTTTTGGAAAGAAGTAGAAAGTTCCAGGACAGTAATGGTCAGATGGTAACTTTATCCAACTGACAAACAGATTGACATTAACGTGCTGATATTAACCTAAGGAATCCTGGGAGGAGTCCTGTAGCATAGTGGATTATGAGCAGTTTGAAGTTACCAATCACCCTGAAGAAGGATGAGGCTTTCTGTTCCTATAAAGATTTACAGCCTCAAAAACTGTACAAGGTTGCTATGAGTTGAAAATGACTTGGTGGCATACAACCACCCCCAAGGAGTCCTGGTGTGGCACTGTAGGATAAGCACTGGACTTCTAATTGCAAGGTCACCAGTTCAAACCCACCAACTGCTCCTCAGAAACCCTACACAGGATCGTTATGAGTCAGAACTGACTTGACAGCATTTAGCAACAACAAGGTTGACTATTGATCCATGGTGGTGTTTATGGTTAAGCACTTGGATATTAAAGATTCATGGTTCAAGCCCACCCAATCACAGTGCAATAGAAGAAAGGCCTCCTAATCTGCAGCCATTAAGATTACAGCTAAGAAAACACTGAAGTACTTTTGCTCGCTCACCTGGGGTCACTATGAATTGAAATCAACTCAACAGTATTTAGCGACAAAATAGATCAGAAAGATACAAGAACATTTGATTTATGCAGATTCTAAAAGTAAGGACTTGGAACAACTTGTTAAGAGGTGTTGAATCAGTTCTAATCCTTAGGGAAACTGTATAGGGTTTCTGAGAAGCTGCTGATAAGTTTGAATCACTGACTTTGCAGTTCAAACTGACCTTGGGGTCCAGTGCATTAACTCACAGCACCATGCCAGACAGAACTGCATTGTAAGAAGTTAGAAAAAAAGGGAGGTAGAGGGGCATTCCAAAAATATGATCGATAAAAAGGATCAATTGCGTAATCATTATATGACAATAGTCTATACATATGTATGGAGTCCTGGTGTAGCACTGTGGGAAAAGCACTGAACCCCAAGAATGGTTTGAACTGTAAGGTCAGCAATTCAAACCCACCAGCCGCTCCTTGGAAATCCTATACGGGGTGGCTATGAGTTGGAACAGACTCAGAACTTAACACCAACAACATGCATATGTACATGTGTAAATAAAACCTAGAACATTACAATTTGTAAGTCACTTGAATTTTTTAAGTCATGCTGGTCGTTTCCGACTCATAGCGACCCTGCATAGAGTTTCTGAGGCTGTAACTCTTTGTGGGAGTAGAAAGTCTCATCTTTCTCCCAAGGAACAACTGGTAGCTTCGAACTGCTAACCTTGAGGTGGTTAGCAGTCCAGCTTGTAACCACTATACTACCGGCATTCATGCTAAGTCACCTTAATTGTTTCTTTACTCATAGGAATCTTTTGAGAGTTTGGCTATTTTATCCTCTTTCTATAGGCAATAACACTGAGGATTGGAGAACTAAAGACATACCCAGTATTCCAGACAGAATATATGGTTCAGCTGTAGTTAAAAGCCTTTTACTCTAAAATCTCATGTTATTTGTAGCATGAATTTCAAAATATTTGTGCATTTTATTTGATGCCTTGACTGTTGTTGTTAAGTGCCATCGAGACTGTTCCAACTAATAGTGACTCTATAGAGGCCTTTCTATGAGGAGCAGCTGGTGGGTTTGAAGCACTGACCTTGCAGCTCAAACAGACTTTTTGGTCCAGCAGCGCCACACAATGCCTTACCTACCTCAATTACGGTAGATGTTGTTATC
This sequence comes from Chrysochloris asiatica, assembly GCF_000296735.1. Lineage (NCBI taxonomy): Eukaryota > Metazoa > Chordata > Mammalia > Afrosoricida > Chrysochloridae > Chrysochloris > Chrysochloris asiatica. The sequence goes on along the minus strand of NW_006408524.1, from coordinate 13,361,408 downwards.
TACTCTAACTATTGATAAGGTATTAATTAGATGCACAGTGAAACAAATTTTCCACACAGTTTTTGTGACCAGTTTTTAGGGTGGAACTTACAGAATGTGAGGAGAGACGCCTTCCTCGTTTTAAGTCTACATGAGTTTTTAACTACCCTATTCCATGGAGATAGGATTTCTGACTAGGTGACCCAAGAAATTGAAGTTCTTGCAAGACTCTCGGGGCATGTGATTCTGCTGACCCCTAGTGAGAATGATTCCATTAATCATTTTCCCATTAACAGTTCTGAGATACTTCCAAGGTGTTTACTAATGAGAGCCAGAGGCAAAAGCAGCGGGTGAAACTGAAGGTTGAAAATGCTTTGCACAACTTGTAAAACTCTCTTCTGCAGGAACAAGAAAGGCCAAGATGATTTACTGTGTGATTATTCTCAAGAATGTTGCTTACATGCTTGCATAGTGAAGGTTATGTTTTCTGCTCTTGTAAAAACAATACAACTTAAAAAAATCATTTTGTAAATACAGTAAAAACTGGTGAAAGTCAGAACCTGTGTCAGGCAGAAACATGTCAGATAAAGAAAACTCAAATAGGAAGGTGGCAAGACTACAGACTGTCAAAGGCAGAACACTTGCAATCTGGAAAAATATGGTGGAATGACTGAGTTCCAGCTCTCACGGTGTCCCTGTGCTGATTTGGATCAATCTATCTTCTTCCGACTCCCTTTCTCCTGGCTCACCAGCCAGCCAGCAATGATGGGTTCAAGTAGGCACTGTGGAAGGACACGTCCTTAGCTAGGAGATGGACTATCAGGTTACCCCTGCACAACACACTTAACTATTCTGTTCACTGTTTTCCTCTTTCACAAAATGGAATTAATGCCCGCCATACCTTTATGTCTGTGAAGTGTAAGGAGCCTTTAACCTGAATTGAGAGCCCTATTCCATTTGGCAACAAAACTTCTGAGTCTGAAGCAATCAAGATAGTATTATCTTGATTAATAGTTAGTTATCTTGGTTCAAGTTGTTTTATGTTTTGCTAGTACACAAAGAAGAGGAGCTATTCTGGGCAAGAAACTATTTAGCTATTTGTTTGGACAAAACAACTTGGCTCAAAAAGAAAATTAAACTCAGTGGTACAAATGTCAGTGTGGTTCATTAGACAGAAATGCCCACTGATTAAAACAAGACCTGAATGATATTTTTGACATTGCTTCATTATTTTCTTTTGTAAACTGACAATAGTATTTGTTCTTTTTCTTTCTCTAACTTAGAGATGTGAACACATAAAGTAAGGGTTATAATGAACTGTGGATATCAAATAATTGGGCAATAGATAAATAAAATCAGGACCACCTACATGGTGAAGTACTACAGAATAATTCAGATGCTTGACCTAAGTTTATACGTTTTAGTATTTATAAATCTCAAAACCATAATGTTCAGTGACCAAAGAAAGCTGCAAAACAAAACATCCAGTAGACACTTTATATAAAATTAAAGAAACACCCACAAGAGAAAATTCCTCCAAGATTATGATGGAGGCAGCAGAGTTCTGGAATCACTCTGAATTCCCATTCATCCCACTTCTCCTTCAAAAAACAGACAGCGCAACTAGGGAGCAAACCAAAAACAACAGTTTGCTACAACAGCACAAAACCGATGGGCAAGGTATCTCCACAAACTCCAAAACATGATTTGTTGTTTTTGTTGGTTGCTGACAAGTTGGCTCTGAGGTATTTCCAGGCACAGCATAATGATCATTGCTGGGTCCTGTATCCCCTTTACACTCACTGGTAGTGAGGAACTATGTGGAGACAAGTGGGAATTTCGAGGGCCTTCCAATTTAAGTGACTCATCGTTTAGCGCTACGTTGGACAATAATTGGTTGTGTTCTACAGGTTTTTCACTGACTGATTTTGGGAAGTAAATCATCAGGCCTTTCTCCCTAGTCTGTCTTCATCTGGAAGCTCTGCTGAACCCTAGTCAACATGGGGGTGACCTTGCTGGTATTTAAAATACCAGTGGCGTAACTTGCAGCATCACAGCAACATGCAAGTCACCGCATCATGGCAAATTGATGATCTGATGGTGGAAAATACAATTAGGTAAGGACAAACCACTCACAGTCACAGACTTGTGGCTTAATAATGTCTTGTGGGAGAAAGAAGAGGGAAATAATGGAATGTCAAATGAACCCGAACACAGAAAAAAAAAAAAAAAATCACAAAAGAGCCAATAGGTAATAACTGGAATACATGGCAAGTCATTCTGAGAACAGCTGCTGAATCTGGGAGGAGTTTTGCCCACCGTAATAGCAGATGAGTGCAAGGGGCCCATGGCTAGAAGGACCAAAGGTCTAGAGTGGTCTGCCACCCACATACTTCAGAAACTGACCCACCCTTCCAGGTAGTGCCCACACTAAGGAGAAACCACTGGAAATAGAATAAAAATTAGGCTGGATAGAAGTAAAGCAAAGAAAAACGTCCATCTGAAAAGTGGGAAAGAGTAGAATCAGGAGGTCTCAGAAAGCAAGCTGCCATATCACTTTTTAACACTTAAAATTTTAAAAACAGTTACAAGTTTACCCCAGAAATCGTGCAGAAACTGCAGAGAGTTTCTACCTACCCTTTCTGTCCACTGCACATTGTTTCCTTCTATTAGTACTGTCCTGTAGTTCTGTGGTACATTCATAACAGGTGATGACATTGAAGTTCCTAGTTTACATTAGGGATCACTCTCAGTATTGTTCAGTCAACTGGGTTTTGTTAAATGTATAATGCCGTGTCTCCCATTACAGTATCATACAGAATAGTTTCACAGCCTTAAAAATGCTCAGGGTTACACCTCTTCACCCCTCCTTCCTTTCCTCCTGGCAAACAGATATTTTCACTGTATCTACACTTGTACCATTTCCAAAACGTCATATTATTGGAATCATACAGTCTATCTTCTGTTAAACTGCCTTCTGTCAATTTTATTTTGTAACTTAATTATTTGGTACCTTAAAAGCTAATTTTTGGCTTAATAGTATTCCATTGTATGGCGGTACCACAGTTTGCTTATCTGTTCACGTCTTGAAGGAAATCTTAATTGTTCCAGTTTTTGGCAATTATGACTAAAGTTGCTATAAGTATTGATATGTGTGAGGTTTTTTTTTTGTGTGTGTATATGAACATACATATTTCATTCATTTGGGTAAATTCTTAGGAGTGTGATTTTTGGATTACATGGTATGTCTATGTTTACTTAAAAAATGCCAGACTGTCTTCCAAGTGACTGTACAGTTTTGCATTCCAACCAGCAAAGATTGAGACTTTCCATTGTTCCACATCCTCACGAACAACACAGATCTGTTGGTTCTTTTGGCATGGCAGCCCATGGCACTTTCAATATTCTCCTCAAATACCATAAGTCAAAAGGCATCAATTTTTCTATGGTCTTCCTTATTCGCTGTCCAGATGTGTAGTGGTATCTTATTATTGTTTTGATTTGCAATTCCTTAATCACATGCAATGTTAAACATCTTGTCTGTTGTCCATCATCTATTTTCTTTGGTGAGGTGACTGGTCAGATCTTTTGCCTATTTGATAGTTGGGTTGTCTGTTTTCTTACTGTTGAGTTTTAAGAGTTCTTTGCATATTTTGTCTACAAGTTATTGATCAGATACGTGTTTTCACAAATATTTACTCCCAGCCTGTGGCTTGTATTTCCATTCTCTGAAATGCTATGTTTTTAAACACTGTACAAAAACAACAGGAGATGGGGCTACGTGTATTTATATAAACTACCCTAACCTAGAATAAGGAAGACCGTAGAAGAATTGATGCTTTTGAGTTATGGTGTTGGAGGAAAATATTGAAAGTGCCATGTGCTGTCAAAAGAACCAACAGATCTGTGTTGGAAGAAGTGCAGCCAGAGTGCTCCTTGGAGGCCAGGATGGTCAAACTTCATCTCTCATACTTCAGACAGATTGTCAAGAGGGACCAGTCACTGGAGAAGGATATCATGTTTGGTAAGGTGGAGGGTCAGGAAAAAAGAGGAAGACCACACCCCCAGCGAGATGGATTGGTCAAATGGCAGCATCAATGGGCTCAAGCGTGGCAACGATAGCGAGGTTGGCCCAGGATCAGGCAGTGTTTCGTTCTGCTGTGTATAAGGTCACTATGAGTCAGTACCAACTCAGTGGCACCTAACAACAACAACAACAACCCTAACCTACCTCCCTTTCTGAGAATTTGGGAAAACCAATTTATATAAAAATGAGCAACAGAAATGTATCTAGGTCAACTCCCATGCAAAGTTATTATAAGGTAAAAAGAGGAATGAAGAACAGAATAGCATCCCCACAGATAGCAGAAGCCTGCCAGAAGTCATGCTGAATAACAAACAAACAAGATGAACCATAACATACTATTTCAATGATGTAAGACATGAAAGGACAGCATGGATCAGAATTAGAAAATTTCAAGACGTAGAATAAAAATTGTCAAGGAATAAAGAAACATTATTCTAGAAATAAGAGTCTTGGTGTGCTGCTGTAGGATATGCACTGGACTGTGAACCATTAGGTCAGCAGTTCAAACCCACCAGTCACTACTTGGAAACCCTATACGGGGTTGCTATGCCAACTCAACGGTGCTTAACAACAACAGCATTCTAGAAATGAAGATTAAACTGGAATAAACACAAGAAGAAGTGAATACAAAACCAAATATCTTAAGAGAACTAGAATGTAAAAATAAAGCTTTTTAAAGATTAAAAAATTAATTAATGAAGTATTCAAGTAATAGGTAAAATAGTGAAGACAGGCAAGGAGTTTGGAAACATCATCGGCAATATAATTACTTAAAGAAGAAAATCAAATCAAGGAAACTGAGCAAATACTAAAAATTTTAATCAAGAGAACTTTCTTGAAATAAAAAAAATACATGAATGAATTAATAAAGATGTATTTGTATATAAACATGTCTTTATGTTGCTAAGTGCTGTTGAGTTGGTTCTGACTCATGGCGACCCTATATGGGGCTTCCAAGGAGTGGCTAGTGGACTTGAACTACCAATCTTGTACTTAGTGGGCCAGTGCTGATCCTACAGTGCTA
>NW_006408524.1:13328574-13353903 GCF_000296735.1 Chrysochloris asiatica | reverse complement strand
AGTGGCCTTACTGCATACAGAAATGTTGCTTAGTCCTGAGCCATGCTGACAACCATTACTATCTTTGAGCTCATAGTTGCAGCCACTGTGCCAATCCATCTTGTTGAGGGTTATCCTCTTTTTCATTGATCCTCTACTTTATCAAGTATGATGTCCTTTGTCAGGATATGATAACATGTTCAAAGTAGGTGAGATGAAGTCTCGCCATCCTTACCTCTCAGTAGCAGTCTGCCTGTACTTCTTCTAAGACAGGTTTGTTCATTCTTGTGACAGTTCATGGTTCATCCAGTATTCTTTTCCATCGCCATAATAAAAATGTACCAATTTTTGTTCAACCTTCCATAGTCATTGTTCAGCTCTAACATGCATATGAGGCAGCTGTAAATACCATGGCTTAGGTCAGGTATACCTTCTTCCTCAAAGTGAAATATTTGCTCTTTAACACTTTAAAGAGTTTTTTGGTTTTTTTTCAGTAGATTTTCTCAGTGCAGTACGTTGTTGGGTTTCTTGACTGCTGCTTCCAAGACCATTGGTTGTGGACCCAAGTAAAATGAAATCCTTGACAACTTCGATATTTTCTCCATTTTTGCCATGATGCTGCTTATTGGTCCAGTTGTGAGGAGTTTTGATTTCTTTAGGTTAAGGTGTAATCCATACTGAAGGCTTTGAGATTCATCATCAGTAAGTGCTTCAAATTCTCCTCACTTACAGCAAGCAATATTATATCATCTGCCTATTATGGATTGTTAACGAGTTTTCCTCCAATTCTGATACCCAGTTTCTCAAATTATTTGCTCAGAATACAGATTGGATAAGTTTGGTGAAAGGATATGGCCCTAACATACACCTTTCCTGGTTTTAAACCACACAGAATCACCTTGTTCTGTTCGAACAACTAACTGCCTGTTTGTCTATGTACAGATTCCTCATGAGCAAAACTAAGTGTTCTGGAGCCCCCGTTCTACAAACTGTTATCCACAATTTGTTATGATCTACTCGATGGCACTTAACAACAACAACAACCCATTTAAAGGCTTTTGCATAGTCAATAAAACACAAGTAAGTGTCTTTGTGGTATTCTCTGCTTTCAGCCAAGATAGCCCTTATTCTACATCCTCTTCTGAATCCAGCATGAATTCCTGACAGTTCCCTGTTGATGTACTGCTGTGCGCAATTAAAAAATATCTTCAGCAAAATCTTACTTGCTTGTGATATTAATGATACAATAATTTCTGCATTCTGTTAGATCACCTTTCTTTGGAATATGCACAAATACGGACCTCTTCCAGTTGGTTGGTTGTCTTTCAAATTTCTTGGCATAGTTAAGTGAGAATTTCCTACATTGAGTTCACTTGTTGAAACATCTTAATTGGTATTCTGTCAATTCCTGTGCCCTCATTTTTGGCAATGCCTTTGATTTGGCTTGGACATCAATACTGTCAGTAATTCTTAATTACATGCTACCTCCTGAACTGGTTGAACATTGACCACTTCTTTTTGGTATAGTGACTCTGTGTTGTCTTCACATCTTCTTGTTATACTTTTGCAATATTGAGTATTTTTACTCATAGAATCCTTCACTATTACAACTCTAAACTTGATTTTTTTCTTCAATTCTTTTAGTTTAAGGAATGATAAACATGTTATTCCTGTTAGTTTTCTAACTCCAGGTCTTTGTACTTTACTTTGTCTTCTCAAGCCACCCCTTGAAAATCTTATGTTGACTTCTTTTACTTCATCATTTCATCTTTTCCATTTACCACGTTTCATTCAAGATCCTGTTTCAGAATCTCTTCTGACATCCACATTGTTTTTGTCTTTCCTTTCTGTCTTTTAAATGACCTTTTGCTTTCTTTTTGTAGCTATAATATCCTTGGTGTCATCCTACAACTTGTCTGGTCTTTGGTCATTAGTGTTCAATACATCAAATCTATTCTTGAGATGGTCTTTAAATTCAGGTGGAATATACTAAAGGTCATAGTTTGACTTTCATTGGCTTGTTTTAATTTTCTTTAGATTCAACTGAATTTGTGTATGTGCAATTGATGATCTATTCCAAATTTAGCCCCTGATTTTGTTCTGACTGGTTACATTGAGCTTCATTATCGTCTTCATTGTTTCCGCAAATGTAGTTGATTTGATTACTGTGTATTCAATTTGGTTTCTATGTTGCAGTACATGAATAGTTACTACTTATGTTATTGAAAAAAGGTATTTCCGATGAATAAATTGTAGATCTTGCAAATCCTATCATGTAATCTCCAGTGTATTTCTATCATCAAAGCCATATTTTCCAACTACTTCTTTGTTTCCAGCTTGCACATCCCAATCACTAATAATTATAATTTCATCTTCATTGCATGGCTGATGAATTTCAGAGCATCCTGAAGCCCCAAGACTGTGGTCTAGAAATACTATTACCCACTAAAATTAACTTAGGCTCTTAGAGAAATGACTTATGTCAAATCAAAAGCTGGAAATGTACATGACAGGCCCAGACACCTTGTCATAACAGTTTTGAGGAAACTACCAAAGATTAATCAGGGCCATGTCAAAAGGACTCAGGATCCATCTTGAAGACGCTCCTATTGGCCAAAAGAGTACAATTGGAGCTTCAAAAACAAAAACAATTACAATTGGTGGTAATCATCAAATGTTTAAATTCATAATCTTATTATATTATATACTTTTTTGAAAACTGAATTCATCACCTTGAAACAATGATAGAAAACCAATGGTTTATTTTGAAAATTGGTTAAAAACAGGGGGCAAATATCAAGCATTTATCCAGCCTTTCTTGTATGAGTGAGCAGCACCACTGGGTGACCAATGGCAGGTGAGGGAAAGTGTTTCTAATGAATTTCACTCAACAAATGGAAAAGAAAGAATACTTTAGAATATCATCATCTTGCTATATCCAATGGTAACACAATAACTAAGTGGTTGAATACTAACTAAAAAGTGTATGTTTCTAGTCCACTCCAAGGCTCTGAGGGAGATAGAATTGTTGATCTGCTTCCCTAAAAAAGAAAGAAAGAAGGAAAGAGAGAAAGAGAGAGAGAGAGAAGCATGTGGGCAGTTCTTCTCTGTCACAAGGGGTGACTGTGTCTCAGAACTGACTCCAGGGCTCCCCAACAACAGTTATCCACATGAATAGCTGCTAACATCTTCCCCCTCCTTAAGAGAAAACCACTTATGATGGCCTTCATGAGAGAAAACACCGCCAATTATAGTCTGATTCAAGGAATCAAGCTAGAGTCTGACTAAGACTTAGGTTCCAGATGCCAAATTTCAGGAAAAGTAGGACATGGAGAAACAGATTCAGTTATATCATAGGGACAAATACAGACTGTGGGAAACTCTATAAGTCAAATTCCTCAGCTAAATTACAAGGAAAAGGATGAGATAGGAAATCTGTAGGCTTAAAAAAGACCAAAAAAATTCTGATCAAGACTCACTGCTGTGTCTAGGGAAGTCAGAATGGTGATGAAACTCTAAAATCTTACAAAGAAAGGGTTACCCAAACTCTAGATGTTGTTAATTTCATAGAGAGAGTCGTTCTGATGGACCAAGATTCTGAAGTGGCTGGCAAAATTTCTTTCTTGACTTGGGCTATGTTGGTAAGGGTTTCATCTTTTAATAAAGCTCTTTGGTTAACATGCAAATTGTTAACATGCTTGGCTACTAACCAAAACATTGGAGGTTTGAGTCCACCTAGAAGAGCCTTGGAAAAAAGACCAGGCAATCTACTTCCAGAAAAATCAGCCCCTGAAAACTCTAGGGCACAGTTCTTCTATAAAGCACGTGAGGTCATGATGCTGATCTGCTTTTACTTTTTAATAGCCAATAAAATAATACATTTATTTTATGTGGTTTTCTGCATCTTGTTTTGTTTTGCCAAGAAAAGGTTAAAGGGCAAAAAAACTCCAAAAACAAGAACAAAAACAACATCCACAGAGCAATGCTACACACTGTTTATTGCTGTTGGTGTGTACCAACGATTGGGTTCCGACCTTGTATAGGGTTTTCAAGAGTGGCTGGTGAGCTTGAACTGCCAACCATGCGGTTAGCAGTCAAGTGCTTATCCTACAGTGCCACACTTCTTGTTGTTGTTAAGTGCAGGGGAGTCGGTTCTGACTCATAGCAACACTGTGTAGGGTTTCCAAGGAGTGGCTGGTGATTTTGAACTTCCAACCTTCCGGTTCAGCACATTATTCTGCGGCATCACACCAGGACTCAACTAGGGTTCAAAAATTGCTTATAGAATCATATAAATTAATGTGACAAGATGATATCCATTAAATTCAGGATAGTGGTTCCCTCCATAGAGGCAAGAGAGAATCAAACTTGGGATGAGGGAAGGCCAAAGGGTGTTTTCATTCCATAGAAGAAAGACTTGAAGCAGATATGTGAAAAATTTTAGCAATCAATGGTCAATTGGGGAGTATTGTAAACATAAAAAAAACTAAGAACCAAACCCATTGAAATTAAGTTGATTCCAGCTCAAAGTGACCTTATAGGGCACAGTCAAAGTGCCCTGGAGGGTTCCCAAGGCTCTAATCTCTAATGAAGCAGACTGCCACTTACTTCTTATGCAATGCACTGGTGGGCTTGAACCACCAACCCTTTGGTTAGCGGTTGAGTGATTAACCACTGTGCCACCAGAACACGCTTATATGTTTGTGCACTATTCTCTCCTAGTCTTTAGTTTTTGCCTAGTCTTTAGTATTTAATTTTAAAAAGCTTGTGAATCCAAATTGTGACTATGCGGTAGGTAAAGGTGCCAAGGGATGGAAAAACGAACCCAGATACAGGACACGAGCCATCTGTTTATTACAGAATAGCAGTTAAGACAAAGACTTACCAGTTATAGGACAGTGCTAAAGTATTACAAAATAGATACAAAGACAGTGATAAGTCACAAACTATTCAAGGCAGGGGGAGACTGACAAACTTGGAAATGTAGCTCAGCTAGCTGGGTCAAGTGGCAACTGGCTAGACAGGAAGTTTCTGCTTCCTGTTTCTTCCCTAACTACTGGAGGCTCAGCAAGCTCTTTTGTACCCTAAGTAAACAAGCTACTTCTGTTATGGTTATTGCTTAAAGGGCATTGTTATTATTGTCCTCTGGCTCATTCTCAGAATTAATTGTGGGGGTCTGGTTTGGGGTTTGGACCATCTGCTTAACTTCTGGAAACTAGCTCAGCTAGTTATTGTGATCTTGAGGGGATCATCTGTTTAAGTTCTCAAACCTTGAGACAGCTTGGGTCCACATGCAAACCACAATGACTTGTTAAATGGGGCAATATTACTGCAGGGGCTAGCTTATTATAGGTACTGTGCCTGGAGAGCTGAGGTCTGCAATTAAATAAACCACAATGATTTAAGAAACGGGAAATTATTACTGCAGGGGCTTGTTTTAAATGAGCTGCAAGGTCAGTGGTTCAAGCTCACCAGCTGCTCCTTGGGAAGCCTATACAGGGTCACTATGAGTCAGGGCCAATTTGACGGCACATAGCAATGACAAGAACAATTCATGTAGGTTACCAATATTAATTTTTCTCCTAACTTAGGTAGTTGGACCAATAGCTATTATAACTTTGATTTGTATAAAACACAGGGCCAATAATACCATAATAACAACAAATAACAACATAACAAACAACAATTATGCTTCGCAAGAATGGGGCCATTTTGAAATGCTTAGGCCTTAACCATACGCTATGCAATAAATTCTTTGAAAATATCACGGTACTATTGGACTTGCATTTTATACAAATAAAGGTTATAACAGCCATTGTTCCAAGTACCTAACTTAGCAGGAAAATTAATGTTGCTAACCTAAATGAATTGTTATAGTTGCTAAGTGTCATTGACTCAGTTCCGACTCATAGCGACCCTGTATGGGGTTTCCGAGGAGTGGCTGATGAGCTGGAATCGCCGACCTTTCAGTTCAAATCAATCTTGCAGTTCAATGCATTATCCTGTGTTTTATACAAATCAAAGTTATAATTGCCATTGGGCTAACTACCTAATGGAGCAGAAAAATTAATGTTGGTAACCTAGACAAATTAGTTCCCATTAAGTAAATGAATATTTGACTCTCTAAGAACTTTATTCATTATAACCATTTACATGGCCATATAGAGGAAGTAGAATCAATATTCTCTTTCTACTGAGATTGCAAAGCAAATATACTAAACCACTAATCAGTTCCTTCTTTTGCAATATCCAACTTTTACTGGAGTTCAAGGTCAAATAAACATTATTTTTCCAGATTATTTTCCCATGGAGTTTTGAGATCAGTTGGTTTCTGAGCTAAACACTCTGTTGAATTGACCGTTATGTACATCTGTGTATGTAAATGTGGTCAAGTGAAAATAAAACTATTAAAATCATAGTACCTTAAGTACTGTATTGGCCTTCCTAGTACTACAGCAATGATCATCAGATGGGCAAATCATCATAAGTATGACACATTAAACAAAAATGGACCATTCAGCATTCTATTCCCTACGTGTCCATAACAACTTCCTTCTGCCACAATGGAAAATGAATGTCAGGGAGAAAATTCCTAGAGTATTTTGTTTTTAAAATGTTTATGAGCCCCGTAAGCATATCCACTCATCAAAAGAGCACAGTGAGGTGCTCCTCCGTAAGCATGCTCAGGATGTACACCCACTCTTCATGAGTCACGTCGTCAGTGAGAGGAAAACAGCCCTACCACAGGGTGACCCTTTCTGAACTTACCAGGCAGGTAGCTGCACAGTTTTTCCATAGCAGCCTGGGTTGTCGAGTTGTGCACCTGAGCAAGCTGTTCAATCACAGATACCACCAGCACACATCCTGCAAGGGAATAAAGACCATGTCAACAGGGTCACACAGAGAATGGTGCTGGAGGTGAAAGAAAGGATGTGTATGTGTCTTTCAAAACACTAGAATAAAACAAAACCCTGGCTGTCAAGCCAATCCCAGTGCTGATTCATGGCGACCCATGTCTGTGTGAGAGTAGACCTCTGCTCCATAGGTTTTCAGGGGCTGATTTTTCAGATGCAGGCCTTTTCTTCTCAAGAACACAAACCCCACAAAACTCACTGCCGTCTGACTCACAGAGTTGACTCTGGCTCACAGCAGCCCTATATGTAGGGTTTCTGAGCTTATAAATCTTTCCACAGTCTCATCTTTCTCTCACAGATCAGCTGGTGGTTTGAAGAAATAGTGGTAGTAATTGAACTTCTTTGTAGATGTATGGATATCATCCTATCACAGACAGCACAGCGTAGTACTTCAAAATAGATCTTGCAATGTTCCTTGTGATGGTGAATGCCTCAGCAATTCTCTTCAATTTGTCAATCCCAGCATCGTAAACCAAGCAATTGTCAGATTTTAAATGGCCAATACCCGTTCATTTCAGCTCACTAATACCTAGGTAGGAGTCCTGATGTGCCGCTGTGGGTTAATGCACTGGGCTGCAAAGTGGTTCAAGTTCACCAGTCACTTCTCGACAACACTGTACAAGGTGGCTATGGGTCAGAACCAACTTGACAGCACTTAACAGCAACAATTTATAGAGGGTTACTATGAGTGGGCACCAACTCTCCGGCACTTAACAACAACAATGCTTAGGATATCGACCTCTATGCATTCCATTTAATTTTTAACGCAGCCCAATCCTCCTCACAATTTTTGTTACTCTTGGTCTCGTTGCTGCGGACACTGTTAATCCATTTCATGTGAGTCTTCCTCTTTTTTGCTGACCTCCACTTTACCAAGCATAATACTGTTTTCCAGAAACTGGTCCCTCCTGATGACATGTCTGAATTATGAGAGATAAAGTTTTGTCATCCTTGCTCCTAAGGAGCATTCTGGTTGCATGTCTTCCAACACAGATTTGTTTATTCTTCTGGCAATCCCTGGTACTTTCAATATTTTTCTACAACACCATAAGTCAAATGTAACCATTTTTCTGTGGTCTTCCTTATTCATTTCCCAACTTTCAAATGCATATGAGGCAACTGAAACTATCATGGCTTGGATCAAGTACAACTTAGTCCTAGAACTGTATCTTTGCTCTTGAACACTTTAAAAAGTTCTTGTGCAACCAATTTGCCTAGTGCAATATGTCATTTGATTTCTTGACTACTGCTGCTGTGAGCGTTGATTATGGATCCAAGCAAAATGAAGTTATTGACAACTTTTATCTTTTCTCCATTTATCATGATGTTACTAATTGGCTTAGTTGTTTTTTGTTTCTTTACATTGAGGTATAATCCATACTGAAGTCTGTAGTCTCGGATCTTCATCAGCATATATTTTAAGTCCTCTTCACCTTCAGCAAACAGAGTTGTATCATCTGTGTATCATAGGTTGTTAATGAGTCTTCTGCCAATCCTGATGCCAAATTCTTCTTCATATAATCCATCTTCTGTAATTATTTGCTCCGCATACTGATTGGATAAATATGAAAAAGAATACAGCCCTGGTTCATACCTTATCTGATTTTTAAATCATTCATAATCCACTTTTTCTGTTCAAACAACTGCCTCTTGGTCTACGTACAGGTTCCTTTGGAGCACAATCAAGTGTTCTGGAATACCCATTCTTCACAATGCTATCCATAAGCTTGTCATGATTCACACAATCGAAAGCCTTTGCATAGTCAATAAAGCACAAGTAAATATCTTTTTGGTATGCTCTGCTTTTAGACAAGATGTCAGCAATGATGTCTCTAATTCTACATTCTCTCTGAATCCGGCTTGAGCTTCTGGCAGCTCCCTGTTGATTTACGGTTGCAGCTGGTTTTTAATTATGTTCAGCAAACATTTACTTGCATGTGATAAAATGATATTATTCTATGATTTCTGCACACCTCTCTTTGGAATGGGCACAAACATGGATCTTTTCCAATTGATTGAGCATGTAGCTGTCTTCCAAGTATCTTGGCATACATGAGTGAGCACCTCCAGAGCTTCATCAGTTTGCTGAAAGATTTCCATTTGTATTCCATCAGTTCCTGGAGCCCTGTTTTCCCTCAATACCTTCAGTGCATCTTGGACTTCTTCCTTCAGTATCATTGGTACTGGAATGGGATAAGAGGTTTCAATGTGACCTTTTGAAAAGGGAGTTGAAAAGGAAGGGGCTTTAAAATGAAACAGACTTCAATTCAAATATTGGGTCCATCAGTATCTGTGTGACTTTGAACAAGTTATATAGCCTCCTTGAACTTCATTTTTAAGTGTTTTGCCCCATAGGCCATGTATTCCTTAAGGGCAGGAATGAGGCCTTAACTCGTGTCTAACTTTCAGTGCCTGCACAATGTCTGGTTTGGAGGATGAAGTCAAGGGGAATTTGCTGATTTGAAGTGAATTGGCAGCAGCGTCACCTGAGTGACATATCAGTTATCAGCTGCAGGAAGTGTCGTGTGGTTGTTGTTGTGAACTGCCTTCATGGCAACCTCATGCACAATGGAGCAAAATGACGCCGAGTCCTGTTTCATAGGCTTTTCTTTGACTGGTTTTTTTGGAAGTAGAATACCAGGTCTTTCTTTCTAGTTTGTTTTAATCTGGAAGCTCTACTGAAACCTGGTCAGCATTGCAGTAACAAGCAAGCTTCCACTGATAGACAGGAGGTGGCTGTACATATGGTATATTGGCTAGGAATCGAATCCAGGAACATGGAAGACATGAATTCTACCACGGAGCCACCAATGTGTCTGTGAAGGTCTCCAGAGGAAATAATTCATGGAGGCACTTGTCCTTCCTTTCTGGCTCGGTCTTTTCAGTGATGTTCTTTACTCTCTGTTACAATCTTATTACAGGATATTCCTCCACTTCTCATTCTGACATAAAACAACCACTGTCCTCTCTTGAGCCAAACAGCAAATTCTGTAGCAAATTATCACCATGCGAAGCTCAGAATCAAAGAAACTGGTAGACATGGAGTTGAAAACTTAAGTTGTTGTTGTTGTTAGGTGCCACCCAGTCGATATGAACTCATAGCGACCATATGCACAACAGAATGAAACACTGCGTGGTCCTGTGCCAACCTCACAATCGTTGGTTGCTATGTTTGAGCCCATTGCTGCTGCCACTGTGCCCATCTTGTTGGGCGTCTTCCTCTTTTTCTCTGATACACCGCTTTACCAAACATGATATCCTTCTCCGGGGACTGGTCTCTCTTGACAATATGTCCAAAGTATGAGAGACAAAGTTTGGCCATCCTAGCCTCCAAGAAGCACTGTGGCTGCACTTCTTCCAATACAGATTTGTTTATTCTTTTGGCAGCCCATGGCACTTTTAAGTTGAGTCTGTCTGTCTGTCTGTCTGTCTGTTAAGTGCTGTTGAGTTGGTTCCGACTTACAGCGACCCTGTCTAGGGTTTCCAAGATGTGGCTGGTGAGCTTGACCCACTGACCTTGTGGTTCCAACTGACCTTGCATTCCAGCACATTAACCCACAGTACCACACCTGGACTCCTTAATTTGAGTAGCAATCACTTAATATAGCATATTGTCAATGAGCTTCACATTTAGACCCCCAAGTGGACATGAAGCATTGTGGGAATGGCTAATTGGCAATAAAACTGGGAGACTTGACACAGTCGCTGAGCACAGGAGATCTAACTTTGAGTTATGCCAGAGAACCTAGCCTGTGTGGTTATCATTTTACACATCTTTGTAAAAATTGTGGAAGACCATGATCTCTCCAGATCTGACTTAATACAATTTCCAATTATACATAACATTTTCAATATGCTCCTTGAAAGGAAAGAAAAAAAAAAAGACAAGCAACCTGAAGAATGTAAGTGATATAATAACAGTCAGGATTCGCCCTTCCTAGTCCCAGATACATTCAGAGGCACTTGCCTTTGCTTCCTGCCTCAATCCTTTCAGTGATGTTCTTTGCTGTCTGTTACAATCTTATTATGGGACATTACTCCAGGGCTCATTCTGACATAAAACAACCAGTGCCCTCTCTTAAATAAACCATATATTAAAGGGTAAGCCGGTGGAAAAGGGTCTTGGGTAAGTACAGACTTAGGCCATTTTCTTGCTAAGTGAGCTGAAGGAGCACAAAGGGACAAGTGTTAGTTGTGCTGTCTCAGTTTCTCCTAAGGTATAAGTCTTTGACAAACCAAACATTTAGAGGGATTAGAAATAAGTACATGTTACTCTACTCAGAAGAGTCCCACAGTCTGTGAATGAGTTCATTCCAACATCCCCTTGAAAGACTGAGTGTTTTTGGTTGTTATTTTTAACTCTGGCCCCTCCTTTGCTTAATGAATACCTCTGAATCATTCAAGATCTTCCTTATACTCAATAATTTTTGTAAAACCTCATTTTCTTTCCTTAATCAGAATTCATGGTATCTTCATTGCTGCTGCCCCAATTATTTGGACAGGTATTAACTGCTGTTCTGACTTCCTTCCCTCTAGATATTGTTCTAATTGAGGGCAAGACTAATGACTAATATTTCCAGGACTTAGTACTATGCTTGGCTCATGATTTGAGAACACATTTACTGAATAGATGAGTGAAGGAAACTCTTGTGGGAAAGACCCCACCTACCTGTGGGGATGGTCCACCTCTACAGGGGGACATGCATGAACAAAGGACATCTAGACATAAAACTACAGAAGCTCTTCCCGTTGTTTTCCTTTCTCCCTCCACATTTAGTTTGCCCAAATCTCAGCAGAGGCGACCTTTTAAAATGGAAGCATACATTCAACCAATAGTTACAGATCACCTGTTCTTTGCAAGAAACTGTGCTAATCTTTCATGCATACCCAAATAAGCAGAATAAAATCCCTTTCCACAGGGAGCTCACAGTATAGTTCTCAAATTCTCATAAACTACATGATGAGGGCCAGGAAAATGGTAGGGGATAGGTAAGTTTGAAGAGCTTCTAAGGCAGAGCAGAAATTCCTGGATGGCGCAAAAAGTTTACCGTGCTCTGCTGCTAACCAAATAGTTGGCAGTTCGAGTCCACTTAGCAGTGATTCTGAAGAAGCATTTGATAATCAACTGCTGAGTAATCAGTTATTGAAAACCCTCTACGGGACAGCAGTACTCTGAACTGTATGGGGTCACCATGCGTCAGAGTCAACTCAATGGCAACAGACACCAGTTAAGGTAGAGCTGGTGGGAGAAAAGAAGACTTACAAAGACTCGGGACTTCCCCCTCTCCACTCCTCAGCACAGGGAAAACCCAGAGTCCTTTGCACTGCCTTAGCAGGCCCATGAGGCCAAGGAAACTCCCACACCCTCTGGGTTGGTTTCCTTTTTTCTCTTCTTTTTTCTTTCCACCCCATTGTTCCTCTGCCCTCATTCTTCCCTTTCATTTCAGAACTTTATCCAACGTGCAGGGGGATGGAGGTAGAGGCCCTGGTCAGTGGTCTCTGTTGAGTCAGGCTCTGTCTACCACCTCATGTTTCTTTGCACCCCCGCCATCCTCCACCAAGATAGAGGCCAGATACAAGTCGAAGCCAGGAGTGTCTGGCCCAGTGGTCTGTTGCTCTGCAGAGCCAATTCAGGCTTTCAACTTTCTTCAAAACAGCAAAAGCCTTCTGACACCCAAGCAGGCAAGGACTGTCTCCACAGCCTCCTTCAGAGGTCTGATGCCCGCATCCTGTGGGGCCCAAGCCTGGATATGCTGGAGCGCCAAGCCCTGGGGACAGAATGCATATTTCACTCTGATGGTAAGATGGCACCTTTCTACTGTTCTTATTTAAGAATTGTTGGTAGCTTCTGATTCTGTGGACTTGTTGCTCTTGTAAACGTTGGATTCCTCTGATGATCTCTACTGAGCATGTGTGTACATACAGGCAGGGACCTAAGGAACTGTCAGCCTGCAAAAAATAAAATTGTTGATCCCCCCCGCAAAAAAAAGAAGAGAAAAAAGACTTACAAAGACTCAGTGGTCACCAAGAAGAGGCTGTGTTTCTCTTCCCCCCCTCCCCATAATTTAATTAGTTAATTTTCTTTTACACTGTTATCTAAAATATAGGTTATCTTTGAGTAATAATCAAAGGAAACACACAAACTTATGCTACCAAGTTGTTTCTGACTCATGGTGACCCCATGTGCTATGAAATAGAACTGAATTCCATAAACGTTTCTTGGTTGTAACATTTACAGAAACAGATTTCCTGGCCTGTCTTTATTAGCACTGCTGGGTGAGTTCAAACAGCCAGCCTTTCAGTTAATAGCTGAAAGCAAACTGTTTGCCCCATCCAGGGGCGTAATAGCATAACAGGCTTAATGAAATGCAAGAATTGAAAATCCTACGATTGGTCCAGTGTAGCAAAAAGAGTAGGTGAGCATGAAGAGAAATGAATCCTTCCTGGGCTTTTTCCTTGGGGGTCCCATTCCTAGTGACACAGTGATCAGCAATCTTGCACACTGCTTCCTGGACCCTGAAAAGTCAACTCCAGCACATACATATATTTGTATTAATTCATGGCTTAGAAAGATGAAGGCAAGAGGAGTTATGCTGTTTGAAACCAACCTGCCTTTTTGTAACTTACAGGTTGACTCAGAGAAATCTCATCTAGGTTGTTTATAGTTTTATGCCTCCTAACATCATTGACTAAAATGGATAATTATTAAGTAGATAAAATGGAGCAAAACTAGTAGGCTTCCTTTGCCGTCTGCATGTATCTTACCTTGATCATCACTTGGCCTAGTGAAGAGTTATTATGATCAAAGGGGCCCTGTATAAAGTAGGCAACGGGGTTTGAAATTTGTAAATTCTCCAGTGGGTCTAGACTTCAATTTAAAGTCCTGCTACCTGGCTGTCTTCATCTAGCTCCAGTAAACTCATGCCCCCTTCTAGTCAGATCGTTAACTTAGGGGCTACAATGAGACATGTCTTCAGAGGTGAGAGTGGAGAAATTGGCTTTTCTACTGTATCTAATAAGAGATTTCACAGCCATTACAGGCGAAAGAATGTTTGCTCTGGGAGATATGCATGCACAGAGCAATTCCATCCGTCCATTCAAGGCTTCGAACCAGCTCTTCTCAGTTCAGTCTTGGCTGATAAAGCAAAACCTGAATGAACCTGACTTAGTAAAATGTGTGTGAACTGCAATGATCACTGATCAAAATCCTGCTAGAAACTTCATCTTCTTAGCATACAAGAGCAACATGTGCACTACATGACAACCAAATGTCTCGAATGACAGAGTCAAAAACAATGGTGTCCAGCTCAAAGATAATGGCTAACCAGGCAGTTTTAAATGTGTGTGACTCTACAGTCCCAGCTATAATCCAATCTTCCACATCTCCCATCTGTAACTGTCCCCATTCTGGCTCTCATTCTGGTACATCTACATTTTATAGGTTTGAGTCTATTCTAATTTCATTTTGATGACCATTTCTGAACTGGATCGAAGCTCTGCTTCCTTTACAGCCTGTTCCCTGATTCAGTAGAGGGATTTTTCCAAACTGCTGTGCATTAGGCAGATGAGAATGAAGGCATGCTATGAATTTTGCTCAGTGGTCACCATCTAAAGTTACACATATGGACAGACACTTCTCACCTGGCCTCTGAAAATACTGAGTGTAATAGAAACAGACACTCTTGATATTGACAAGAGTGAAATAAACGGGCTGAATAGAAACACATGCCATGGGTACCTGCTTCTGGCCACAGACCTCAGGCAGACTGCAGACAATGCTCTGAAATCCATTTGAAATGAAACAGAACTCTTGAAACTCTAATTATAACCATATCTGTGCTAGCAGGAAATGCAGCCAAGAGCAGTGAGCGTTCTGTTCGATTTCCCACACATCTGAAGGCCACGCTGCAATGAAAAGATGTGGAAGCGCCTGGTGGTTGTCAGAGCCGGAGGCTACGTGATTACATTTCCCCTTTTGACCCTGAAGAAGGGCATTAATAATTCATCAACATCAAGTTGCTAGAGTGCTACCCTTTGCAAAATATTTTTGCATAGATTATTATCTCATTCAAACTTCAAAACAACTCAGCTGTGGGAATTATTACTCTCAGTCTGCAAATGAGTAAATGGAAACTCCGAAAGGTGAAGTGCCTTGTCAGATGTGTAGCTAGTGAACAGGGGTGCCGGTGCTTGAATATAGCAATTCTTGAGCTCCTTCTATGTACCAGACACTGGGCCAGGCAGAGATAAAAACAAGCTGATGTTGCTCTTGCCCTCTTGGAGATTATAACCTACTAGGGAATCACAAATAGGTGAACAAATAATATTAGGTTAGGATGAAAGCAACACAGTGGCAGCAAGAATGGGCTCAATAATGACAATTGTGAGGATGGTGCATGCAGGACCAGGCAGGATTTCATTCTGTTGTGCATAGTTGTGAGTCAGCACTAATTCGATTAGAGAAACATGAAGAAAAGAAACAGGCTAAAGCAATGCATGGTAACTTATTACCTTAGAAAGGAAGTCTATAAGCCTTGTTAGCCAGAGCTGATGGAGAAGAATTCTCACACAAGCATAAACAAATAGACCACTATAATGAGAAGGAAGGAGCTCTGGTAGCGCAGTGGTTATGAATTGGGTTGTTAACCTTAAGATCACCAGTTCAAAACTACCAGTCATTCCATGGAAGAAAGATGAGGATTTCTGTTCCTATAAAGACCTACAGCCTCAGAAACCCTATGCAGGGTCATTATGAGTTGGAACTGACTCCATGGCATGCCATCACCATCAACATGAGAAGGAGAAAGCATTGTGAGGAAGCTGGGGCTGGACTTTGTAGGCAGGAGAAACTGGTGCCCACTTGATGGCACTAAGACTTGAAAAACTCTGGACTTAGGTGTGGTGCTGTAGGATCAGCAAGGGACTCTGAACCACAAGGTTGCCAGTTCAAATCCACCAGCGGTTCCTTGGAAAACCTATACAGAGTCACTCACTATGAGTTGGAATCGACTCAATGACACCGAACAACAACAACAGAACCCAATTGTAGGAGATGGAAGAATAGGCAGAGGCTGGATCCATGGACTTATAGGTAGAATTTATCCCAAATGCAATAGTGGCTGGGGATTGTTGTGGAGGGGACATTGTGATCTGATTTGTCATCAAAATATCATCATTATCATATGACCAGCAGTGCCACTCCTTGGTATATGCCCAACAGAATTGAAAACAGGAACTCAAACTGATACTTGCACACCAATGTTCATTTGTAGCACTTTTCACAATAACCACAAGGAGGAAACAGTTTAAATGTCTAGCCACAGACGAGCAAACAGATAAACAAAATGTGGCAGACATGAAGAGGACTTCAAAAAGTTCGTGAAAAAATTCGTTATTTTTTCATTCCATTTTTCCATGAACTTTTTGCAGCCCCTTTGAACATACAGTGGAACACTACTTAGTCATAAAGAGAAATGAAGTCCTAATACATGCTACTAGGGTGAGTCACAAATTATCCATACTTTAGCTGTAGAATTTATTTTAATCAAATTTTAGAAAAGACAAATGCATCATTTTTCAACATAACCTCCTTACTTTTCAATACACTTTGTCCATCTATCAACACGCTTTCGTATTCCTTTATTAAAAAATGTTTTAGGCTGAACTGTAAACGAAGAATGCACTACTGTCTTCACTTCTTCATCAGACGTGTACCTTCGTCCTCAAAGATCTGCTTTCAGGTGACCACACAGGTGAAGGTCTGATGGAGCAAAATCAGGACTATCTTTAACACCTCAAAATGAAGTTTTTGCAGAGTGTCAACAGTGTGGACAGAAATTTAGGGATGTGCATTGTCATGCAACATCACAAAGCCCTTGGATATTGGTCCTCTGCATTTAATCCTAAAGTTTAGGCTTCAGCCCTTCAGTGAGCATCTCACTGTAATGAGCATTGTTGATTGTTGAACCTTTTTCCTGATAGTGTTCCAATACTGGCCCTTGCGAATCCCCCAAAAAATGTAAGCATCAACTTTCCAGCTGATGGTTGAAGTTGAACTTTTTCTTGGTCAGCAATTGAGGATGTTTCCATTCCAAACTCTGCTGTTTACTCTTAGGCTTACAGTGATGAGTTCATGTCTCATCACCAGTAAAAAAAAAAAAAAATTAAAGAAACTTTTATCTTTCTTTGAGTATAGGTCCAAATTTTGTTTGCAGGCCTTCAAATGCTTCAATTTATGCTACTCCGTGAATTGTTTTGGTCCCCATCTCACACAAAATTTTCAAAACCCAAGTCTGCCATGGATTATTTCATAGACAGAACCATGACTGATTTGCAAATGATTTGCCTCCAAATCCACTGTCACTTGTCTACTCAACAGAATCATTTCACGTGCACGCTCAGTGTTGTCATCAGCCATGGATATTGACGGGTGTTTTAATAGAAGCACAGAGAGGACAAGTTTTGATTCACTCTCTTACACGCTCATGCTCAGTACATTTCCAAAGATATCTCTCCTTGGGAACATTATAATGAGTGAAATAAGTCAGATACAAATGGGCAAATATTGTACAATTAGACTTACATGAACTATCTAGAGCAGGCAAATCAATAAGCTCCTCGGAAGCCCTATACAGGGTTGCTATGAGTGGGAACCGACTCAACAGCACTTAACAACAACGGAAGTCACTAGTAGTTACCAAGGATAGGTGAGAGGGAAGGAAAATAAGGACTCATTGCTTAAGAGTGATGGAAATTTCAGAGACAGATAATGACAATGATTGGACAACATGATAAACTTGATTTGATTAATGTCATGGAATGATATGTGTGAATAATGATGAAAGGGAAAGTGTTTTGTTACATATTTACCACATGAAATTAAATATGTGCAAGCAGAGAGATGAATTAAGAGCTTGTTTTGACCCTGAAGACAGAAGATGTCAGATTGGATAGAGTTGTGAATAGCAGTGTCAGGGACAGGTTAGGACCCCTGGGGCCCTGGGCTTCTCTTACCCTGGCTTCCCCTGAAACCAGGGAGAACATCATTAGTCCAACAAGAAGCCTAACACTGAGAAGTATAGCCTGGAGACAGAGATAAGAATATCAGAACCTGAAACCCTGCTAGAAGTAGCTGGCCACAGGCCAACGACCCATGAAGATAGTGCCTAAAGCTGACAACTGCAGAAGATGCCCCATTTCCATGAAGCCTGCACCCCTTTACTAAAAAAAAAAAAAATGAATATTCAACATACCACTCCTCCTAATTAATATGTATTAGCCCACCTTTTGAGGAAGAGACCCCTACCTTTATTAGCCAGTGCACCCCAATCCCAAAACGTCTTCTCCTCGTCTTGCAGAGACAGACCTGCTTCTCTCTTTGAAGTGTACTTTCACTTTAACCTGCAGTGTGTCGTATTGTGGTGGCTTGTAAGTTGCTGTGATTCTGAAAACCACTGGTGTTTTAAATACCAGCAGAGTTACCCATGGTGAACAGGTTTCAGATGAGCTTCCAGACAAAGACAGACTAGGAAGAAAGAGTGACGAACTACTTCCAAATATTTAGTCACTGAAAACCTTATGGATAGCAGAGAAACACTGTCAGATATAGTGCTGGAAAAGGTTGGCCCAGGGTAGGGCAGTGTTTCATTCTTCTGTGCATAAGTTCGCTATGAGTCGTTGCCGACTTGATGGCACCTAAGAACAACAATGTATGCTCCCGACTGCTACCAGGTCTAATGCGCTCACAGAGAGAGACTCGCTCCTCTCGTTGAAGTGTTCTTTTGCTTTGCAATAAAGACATTCTAAGTGAATGTTTATTGTTCATGTTTGACTGAGAAGCAGTGGCTCGGTGGGACTTATTCTTTAGACCTCCCCGAGAGTGAGAGGGACCAGGGGAAAATGTGACAGCAGTGGAAAAAGAGAAAAATGGATTAATTTAAGATCTATGAGGGAGCTTCAAAAAATATGTGGAAAAATGGAACTGAAAGATAATGGAACTTTTTTGAAGACCTTCCCCCACCTCGTATTGTAGATATTGAGTTGATGGGATTTACCAATGCATTAGTAAATATGGGGAAAGTGGGACTCAAGGGTAACCCCTTTGTTTCTGATTTGGATCCTCCAGTTTGGGGAGGGTCACCCACACTTGGATTTGAGTCTCTGTTCCCTTTCAGACCAGCCTGACTTGTCAAGTACATCCCTTCAAGTGCGTCTCCTCATGATCCTCTACCAACACCTATAATTCTGCTCTGCTCAGATTTCCCCAGTGAAGTGGGAATATGGATGTGTTGAAATTGCAATGAACTGCCATTAGCCCAGGCTTTTCTCAGGTAGGTGAAAAGAAAAACAATAAAAAATGTATGGCAATGATTACCTAAAAGTATCCTATTGCCTGGCTTGTTTTTCTAAGATATTAGTTAGTAAACTCAAGGTGGTAACACACATTCCAGGTGAGTATGATATGAACCTACACTCTTTCTTCTGACAATTCCTCTCTAGTCTGGGCAGAGTGGGAGGAGCCAAAAGAAAGGGCATGACAATGCTGTGATGCAGTACAGAGGAGAGGAATGGAGAGTTCTAGAGACCAGGGCTCAGATTCTGCTTCTACTACTGAGGAACTAGTTAGTTAACCTCTCTTTCTGAGTCTAGATTTTGGCATTCACAGAATGGAATAATAACATCCATTTGTGTGGTATAGTAAAAGTGGTCATCGAGACCCATGGACTGAGAAAGGCTGTGTGCCTAAGGCAGGAGCCCACCTTACAAATTGTGTCCTTTGGACATTTCAATGAATATATATATTTTTTGTCCTGTATGTGTACATCAAATATTTTTGCTTTGATCCTTTGTGAAAAATAAGCTTTAAAAGGGAAGACACACGGTAGAAGCAGGGTTACAGGGAGAGGTGTTACAGGGAGAGGAATGTAATCAATGAAATGAAATGAAACATACCATTGGTTGAAAGTGAAAAAAAGGAAACAATCTCTGATGGTTGTAGGAGGCAGGGAGGGAAAATTTTCAGAGGCGAGAGGGTAGACACATGTCAACAGGGGTGACAGGGCAGGCAACATACAATAAGAAGGAGGAAAGATGAAGGTCGTGGGGGACACGGGAATGTAATATTAAAGTGAATAGAGGTAAATCATGTTCAGTGTTGATACATGGAAGGGATTGCAAACATTGTAATGAAGCAAATTATGTGATTTGTGGAACGTAATACTGATAATCTACTTTGTAAACCTTCACTCAATTCCCGATAAAAAGTAAAAAAAAAAAAAGTGGCCATAGATTCTTTACGCTTCCTGCCTTTGAGTCTGGGATGTGACTTGTTTTGAGCAGTTGAATGTAGAGACAGGAATGACAGATTGTATCTGAACCTGGTGTTAAGGACACCTCATGGCTTCTGCTTTTGTCCTCTTAGACATCACTGCCGAGATACTGAGCCAGCCTGATGGAGAGACCCCAGGAAAGGGAAGTAAGCCCACCCAACCTGTCAGTCACCAGATTTATGAGTCAGGTCATTCCAAACCATCCAGCTCTCTAGTCTACCATCCACCAGCTGAGTTCAGCTATGTAAGTGAGCCCAGGGGAGACAAGCTGCAGAACCACCAGCTGGGCCCTTCTAGAAGTGACCAGCTCACAGAAGCATGAGCTAACAAATGGTTGTTAATTTAGGTCATTGGAGTCCTGGTGTAGTTAATTTAGGTCATTGGAGTCCTGGTGTGGCGCTGTGGGTTAATGCACCAGACTGTAAAGTTGTTGGTGGTTCAAGCTCACCAGATGCTCCTTGAAAACTCTGTGCAGGGTCGCTGTGAGTCAGAACCAATTCAATGGCACTGAACAACAACAACAACAAGTTTAGGTCATGAAGTGGGGTGGCTTGTAATACAGGAAAGGCTGCACACGTGGCAAAGGTGCTTTGAGGAAGAAGGGACACAACAAATCAAAAGCACATGGACCCTGTTATATAGTCGACATTTAAAAAATGATAGCTCTCCTCCACCTGCAGAGACCACCAAGGAAAGAGATATACTCTCCAAGAACACTTTTTAAAACAGAAATTTATCTTCTAAAAACATGCTGTAATATCAGCAATATCTTTACTGTCCTATGGCTGAATTGTCTTTTATTACAAAAATCTAGTATTTTCATGACATTTTGGACTGATTCAGTTCCTGTGGTTTCACCTAACCACCACCTGGAATATCATTTTTATGAGAAAATGTTCATTGGGTTCTAAACTGTCAGCTTTCCCCAAGTACACTGACAATAAGAGAGGTACTGCATGGGGCAATTACTATGGAAAACAAGTGCTGAGGGCATTTCAGGGTGAGTGGGTCTCAAATAAAGTCAGTGAGAGGAAATTAGCAGCCTCTAGGTAGTGCAGTGATTACAAATCGGGCTGCAAACCTCAAGGTGAGCAGTTCAAAACTACCAGCTGTTACAAGGGAGAAAGATGAGGCTTTCTGCTCCCATAAGGATTTACAGCCTCAGAAAGCCTGTACAGGGTCGCTATGAGTCAGAACCAACTCCACGGCACATAACCACCACCAGGCACTTGGATTAATGTGCTGGACTAAGAAGTCGGTTTAAACCATAAGGTCAGTGGTTCAAGCTCACCAGTCGCTCCTCAGAAACTCTATACAGGGTCACTATGGGTTGGAACCGACTTGATGGCACTTAACAACAACAAGTGAGAAATACAGACTTCTGGTGTGGCACTGTAGAATCAGCACTGGACTACAAACCATAAGGTCAGCAGTTCAAACCTACCAGCTGCTCCTTAGTGGTGGTGTGCCATGGAGTCAGTCTGACTCATAGCGACCCTGCATAGGGTTTCCTGTAAATCTTTATGGGAGCAGAAAGCCTCGTCTTTTTCCCACTGATAATTTTGAACTGCTGACTTTGAGGTTAGTAGCTTGACTCATAACCACGACGCTACCAGAGCTCTTTGAAACCCATTATAGAGTTGTTATGAGTTGCAATCTGCTCGACGGCACTTAACAACAACAGTGAGAAATACAAGATGGTTGCTTTGGTTAATTTAGAAAATATTAAAAATTAATAATAGCAGCAATTTCCTGCGCTTCCAGCGCCCTGAGAACCGCGCCGTTGTGCACTGACACAGTGGACATGCGCAGAATGATGGTGGCCAGGCTCGGGCTGGGGTTGCTAATTCTGACGCTGCTCCTCTGCACTCAGATTTATTCAAAATAAACAACCTCTACAGTATTTCCAAGTAACTCCTCCCGGTTCACGGCTGCCACAAATTCACCTAATGGGGGTCCCCTGCCCTGTACAGCCAGCCTCCTCCTGGTCTTATTCTGTCTTCTACACCTCTACTATTAAGTGACTCAGGCCAAGAAACATCTCTGCTTCCCCATCTTCTAAACCCAATTCAAATGGCAGCTACTTGTCCGGCATCGCAAGGGAAAACCAGATCTTCATCGTAGCTACTATTTACACACCTTATTCTATTGACACAAAAATTTCAAATTTCACTGATTTGAAGAGCACGCATGTGGAGGGTTTTACGAGATGATGAATGCCGATATTATATGTCTTGGAGTTTCGCGTACATGATGAAGAGATGCAACATCCAGAAATTAAGGGATGATTTTCTTAAGTGTGGACAAAGAAATAGAGATACTCACAACTCTTAAAAAAAGAAAGATTTATCTTATCAAGAAATAAACCATGGGGTGTAGAATGGAGATTCAGTTTTCATTACCTTCATTAAATATACAAGGCCATAAAAGGATTGTTATTGCTGTTGTTAAGTGCAATCGAGTCAGTTCTGACCCATAGCGACCCTATATAGAGTTTCTGAGGAGTGACTAGTGAGCTTGAACAGCTGATCTTTAGGTAATATAAAAAGCTTCCCTGGTTCTACGTATATGTACACTAGAAGGAACCTCCAGATGTTACTGTAAACCCTCCATCTGTTGTTTCAGGAGCACTAATTTAACGCTGATATACTGCACATCACAACAACAACATACTCTAGATAAAAATAAAAGGTTTACATTGTTAATCTATCATTGTTTTCTTGGGAACTGGACTCTTACTTTGAAGCTTTGGATTTGACATTGCATTTGACTTTATGTAGTTGCCATGTGTCAGGGAATGATGGATCAGAATGTAGCAGTCTATTCATAATGAGAATTATGCTTATACATTTATGAAGTCAGTGGTTAGACATTGCCCGTCCAGCAAGAGCACCTGACTAATTTAGCTGAATGGATTCCAAAGAGTAGGAAGTATATTGACCTAAAGTCCTTTCAAAACACTGCTTTTCATTTCTGCAAAAGAAAAATCTTGAAATAAAAATGTAAAACAAGTGAAAGAACCAAAAGTAATATAAATCAAGAATTTGGGAAGTAAAGACTGGAAGCTAACCTGCATTACGTTCATAAAAACTTTTATACTCTTTTCTGTAAATATTTTTTAAAAAAACTTTATGAATCAGAGCAGTCACATTTAGAACACTTTTCTGTATCAGTCAGTATTTTTAGATAGTTAGAACCTGGTCGGAAACCTAAAATGGGCTTGATTCTGGAAAGGAAATCTTTTCCTCCTGCCTCAATGCACAGAAACCTTTTTATAATAGACACTTCATGAAGTCTGTAATTCACCTGGTCACTCACTGATACTTAAGGTGTTCCAGTGTCTATTATGAACACAGTAGTTTTGATTACCAAAGTAGTTTTTTTTTTTTCCCCAATCTTTAGAAACTTACACAGGGACAGCCAGATCCAACAGAGCTCAAGCTACTGTGTGTGCAAATGTGCACTCCCTTTTGCTTCATATCTGAACATCTGTTTTGAGTTGTATATTGTGTTTGTGTATTTATGCTTTGATTCATACTAACTTCTCATTGTTATGAAATTGATTTGCATTAAACACAAACTATAAATAGAAATAAATGGCTGAAAGCAATTCATTGGGGAAAAAAAAGTAGTAATAAAGAAATGAGAGTGAACACCCCGGGAGTCATTTATTCTTTTATTCTTCACATACTTATCAGCACATACGATATGTACTCTCTGAGCCCTGATGTGGCACTGTAGGATAAGCCCTGGACTGCTAACCACAAAGTCAGCAGTTCAAACCCACCAGTCACTCTCAGAAACCCTATACGGCGTTCCTATGAGTCAGAAGCAATTCAACAACACATCACAACAACATGTGCTCTGAAAATGTCCTGGTGGCACAATGACTAAGCACTCAGCTACTAACCAAAATATTGGCAGTTCAAATCTACCCAGTAGCTCCATGGGAAAAAGACCCAGCAATCTGCTTCCCTAAAGCTTAGAGTCTAGAAAAACCTATGGGGGCAGTTCTACTGTGTCACATGAGGTGAAATCGTTTTGACAGTATCTAACAATAACATGGGCTCTGAGGGGTCCCTGGGTGTTGACTGCTAATAGAAAGGTTGGAGGTTCAAGTTCACCTGTGCTTTTGGAAAATCAGCCATGGAAAACACTACGAAGCACAGCTCTAGTCAGATACACATAAGGTAACCATAAGTTAGGGTTGACTGAGTAGCCACTGTTCTCTGAAGTTTGAAGATACAAAAATTAGTTCCAGAGCAGTGGCTGACTGAAGACTAAATAAACAATCCTAGCAGCTGCAAAACAGGGACCCATTAGTGCTCTGGAAGAAGTCAACTCTATTGAGACAACCTAAGTCTGTGACAGCTCCCTAGAAAGTGAGTTTAGAGGGATGTCTTCACTTGGCAAAGGCAGAAGGAGCCTCCTAGGGAGAAGATAGTAACCTTCTTTAGAGGTTGTTGTTGTTGTTAAGTGCCGTGGAGTCAGTTCCGACCTATAGCGACCCTGTACGGGGTTTCTGAGGGTGTAAATCTTTACGGGAGTAGAAAGCCCCATCTTTCTCCCGCGGAGTGGCTGGTAGTTTCGAACCGCTGACATTAAGGTTCGCAGCCTGATTCATAACCACTACGCTACCAGAGGTAGAAGTGAGAAAGTGAAGAGTTGGCCAAAACTAAAGCTTAGCATCCTTGAGAAAAGAGTCCTGAGAAAGTCATACTGAGTAGCATGGTCTAAAGTGATACTCTAGAGTCTTGAGTATAGACAAAACGCTTTTAAATAATTCTGCTTGGTTCTCCTAGAAGAAAGTTGGAAAACTATGTACCTCTTCCACATTGTAATGGATAATTTAAAATACTGATTATTATTTTATAAAATATTATTATTTAAATGAAATAATATTATTTCTTGAATGTTAACTAACATAAATTTAAATAGTTACATTGGGCATAATTTAATGTAGATAGCAAATATTAAAAATTTTAAGTAGAACTGGTACATTAATCTTTTAAGTTTGTTCAAAAAGACCTAAATATTATAATGATTTATACCCAGCCTTATCTATTTATGGTGTGGTGCTGTGGGTTAATGTGCTAGACTACAGTCAG
>NW_006408524.1:13325515-13328474 GCF_000296735.1 Chrysochloris asiatica | reverse complement strand
TCAATGCACAGAAACCTTTTTATAATAGACACTTCATGAAGTCTGTAATTCACCTGGTCACTCACTGATACTTAAGGTGTTCCAGTGTCTATTATGAACACAGTAGTTTTGATTACCAAAGTAGTTTTTTTTTTTTCCCCAATCTTTAGAAACTTACACAGGGACAGCCAGATCCAACAGAGCTCAAGCTACTGTGTGTGCAAATGTGCACTCCCTTTTGCTTCATATCTGAACATCTGTTTTGAGTTGTATATTGTGTTTGTGTATTTATGCTTTGATTCATACTAACTTCTCATTGTTATGAAATTGATTTGCATTAAACACAAACTATAAATAGAAATAAATGGCTGAAAGCAATTCATTGGGGAAAAAAAAGTAGTAATAAAGAAATGAGAGTGAACACCCCGGGAGTCATTTATTCTTTTATTCTTCACATACTTATCAGCACATACGATATGTACTCTCTGAGCCCTGATGTGGCACTGTAGGATAAGCCCTGGACTGCTAACCACAAAGTCAGCAGTTCAAACCCACCAGTCACTCTCAGAAACCCTATACGGCGTTCCTATGAGTCAGAAGCAATTCAACAACACATCACAACAACATGTGCTCTGAAAATGTCCTGGTGGCACAATGACTAAGCACTCAGCTACTAACCAAAATATTGGCAGTTCAAATCTACCCAGTAGCTCCATGGGAAAAAGACCCAGCAATCTGCTTCCCTAAAGCTTAGAGTCTAGAAAAACCTATGGGGGCAGTTCTACTGTGTCACATGAGGTGAAATCGTTTTGACAGTATCTAACAATAACATGGGCTCTGAGGGGTCCCTGGGTGTTGACTGCTAATAGAAAGGTTGGAGGTTCAAGTTCACCTGTGCTTTTGGAAAATCAGCCATGGAAAACACTACGAAGCACAGCTCTAGTCAGATACACATAAGGTAACCATAAGTTAGGGTTGACTGAGTAGCCACTGTTCTCTGAAGTTTGAAGATACAAAAATTAGTTCCAGAGCAGTGGCTGACTGAAGACTAAATAAACAATCCTAGCAGCTGCAAAACAGGGACCCATTAGTGCTCTGGAAGAAGTCAACTCTATTGAGACAACCTAAGTCTGTGACAGCTCCCTAGAAAGTGAGTTTAGAGGGATGTCTTCACTTGGCAAAGGCAGAAGGAGCCTCCTAGGGAGAAGATAGTAACCTTCTTTAGAGGTTGTTGTTGTTGTTAAGTGCCGTGGAGTCAGTTCCGACCTATAGCGACCCTGTACGGGGTTTCTGAGGGTGTAAATCTTTACGGGAGTAGAAAGCCCCATCTTTCTCCCGCGGAGTGGCTGGTAGTTTCGAACCGCTGACATTAAGGTTCGCAGCCTGATTCATAACCACTACGCTACCAGAGGTAGAAGTGAGAAAGTGAAGAGTTGGCCAAAACTAAAGCTTAGCATCCTTGAGAAAAGAGTCCTGAGAAAGTCATACTGAGTAGCATGGTCTAAAGTGATACTCTAGAGTCTTGAGTATAGACAAAACGCTTTTAAATAATTCTGCTTGGTTCTCCTAGAAGAAAGTTGGAAAACTATGTACCTCTTCCACATTGTAATGGATAATTTAAAATACTGATTATTATTTTATAAAATATTATTATTTAAATGAAATAATATTATTTCTTGAATGTTAACTAACATAAATTTAAATAGTTACATTGGGCATAATTTAATGTAGATAGCAAATATTAAAAATTTTAAGTAGAACTGGTACATTAATCTTTTAAGTTTGTTCAAAAAGACCTAAATATTATAATGATTTATACCCAGCCTTATCTATTTATGGTGTGGTGCTGTGGGTTAATGTGCTAGACTACAGTCAGATTGAATTGCAAGGTCGGCAGTTCAAGCTCACCAGCCACTCCTCAGAAACCCTATAACAGGGCATGGGTTGGAACTGACTCGATGGCACTTACCAATTTATTTAAGAAGTCCTAGTGTGGAGCTGTAGTGTAGTAGTTACAAATTGGGCTGCTAACCTCAAGGTCGGCAGTTTGAAACTACTGTTCCATGGGAGAAAGATGAGGCTTTCTGCTCCTGTAAAGATTTATAGCCTCGAAAACCCTGTACAGGGTCACTATGAGTCAGAACTGACTCTACGGTACTTAACAGCAAGTATGGAGCTGTAGGATAAGCACTGCAAGGTTGGTTTGAACTACAAAGTCAGCAGTGCAAACCTACCAGCCACTGCTTGGTGAGATTCAACTCGATAGCATTCAACAACAACAAAATCTACTTTGAAAATATGTGATCAAATTATTTTTTCATGATGAGAAATCTTACACTCTCATTTCAGTTGAAATTTTACTTCTAAATTTAGCTTCCATTATAGAATTTAATCCTGCTGTGTAATATGCTTTTATGGTTGAAAGTATTTTATTGGTCATACAATTATACTTTTCAACAATAAATGTCTGTATAAATTGAAATTAAAAGTTTAATTTTCTGTGACTATAACCCTCAATATATGAAAAATTCTTCTAGATTGAGTTTTCATTCTTAGTGAAGTTAGTTTATCTAAAAATATATATATTTCTAATTTTGAAACACAATTATTAAATGATAATGGTAAGATTTTATTGGAATTGAAGCTTTTAATGAAATACCTAGGCTTTTCAGTGACTGACTGAGTCTGTTCATATAAAGGGACAAAGTTCAGCATCCCTTCAGTTCTGTTTTTCAGTTTTAGAGATGTCGGTACTGAAATACATAACTAAGTGCACGGTAATGGAAGGACTTTTACTACAACAGTGTCACCCAATTCTTGGAACTCCTTTGGAGTTAAATGCCAAAAATATCAGAGTGATCTATCATTAAGGATTGTTTCTCTGCTATTCATAAGGTTTTCAGTGGCTAAATATTTGGAAGCAGTTCATCACTCTTTCTTCCTAGTCTGTCTTCATCTGGAAGCTCATCTGAAACCTGTC
>NW_006408524.1:13321025-13321640 GCF_000296735.1 Chrysochloris asiatica | reverse complement strand
CACACACACACATATATTTGTAAAAATGTTGAAATTGCAAATTTAGTTCATTCAAGTTATGTCCTGTATATAAACCTAAATAGTAGAGTCAGATTTCATCACTAGTAAAATTAACCAATCACACTTTGTTCTCCCAAAAGGGTGATTACATTTTTAAACCTACTCTTGCATTTGAATTCTAAGAAAGATAGAGATATAAAAGACACATATATGAATAGATGGTGCATAGACGGATGGAGGGATGGATGCACTGGTCAACCAATAAACAGATACCTTAGACTTCACCCAGGGACTTCATGCAAACATTATTCACAGTCTTTATCCACAAACTTCTTTGCTAACGTGAAAACTTTCACCTGCCAGCAAATGCTTATTAGAGCCAAAGTTCTTACAAATGTTCCATGGAAAGAAAAAAAAAACAATAACTTTTGCTTTCAGATTTTTAAAAAATAAAATAAGATGCAAGCCCAATAAATATATTCCTTCTCTTTCTGTAAGATAAACATTGGACTGCTAAGCACAGATCGGATGTTTGAACCCACCATCCACTCCATGGAAAACAATGAGACTTTCTGCTCAGGCAAAAATTTGCAGCCTCAGAAACCCTATGAGTTG
>NW_006408524.1:13308858-13319875 GCF_000296735.1 Chrysochloris asiatica | reverse complement strand
AATTTACCCTTATATATGACAATATCAATAGTGATTAGCTGAATTTGGAGATTATAGTTGATTCTGCTTAAAAAACATATTTCTCTTCTGTATTTTCTAAAATTTTGTGATGACCATGTATTCTGTTATTATAAGAAAAACAAAATCAGTTTTACTTCAAATTCATCAAGATTATCTTGGATGTTGTTGTTGTTAAGTGCCATCGAGTCGGTTCCGACCCATAGCAACCCTGTACAGGGTTTCCGAGGGTGTAAATCTTTACGGGAGTAGAAAGCCTGACCTAATCAAGCAAACTCTTTAAATTCAGAGCTTGCTCTAGTTGTTCTTGGTGGAAGAATGAAATAGTTGTGTTGTGAATTACCGATGAAGAGGGCCAGTTTCTGGATGCTGAGGGAAGTCCCTAGCTGACAGCAAGTAAAGAAATGAGACCTTGGTTGTGCAAATAAACAGCCAGGTTAAATATTTTCTGCTAACAGCAGAAGTGGTGACCAATAAATGAATATTTGTTGTTGTTGTTGTTAAGTGCCAGCGAGTAGATTCCAACCCATAGCAACCCTGTATAGGGTTTCCAAGGAGCAGTTGGTGAGCTTGAACCACAGACCTTGTGGTTCAAATGACTTTGCAGTCTGATTCATTAGCCCACAGCACCACACCAGGAATTGTAGAAAAATAAGGAAATGAAATTTTGATGTATATAAATTGTGATGATGTTTTCAATCTTTTTTCTGCTTCAGGTAAACCTTTTGTTTTTTTTTTGTTTTTATCAGCAACACTGTCACTTTACAATTTACATTGGCTTAAACCCATAAAGCTATCTTGGTCTCTTTACCATTCAAGCTACAAGTCATCTCTGACCATATTGTATAGTGTGTGTGGGTAGAGATGTAGGGTTATAACTTAACTCTGAAGGCATTTTATGTACTTGACCAGATGTGAATGTATGAATAAGGAGGAAAAGTTTGCTCTCTCTTTTTTTTTTTTTTTCCAAAAGCTTCCTGAACACCAAATAGTGGTTAAAAAAAAAAAAAAAATCCCCAGTATTCAGTGAATTATTTTAAATGTCAATATCTTGGAAACATAGGATTACTTTTCCCTTAAATCACCCATGTAAAGAAAATGATGCTTTGCTAAAATGAACATGGTTTATTATTGATTCCATGACATTTGGAAAGTGACAGAAGGAGCCATCGCCTGTTCAAATATTATAGCATCAGCACATTAACTTAGTGATCAAATGCAATATGTAGCTCACACAAATTATGGTAAACTGGACAGTAGGCTTCGGACAACGCAGCCCTCGTGGTCGACAGGTTCCCCATATCAAATGGTCCTCTTTGTTGACGGAGCTGTGGTTGTTATTTATGATGTGCATGGTGACTCCACAGCTCTGTAACTTCTGTGGTAGCGTCTTTTAGAACCTCTGTCTCGCTCACAGCAGACCCC
Source organism: Chrysochloris asiatica (assembly GCF_000296735.1). NCBI lineage: Eukaryota > Metazoa > Chordata > Mammalia > Afrosoricida > Chrysochloridae > Chrysochloris > Chrysochloris asiatica. Next base: position 13,318,432 of record NW_006408524.1, on the reverse strand, counting down.
GCTTCTGTGAGAATTGGACAAATTTTCATTTAAAAGGGAACTTTGGAATTAGTGCCATGTTCCCTGACACAGCTAGTGATCAGAAGTCATGGTTTTGAAGAAAAGTACTATTTTCAGATATTATGTATTGTCTCCAGAAACAATTACTAGGTATCAGAATTTCTGACAAGATTTTTTTATTTTTGGACCTATAAACCAGGATTCTATTTGGAGGTCTGCTCATTGAGCAATCGCTACTGAGTTCTAAGATGTTTCTTGTCCCTTTTAATAAGCTTTCAATATAATATGAACATCAAAGTTGTCATCCTACTCCCTACTTTCCTCAAAAAAAAAAAAAAAAAAAAAAAAAGATAAATTGAAGAGGAGGAAGGCGTGTGAGAACTCTCAGACTTGCAAATAGTACCCAATTGACCTAGCTTTGATGGCTTGCTGACCAGAACTCTATCAGGTGAAGATAAAGAAGTTTGATACAGAGAGCAAGTATAAATGGCTACACTTTGATGAACTGGATCTTTGCTTATGGATGAAGTTGCCCAAAATTCCCACAAAAAGAGAAGAATTCTTCATATCAAGGATCAAGCTTGCCTCCTCAGTACACTGAGTTGATAGGGACCGGCAACTTTGACTTCGGCTATCAAAATTGGGGGACTATAAATGCACTAAGTGGCTGACTTACAAGCTTTCATGAGAGAGTTTAGTGTCAGAATGAGTGGGGTAAGATAAAATCCCCACTGAATAGTGTTCCTCTAGTCCAGATGGATCTGGTGATGATGGAGATAGGATTTTGTGATTCAATTGTGAGTAGCTGTTATCAGGACAGATGGTGATTGTCACAATCAGAAATGTAGAAGAGGTGTAACTAAAAAGGGGAGCAGTTAATCTGTCATTTCAGGAATAGAGGACCCTAAGGCCATCAGGAAGGAAGAGCAGAAGAGGAGAGAGGGATCCTAACCAGAAAGGCAGAGACAACAGAGATGGTGGCAGAACCGATGACATAGAGAGGCAGAGCAGCAGAGGACTGGGCAGACTATGGGCTGAGAAAGGCAGTGTGTCTGTGGGCAAGAGGACATTTAAATGAATGTATATTTTCAAGCTGTTTTACGTACATCAAAAAAAAAAAAAAAGGTAATAGAGGAAAATACTGTTAGCTGAAGGTTGTTGTTGTTGTTATGTGCCGTGGAGTCAGTTCCGACTCATAGCAACCCTATACAGGGTTTTCGAGGCTGTAATCTTTACTGGAGCAAAAGTCTCATCTTTATCCCACGGAGCAGCTGGTAGTTTTGAACTGCTGACCTTAGCTGATGGTACATGGAGGGAATTGTAATCATTGCGATGATTTGTTGAATGTAGAACTGATGATCCATCCTGTAAACCTTCACTCAATTCACAATAAAATCTTAAAATCAATCAATCAAAGATTTGTATCTCAGTAAATATTCAAATTTTCCAGATGACTGCCCCATTTTCTCTAAGTCTGGACATCATGAGAGAAAGAAGAGAGCTAAAAAATTTTAGGTCAATCCAAACACCTCTAAAAACATGTACTGCATATTACAAACTCTATATTGTTGTTGTTAAGTGCCATTGAGTTTGAATCATGACCTTGGAATTCAAATGGACCTTGTTGTCCAGAACTTGTTTTACAGTGCCACAATTACTGACCTCTATGCCTATAGCCAAATACTTCTAATCCCTCTTAAGAATGAATTTTCTCTTCTGTTAATGAGGGAGGACTAGTGTAGGCACATCTGGAGCCAAGCTCTTACAAAAGATAAAAGAGCAGATTAGGCAAGCTGAAACTGGGGAAAGATTGATGTCAAGAAACCAGAAAACAAGCTGAAGAGACAAGGAGCTTCCCCCAGAGCCAGAGAAAAAACTTTCTCCTAGAGTCAGCACCCTAAATTTAGACTTTTAGCCATCTAAATTTTGAGAAAATAAATTTCTGTTTGTTAAAGTCATCTACTTGTGGTATTCTGTTATAGCAGCAGTAACTAACTAAGGCACACCATACATTTGCATAACTAACTCACATCCTGGTGTGATATTGTACGATAAGTACTAAACTGGTAACCAAGAGGTTGGCAATTCAAACCAACCAGTCACTCTCAGAACCTTATAGAGGGTCACTATGAGTCAGGACCAATAAAGTGCTATACAACAAAAACAATAGCTCAATTCTCATAGTATCCTACTGAGACGGGTATTATTAGCCTGTTTGACCAATAAGGACACAGAAGCACAGGGAGGGTGAAGTAGCTTGCTCATTGTTTCCCAATCAGTAAGAAAAGGAGGCAAAGGAGTAGGAAAATGGGAACAGGCAAACCAGGGCTTTGAACTGATTTTCCCTGGATCAGTCATGGCTCACAAAGCAAAACTGGAATGGACTTGAATTTCTAAACTGTGGGTCAGCCAAACAATTACCAGAATGAAAAAGTTATGTGTCAATATTCTGCTAGAAAGTTAATCTTGCCCTTAGGAAATAAAGGCAATGTGTACATTGCCCAGCAATGATATCTCTTTAATGGCTGAGTTGGAAAGAATGTTGAACTGCTCAAAGATGGCTGCCGATCACACCGCTTTGAGTGTGTCTGACTCTCCTCAGCGCAGTTTCCCACATCAGAGTCCTGAGAGTCATCACACCTTTTCCAAATGTCACCTTTCAGGGTTTCAACCTAGAATTATTTCTGCTCCAGTTACCATTCCACTATTTAAAAAATTCAGGTCTGTTCTGATTTTACTAGGTCATCCATGACTGAACCAGTTTGAACCAGTTCAAACCCAGTTGTGTCTGTCTGAAGTCCTTCTACTGAGGTCCTTCTACTGATAGTCTCTACTTTCTAGAGTCCTCCTAAAAAGGCGTAAGAATTGTTGGCTCTTGCAGTTGCATATCTAACGGAAATATATTCCAACAATAGATGAGGTTAAAGACTTTCATGATCAATTCAAACTAGCAATTGTATAATATACTTATACACACAAATGGATGGATAGGTCAAGTGGCAGCATCGATGGACTCAAGCGTGGCAACAATAGTGAGGCTGGCCCCGGATTGGGCAGTGTTTCGTTCTGCTGTGCATAAGGTCGCTATGGGTCGGTACCGACTCGATGGCACCTAACAACAACAACAATAATACACATATGGAGTCCTGGTGTGGCGCTGTGGGCTAATGCATCATACTGCAAAGTCGTTTGAACTGCAAGATAGGTGGTTCAAGCTCATCAGCTGCTCCTTGGAAACCCTATACTGGGTCGCTATGGGTCAGAATTGACTCGAAGGCAGTTTATAACAACAACATACACATATATGTGTACATAGTTTCAATGCTTGCAATAAGACAATTTTTTCTTATGTTATTGGTGCCTCTTGGAATCATAGAACTATTGATGTAAGACTAATTAAATAGGTGATTCATTATGCAAACAAAATATTGGATCCCAGTGTTTAGTCAACATAAAGAAATGTAAAATATTTACGTACCTAAACAGTAATACTTGCTGGAATTGTTGATGGTAGGCTGGTCTTTGTAGATCGAAGAAGCTGAGGAATGAAGCGGCAGAAGGAGGAACAGAGGAGCCACCAAAATGGTTTTCCAGTGGAACTTCATCGCAGAGTTTTGAACCAGAGGAGGCCACACTTCCTAGTGAAGGAATGCTGAAGCTGAGAGCAGACAATTGGTTGGTATTTCTTCCCGTCTCATATAAATATGTTTCAGTGAGTGTGAAAAGAAAAAAGACACACACAAACACACAGACCCTACTCTTTACTATTTCAGGACCTTAAGAGAGGGCCACACAGGCAGATAGGAGGCGAGGGAGGCAATGGTTTGCAGTTCTTCTAAGTTAAATTTGCCAGCAAAGGGGGAAAACCCAGGTTGCAGCATTAGGCAAATGGACCTTTGTGCTCTCTAACTAAAGTTGCTATCATAAACCTCAAGACACTCATGCCTGCCGGAATAGCTTTGCTGGTTAAGGAGGTTCTTCCTCTTTCATTGTTACAAAACAAAACTAAAACTAAAGAAGGGGGAAAAAACACAAAATTATGAAACCGCAAACACAGAACCTTCTAGCAATTTGATCAGCAGCGTCCCTGTATTTTCGAAATTAAAATGTATTACATTCAGAAGTTCTTTTGTGTAGTTAGGAACAGCTGTGTATAGTAGTGAGGTTCGGCAGCTTATTTTATTGTTGTTAAAAAAGATTCAGATCAGATTGTTATTTTTTTCTCTGAAGAAGTCGTATTATTCCTTGAAGGTCTTGTTTTCTTAAGAGCTTTCATTTCATGCTCAGAAAAGGAGCAGTGGGAAATTCATGGACCTTCAACACAGCCCGGTTTTAAATCTAATGAGAAAAAGATCCATTAAGCATGATTTACCTCTTTTCTCCAGAATTTCAGAGTGTGTTTACAATTCTCACTTGCATCTGAATTGTCCATTTCTAAGGAACTGATTAGTGCTTGAAGATAGGAACTGAACATTGGTTTTGGGGAACAAAAAAAAGAAATCTGAGCCAGATCACAGATGGAGAAAAAAACATAGAATCTAAAGACTTTGTTCTAAAATAAGATACAGCAAAGTCATATGCCATTCTTAGACATGATAAGAGGACAGGGCCAAAGTACCTTCGTCTGGATAAGCATAGATAATTTTTTTTTTTCCCCCTGCTTAAGCTATGAGGAAAGCTTATTATACACTTTTGGGAAATCTTATGGGAGTAATCACAATTGGCAGCAATTGCTTTTATTTTTATTTTTTAAAGAAAGGAAAGCATTTTAAGCATCAAATGTAATTTCACTGAAGTAGTCTTTCTAGGATGTATGAAATACTGATTTTTTTAGGTTTGGAGATTTCTTGTGTAGACATTTGTCTACAGACCAGGTGAGGTGGAGATATCACACTAGAGAATTTCCCTAATGGGGCCCATGCCCCGAGCATAGGTCAGGTCACTGAATGTCAGAGCTATCTGATATCCTTGGTCACCCAGAGGCTTGTGACTTCCTGAGGCTCAAGGTCCCTGACCCTCAAGGTCCCTGATCAAGGGAAGATCGGGAAGTCACCAGGACCATTAGAAGGGTCTAGTCCTAGAGAAAGAAGGTCCAGAGCCTTTCTGGGGAGGCTCAAGAGTGAGAGATTAATAACACAGGCTGTGAAGATTGGCCCATGGGCAAGTCCCATGTCTCCCTTTTACTTCTGAGTAATATTAGACCAGTGATAAAACCTTTGTTTCCACATTTATATTGGAATAATAATGATAATAATATATGTCTTGCATTGTTGTTGGAAGGATTAATAGATGGAGGTGCATCTTGTATGAAGTAAGTATTTAATAAAACAAGACTGTAGTCCTTGAAGACGTTTGAGGAACATCTGCATACCAGGTCTTCTTTGAGAGAATTATAATATACTCGTGGTAATTGTAGTCAAGATGTCATACAATAAAATTTTGTTAATTATGCTCTATAAAAATACTGAAAACATTGAATTAGCTAATAATGAGCCATTGCTTCAAGGGGAAATATGAGAGGGCTTCAAAAAATCCATGGAAGAATTCCATTTTATTTTAATTCCATTTTTACAAGAACTTTTTTGAAGACCCCTCCTACAAGTTTAGGCTCCTATAAGACTTTGGTCCCACAACTTTGTTTTATGTTTGTTTCTGTTTAAAGACACGTTATTTAATTTCTTGTTGTTGTTAAGTCCCCTCAAGTCAGTTCCAACTCATAGGCACCCTCTATAGGGTTTCTGAGGAGAGTCTGGTGAGCTTGAACTTCCAACCTTGTGGTTCATGCAATTAATTCATTAACATTGAATTCATAAAGCCAACAGCTTTATGAGGGGGATTCAAAAAGTTCATGGGAAAATGCCATTATGTTTCAAATTTATTTTTTATGAACTTTTTGAAGTCCTCTATCTTAGGCTGGGTTCTCTAGAGAAGCATAGATAGATAGATGATAGATAGATAGATAGATAGATAGATAGATAGATAGATAGATAGATAGATAGATAGATAGATAGATAGATAGATAGATAGACAGAGTTTACATCAAGGAAATGGCTAACACATTTGTAGAGATGAGTAAGTCCCAAGTCTGTGGGTCAGATGACAGGCAGGCAGGTTGGACAAGTAAGATGGTAGACTGCTGATGCTGCTCTGGATTGGCAGGCAATAGAGCAGACCATGGTTCTAGTCCAATGAACCAGATGAGGATCTCGACCCAGCAGAGAACAAGCAAGCAAACATTGTTCAAGTATCAAATATATTGAAAGCAGGGTTTCCCCAAGGAAGCTTCCTTTCAACTGATTAGCTGCTCAGAGCAGATCTCCTCATGGAAGTGATTACATTATATGAGATCTCATCATGGGGGATGACTATATCTTGACTGTCAAACCACTTAGAATTCTGGCCCAGTCAATTTGACACAAAACCTTACTCACCATATATATATAACTCATGCCAGGAGGAAGCTTATTTAGCACACATATATTCTCTGTAAGGTACACCATAGCTTTCTTGTGTTTAGGAACACTAGGCAGCACTTCAGTGCTACCCTTGGGGACCATTTTAAATAGCAAAGTCACCAACAAATAGCCCCAAACTGCAAAAAGCATGTGCTATGGGATAATGCACTAGACTGTAAAGTTGTTTGAACAGCAGGGTCGGCAGTTCAAACTTACCAGCCACTCATTGAACACGACTCACTGACTTGATGGCACTTAACAACAACAACAAATGGACTGTGAAAAGGACACTTGTTTAGAGTGTGAGAACTGAAATAAGAAGGATGACATCACTTTGTTTGGCCTCAGCTGCACGGACATGTTAATTTTTCACCACTGTGCACCACACCAAAAACCCACTGCCAGCTAGTTGATGTCAACTCATAATAACCCGATAGGCCAGAGGAGAACTGTTCCATGTTGTTGTTAGGTGCCATTGAGTCAGCACCAACTCATAGCGACCTTTTGCAGAGCAGAACAAAACACTGCCCAATCCTGGGCCAAACTCATTGGTGTTGCCACACTTGAGCCCATTGAGGCTGCCACTTGGGCAATCCATCTCACTGGGGGTTTTCCTCTTTTTCTGTGACCCTCCACCTTACCAAACATGATATCCTTCTCCAGTGACTGCTCCCTCCTGACAATATGTCTGAAGTATGAGAGACGAAGTTTGGCAACATACACATATATGTGTACATAGTTTCAATGCTTGCAATAAGACAATTTTTTCTTATGTTATTGGTGCCTCTTGGAATCATAGAACTATTGATGTAAGACTAATTAAATAGGTGATTCATTATGCAAACAAAATATTGGATCCCAGTGTTTAGTCAACATAAAGAAATGTAAAATATTTACGTACCTAAACAGTAATACTTGCTGGAATTGTTGATGGTAGGCTGGTCTTTGTAGATCGAAGAAGCTGAGGAATGAAGCGGCAGAAGGAGGAACAGAGGAGCCACCAAAATGGTTTTCCAGTGGAACTTCATCGCAGAGTTTTGAACCAGAGGAGGCCACACTTCCTAGTGAAGGAATGCTGAAGCTGAGAGCAGACAATTGGTTGGTATTTCTTCCCGTCTCATATAAATATGTTTCAGTGAGTGTGAAAAGAAAAAAGACACACACAAACACACAGACCCTACTCTTTACTATTTCAGGACCTTAAGAGAGGGCCACACAGGCAGATAGGAGGCGAGGGAGGCAATGGTTTGCAGTTCTTCTAAGTTAAATTTGCCAGCAAAGGGGGAAAACCCAGGTTGCAGCATTAGGCAAATGGACCTTTGTGCTCTCTAACTAAAGTTGCTATCATAAACCTCAAGACACTCATGCCTGCCGGAATAGCTTTGCTGGTTAAGGAGGTTCTTCCTCTTTCATTGTTACAAAACAAAACTAAAACTAAAGAAGGGGGAAAAAAACACAAAATTATGAAACCGCAAACACAGAACCTTCTAGCAATTTGATCAGCAGCGTCCCTGTATTTTCGAAATTAAAATGTATTACATTCAGAAGTTCTTTTGTGTAGTTAGGAACAGCTGTGTATAGTAGTGAGGTTCGGCAGCTTATTTTATTGTTGTTAAAAAAGATTCAGATCAGATTGTTATTTTTTTCTCTGAAGAAGTCGTATTATTCCTTGAAGGTCTTGTTTTCTTAAGAGCTTTCATTTCATGCTCAGAAAAGGAGCAGTGGGAAATTCATGGACCTTCAACACAGCCCGGTTTTAAATCTAATGAGAAAAAGATCCATTAAGCATGATTTACCTCTTTTCTCCAGAATTTCAGAGTGTGTTTACAATTCTCACTTGCATCTGAATTGTCCATTTCTAAGGAACTGATTAGTGCTTGAAGATAGGAACTGAACATTGGTTTTGGGGAACAAAAAAAAGAAATCTGAGCCAGATCACAGATGGAGAAAAAAACATAGAATCTAAAGACTTTGTTCTAAAATAAGATACAGCAAAGTCATATGCCATTCTTAGACATGATAAGAGGACAGGGCCAAAGTACCTTCGTCTGGATAAGCATAGATAATTTTTTTTTTTCCCCCTGCTTAAGCTATGAGGAAAGCTTATTATACACTTTTGGGAAATCTTATGGGAGTAATCACAATTGGCAGCAATTGCTTTTATTTTTATTTTTTAAAGAAAGGAAAGCATTTTAAGCATCAAATGTAATTTCACTGAAGTAGTCTTTCTAGGATGTATGAAATACTGATTTTTTTAGGTTTGGAGATTTCTTGTGTAGACATTTGTCTACAGACCAGGTGAGGTGGAGATATCACACTAGAGAATTTCCCTAATGGGGCCCATGCCCCGAGCATAGGTCAGGTCACTGAATGTCAGAGCTATCTGATATCCTTGGTCACCCAGAGGCTTGTGACTTCCTGAGGCTCAAGGTCCCTGACCCTCAAGGTCCCTGATCAAGGGAAGATCGGGAAGTCACCAGGACCATTAGAAGGGTCTAGTCCTAGAGAAAGAAGGTCCAGAGCCTTTCTGGGGAGGCTCAAGAGTGAGAGATTAATAACACAGGCTGTGAAGATTGGCCCATGGGCAAGTCCCATGTCTCCCTTTTACTTCTGAGTAATATTAGACCAGTGATAAAACCTTTGTTTCCACATTTATATTGGAATAATAATGATAATAATATATGTCTTGCATTGTTGTTGGAAGGATTAATAGATGGAGGTGCATCTTGTATGAAGTAAGTATTTAATAAAACAAGACTGTAGTCCTTGAAGACGTTTGAGGAACATCTGCATACCAGGTCTTCTTTGAGAGAATTATAATATACTCGTGGTAATTGTAGTCAAGATGTCATACAATAAAATTTTGTTAATTATGCTCTATAAAAATACTGAAAACATTGAATTAGCTAATAATGAACCATTGCTTCAAGGGGAAATATGAGAGGGCTTCAAAAAATCCATGGAAGAATTCCATTTTCTTTTAATTCCATTTTTACAAGAACTTTTTTGAAGACCCCTCCTACAAGTTTAGGCTCCTATAAGACTTTGGTCCCACAACTTTGTTTTATGTTTGTTTCTGTTTAAAGACACGTTATTTAATTTCTTGTTGTTGTTAAGTC
>NW_006408524.1:13299683-13308758 GCF_000296735.1 Chrysochloris asiatica | reverse complement strand
CCACCTTACCAAACATGATATCCTTCTCCAGTGACTGCTCCCTCCTGACAATATGTCTGAAGTATGAGAGACGAAGTTTGGCCATCCTGGCCTCCAAGGAACACTCTGGATGCACTTGTTGGTTTCCAAAACTATTCATCTTTACTGGAGGAGACAGCCTTATCTTGCTATACTGGGAGCAACTGATAGATTTGAACTGCCCACTGTGTGGTTAGCAGTCCAACACTCAACCCTCTGTGCCAGTAGATATATTTTACCACTCTACATATGTCCACAAATGATCTGGAAAGTGCTGTGGATACTGATTTTGGAGTTGCAAATACATTTTAGCAAATAGGCGAATTCACAAATATGGAATCCAAGAATCATGTATGTGGGAAAATGGTACGGAGAAGAAAAGGCAGTATTTTCTGAACACTTTCCATGAGTTAGGCAGGGCTCCAAGCATGCACAGCATCTTACCCAAGCCATGGTATTTTCTATCATTTTATAAGTATAGGAGAGTAACATTTAATAAGGAAGACCAGTGAAGAATTGATGCTTTTAAACTATGATATTGGAGAAGAATCTTGAAAGTACCATGGACTGCCAGAAGAACAAACAAATCTGTCTCAGAAGTACAGCTAGAACATCTCTTAGAAGCCAGGATGACAAGACTTCGTCTCATGTTCCATGGACACGTTACAAGGAACTAGTCACAGGAAAAGGACATTATGTTTGGTAAAGAAGAGGGTCTTTATCCCAACGTGATGGATTAACACAGTGGCAGCAACAATGGGCTCAAACATAACAACAATTGTGAGGATGCCACAGGACATAGCAGTGTTTGTTCTGTTGTGCATAGGGTCACTATGAGTCAGAGATGGCACCTAACGACTGAACAAGGTTTTCAAAACTGTGGCTTTTCAGAAGTCGAACACCAGGCTATCTTCTGAGGTGCCACTTAGTGGATTCAAACGAACAACTCTTTGGCAAGTAACCAGAGCGTAAGTGTTTGAGCAACACAGAGGCTGTATACAAGTTTTATGCCTTTCATTGTATGTATGTGACTCTAACAGTTCCAGGAACAACCATCTAAAAGGTTGTTCCCCTAAGACAATCCTGTGTCTTCCAGCTTAAGAACTGCCTACATTGGACCTCCTGACTTAGCTGAGCAGTACTGAGCAATCTCTTATCATTTGGGGAAGGAAAGGGCATTCCTCAGTTGAATAGAAACTGAAGCTGTCTGTCTCATAGTAGTGTGTAGGACCCGACATATAGTAGATTTCCAATAAATAGAAGCTAGTTCCAGACTTGGTGAGTGAGTTCTTACTAGGTACCATTGTAAACACAAAATCAGCAAGTGATTTTGCCGACAGATACTGAAAGCTATGTGCAATGTACCCCAGAGTTACTAAGGAAGCCTCCCCACTATCCCACAAGGCTGTGGGCTCCTTACAATTGCCTGGGTTGTCCTCAGACTGATGGATAGCATTGTCCCTACAAGGTTTTCTTTTTTCTTTAAAAATGTGCATTGAGTGTAAGTACCTAAGGATCTCTGAAGAGCTTGCTGAAGGCCCCCGGACCTACCTATGGTTTGTAACAACCAGTACAATGTCCCTAGAGGACCCCTGCTAGCAGATGTCCCAGTTTTGATGTCCTCAGAATCTGCTCTTGGGAATGAGATTTCTTTCTTGAAACACTTTATTGCTTACTCCTAGAGCTCGATTCAAACCACAGTCTTTCTCTTTGCAGCAGGAGGCTGAGGGCTTATAATTCCCAAATGCTGCACCTGTGGTTCTGGCCTTTTCAGTCTGAATACACTTCCTGATTATTTTCTGACCTGCATTGGCCTTGACTGCCTTATTCAAGCAAGCACCTTAAAAAAAAAAAATTTTTTTTTTTTTTTTTTAACCTGGGTGAAAAGAAATACGGTAAAAGCTGTTGTCACACAGGCACCTCCTGTTTTTGAATCTTTCCTCTTTCTAATACTCAGGTTCCCAGTGTCCTCTGCTTCCCGTGAATAAGAGCTACCAAACCCTTCCTCTGAACCCTTCTTCCCCAATCCAAGCTTATCCATTACAGCTCCATTCTATCTTGTCTCTAATCTTTGCTTGTTGCTGTTAATTGCCACTGAGTCAGCGCTACTCATTGTTGTGTTTTTAGTGCCATCGAGTTGGTACCGACTCATAGGAACCCTGTATAGCGTTTCCGAGGAGTGGTTGGTGTGCTTGAACTGCTGACCTTATGGTTCAAACCAACCTTGTGGTAGAGTGCTTATCCTACAGTGCCACACCAGGGCTCCAGCTCTACTCACAGGGACCTTATATATAACAGAAGGAAATGTCACATGGTCCTGCACCATCTTCAGGATGGTGATCAATTTAAGGCCATTGTTGTGACATGTGTCAATCCACCTCTTCAAGGATTTATGTCCTTTTCTTGGGCCCTCTACTTTACCAAACATAATGTTCTTTTTTAACAAGTGATTTTTCGTGATGGCATGTTCAAAGTAAGCAAGTTAAAGTCTTGCCACCCTTGCTTCTAAGGAACAATCAGGTTGTATTTCTCCTAAAACTGCTTTGCTAGGGAAATGATAACTTAATCCAAGATAAGGATGCATGTAGGATAATTCAGAGTTCACAGTTAGGATTAGGAGAATTTACAATCTCATTATGACTTTACCACTTACTAGCTATGTGGCATTGGGCAAACTACTTCACCTCTCTGGATATTGGTTTCTGCGACTGTGAAATGGAGTGAATAATGCCAATATGACAGGATAGTTGTGATGATTTAAGGGATAATGTGAGTGAGAAAACCTAACAGTAAATGTTGGATCAATTTAAAGTTGAAAATGAATGAACACAATCCTTCTCAAGTCATCATTGTCATTTAAATGTTTCCCTTTGGCTATTATCTCAGAACATATATAGGAATTTCTATTTCAGAAATGTATGGAAGTAGATATAAATCAGGAGTTCAAGAACTCCAGAGGAGTGGCCAGTCAAGGGTACTGTCTTTGTGATGTAATACAGAAAGTAATCATGTGGTGGGAAAGTGAGTAGAGTCAGAAAGCCCATTTTCTAAGACAGTCTCCGGGTTATGAACATCTGAGTTACATACTACCCATAGTTACAAACCAACCCCATAAAAATTTGTGGTACATACAGTGTCTTCTAAGAACAAAAGGAGCTACTTTGTAACACACATAAAAACATTATTATTACTATATTATTATGGTAAAAATGTTTTGAGTATATCTGGAAGGATTTCTTTACTGTTTTTTCATGCATAGAAAGGTAAAATCTATACTATATCCTAAGACAAACATTTGACTAATTGTCGTTAGATATGAACCGTACTCAGTATTCCAAAGTACATACAAATTTTATTAAAATAAAGATTTAGGAATGAAGCATTCATAATCTGGACACTGCTAACTTCTTGTAGGAAAAGCCAACCTCCAGGAAATAAACCGCTCATCACTGATGTTCCAGGAGTGCAAACTGAACCGACTACCACAACAGTTCCTTCACCACTCCTACAAAACCCATCCATTCAGTCATGCATTTCCGAGTTTTGATATTTTTTTTTCTGCTTGCTCTTCTATCTTAGCAGTATTGAGAGATTTGGCTTCCAGATCTCTAGTGTTGGCTTCCATCTCTTCAATTCTACTCTTTTGCCCTTTCAGTGTATTGTCCATTTCTGATATTCTATTATTAATCATTTGGATTTCTTTTTGCAGGTATTGAATTGTTTCCAATGCTGTGCCTTTCTTATTTGATTGCTCCTATAGCACTTTCCTGGCTTCTTCCTTATTTTTCCCAAACCCTCTGTGAAGTGTTTGGATACATTTCAGTTTCACTTTTCTGAATTTCTTCTCAGGCATTTCCAAAGGCTGCCATCCTTCCAATGTGATGTCTAAGTCTATTTCCTGCTCATTTGTCTCAGTCACTTATTCTTGTTTCTGTACATGGGCTGATATGGTCAGCTGTTTCTTGGGCATCTTCAGTAGTTGGCTCAATAATTAGATGAATGTATTTGATGTTTTATTATGCTTTCTGATTGCCTCAGGTAGATGTGATCAAAAGATGGGCTGCCCTTTTCACTCTTCCTATTTGTTTACAATTTTCAGAATGAATGAATAAATTAGAAGAGACATACCATTTTTATAACTAACTTCCTTCTAAAGAGGGTAATTATATTCAATAGACGTATTTGGTCTGGGAAGCATCTAAGTGAAAGTTTGGGAAAGGAGCTCTGGTAAGTGATTTGCCACAGAGCCTATTAGCAGCCCAATGTCTAATGCACAGTGGCACCAATGCTCATTATACTTTTATCAGAAACCTCTTAATTCTCTATCCCACTATCTTAGAACTTATTTGTGTCCTCAGGATTAGTAAAAGATTCCATGTGTTTGATAGAGCTCCAATCATGTGGTCTATGTTCCAGGCCTGCAGAAGGAAGTAAAGGAAGGACAATATAACTCACATCTTCCCTTTAAAAGTCTCCCCCAACACTTTTGTTTATATCTCATTGGCCACATTTAGCTGCAAAGGATGATGGGTAGTAGTTATGTGACCACTCCTAACTGCAAGGGATGCTAGAGTAGATAATCTTTATTTTTGATTAAGGAGAAGGGACAGAAAAGCAAGTATTTAAAATGTTGGATCCAACTCTACACCCAAACCTCAGCCAAAGATTTCCAATGGGAGGGTGATGGAAGGAAACACAAGAGGTGGGCTGGGTTACAAGTTGGGAATAAATGTATTTTTATAGATTTGAGAAAATATATCACTAGTATAAATACATTCTTAGTTGGTCTATCTTAAAATAACAAGAATTTTCAGAGAAAAAGAAAGGTTCAAGAAACACAACGAAAGAAAATTACAGAGAGGAAGACAGAGGAATAGTACTCTTAGCCTACATCACAATTGACTTGATCATCAGAGCTTCTCATTGCTCTTCAGATAAAGGCCACAATCTTCAGGGGGGGGCTCACAGGCCTGTTTGTCATCTGGAACCTACTCATTTCTAATCACTTTTCCCATGAATGAAATCACACCAAATCACTAATGATGACTACAACTAAGCCCAGCTATTCCTGTCTCCATGCCTTGGCATAAACTTTCACTCTGCCTAGAGTATCCATCTTGCTATCTTTTAGAACAAGGCCCTCTTTTCCTTCAAGGCCACCTCTTTGAGAAGGCTTCCCTGTCCCTTGCCAAACACAAGTGTTTATTCTGTCCTCCGTGTCCACAGGACACTTTGAACCTCCCCACCATTTCCATGAGACTCTGGGTGTGGTGCTGTAGGATAAGTACTGGACTGCTAAGCACATGGTTGGCAGTTCAAACCCACCAGCTGCTCCTTGGAAACCCTACAGACGGTAGCTATGAGTCAGAACCAGCTTGATGTCACTTAACAACAACAGCGGCAACCATTCCCATGGGGCAGAATATTTAGCACCATCACTGTAGAAAGTACACTGGACTCACAGTAGCCACTCAGTAAATGCTTATGGGGAAAAAATGGGAAAGAGAAAACCGGTACAACATGAGGAAAGATATTAAATATTGCGTTAGTATTCTGGAGTAGATGGGGATATTTTTTAAATTCTCAGGAGCATTATGTAAAAAGAAGAGCTTCAAAGGCAGTCAATGTGCTGTTAAGAACTACATTTCTTACTACAAATGCTGAGAAAGCAGGTGAGCAATGGAGGCACTCAGGCAGAATAAGAGTTAGGATTTGAACTGGGCTGACTGGGTGGTAGAGTTAACATGCTCATCTGCTAACTAAAGGTAGGAGATTGGAGCCCACCCAGAGTCACCTCAAAAGAAAGGCCTGGTAATCTACGTCATTAAAGTCAGCCATTGAAAGCCCTGTGGAGCACAGTTCTATTCTGACATACATGAGATTCACCATGAATTGGAATTAACTTGGTTTGGTGGCAACCAGAGCTGGAACTGGAACCCATGACTGGGATGAAAAGAAAAAGAGAAGCAAAAGTGTTGTGTTATCATGGTATAAAGTCCAAAATCATGCAATTTCCTCCCACTTTGTCACAGTTTTTGCAAACAAATTACAGAGTTTATTTCCCTAAATATTTCAAACTGGCCTGACCCAGGGGAGTGGAGAAGTAGCAACAGTGCCACTGTGCTAAGTTCAGAGACCTTTCTACTAGATATCTAAAGTAGAAAGAGCCTTGTGTCTGCCATTCGATAGCAGATCTTCTTTCAGTGACACAGAGATACCTGGAAAACCTTCTAATTGTTGTTAGCTGCTGTTGATTTGGTTGAAATTCACAGCCACCCTATGTCACAAGAAAAAGATACACTACCCAATTCAGCAGCATCCTCACAACTGTTACCATGTTTGAGTCTGTTGTTGCAACCACTGTGTCAATGCATTTTGCTGGGGGTCTTCCTCTTTTTCGCTCTCTACTTCATCAAGCATGATGTCCTTCTCCAGGGACTGGTCCCTCCTGATAGCATGTCCAAAGTATATGCCATCCTGATTACTAAGAAGCAGTCTGACTGTACTTCTCCCAAAATAGGTTTGTTCATTCTTTTGGCAATCCCTGGCCTATTCAATGTTCTCCACCAATAACATATTCTTCTTCTTTATTTATTGTCTAGCTTTCACACCCACATAAATGACTGAAAATATCATGACTGGACTCTGTACTCCATAGCCTTCAAATGACATCTTTGATCTTTAACACTTTTTTGTCTCCCCAAAGCAACAGTTACTTAGCCATTGATTTCCAAACCATTTAATTTAGAAGACTGGCATTTCAAAATCATCCATCTAGGTTGACATGGGTTAACACACATGGCATTGTCAGGATATACAAGGACAATAGCCAGTTACCAAAAAAGAAATCCATGATTCTTCAACAGTCACAACCCAAAAAAGAAAAAAAAGAAGTTACAAGTATCAACACTTCAGATGCATTGCATTTAAAAGGTTTTCATTTAAAGAGGCAAAACAAGGCTCTACTGAAACTTCACTTAAACTGTTTATTATAAAGTTTATGGGAAGGAGCAAGTTGTCTCTTTGCATCAGCTTCCCCTAACAGTTTTCCACGAACTGAAGAAAGAGGTGGCTGGAAGGGGGTAAGTTCATTTTTGCATGCACAAAATAACAAAACACTATCAGCTTGCTTAAAATGATGTTTAAATATCAATTGTAGCCTGTGTTGACGAATTCTCCTTTATAAACATCCCCACTGGATTTTGCCTGATTTTCTGATCAATAGGCAAGGTAAGATGCCTCATTCAGAATACACTTGTCTGCACAATCCAAAAAAAGGGAGTCCTGTGGGCTCAAAGCAACCAATCAGTCCAGCAATGTCCATGAAGATTTATCTGAAACTGTTCCTCGAGGGACAAAAGAGAGCACATCTGAGTAGCTGTGCTGCCGATACAGACAGGTTTAGCACTAGATATTTTCGTGATTTGTGACAGGGTAAAAAATCAGTAATAAAGGGTGTAGATGGGTGAAGAGAGAGCCAAGGACCCAAGGGATCTTTAGTTGCCTTCTCCTGTTTGTTTATCCTGCTGGTCGCTTGTCCAGAGGA
Source organism: Chrysochloris asiatica (assembly GCF_000296735.1). NCBI lineage: Eukaryota > Metazoa > Chordata > Mammalia > Afrosoricida > Chrysochloridae > Chrysochloris > Chrysochloris asiatica. The sequence goes on along the minus strand of NW_006408524.1, from coordinate 13,301,194 downwards.
TGAGATTGTGTCGCAGCAACTACAAGATGAGTGTGGAGTCCTTATAGGAATCCTCGTTCAGTGTGTTTGTTTGGCTAGGAGGCAGGCCTCTTCAGGCGCATTCTGGATCTCATAGTAGAACACGGAGAAGTTGAGGGCCAGGTCCCGCCGTATGGGGTGGTCGGCTGCATGAACTCTGCTGATTTCAAAGGCTTCTTTATAGACAGCCTCAGAAGCTTCGACCACACTGTTTTTCTTCTCCCCCGCAGCTAGCTCTGCCAAGTAGTCGTAGTGTACACCTTTCATTTACAGGCAAAAGTCCATGCTATCGTACTGGTCATCATTGTAGTTCTTGATGAGGAAATTGTCAAGCAGAGCCAGGACATCATTGCAAACTGTTTCCAGCTCTTTCTCAATCTCTTTCCGGGAAGTGTTAACCTTCTCCAACTTCTTATCATTTTTATCAGCCATTGTTTTCTGCTCAATGCTGCTGTTGATCTTCTAGGAAGATCCCCTGGCACCAACCACATTCTTGTAGGCCACATGGAGGAGATTTCCATCTTCACTGGAGAGAGGCTCACTGATCTCTGTCAAAGCCTTAGTAGCCCAGACCAGCTCATCTTAGTGCTCCGCTTCCTAGGCTAGCTGTGTGGGTTGCAGCAGCTGCCGCGGGTCTCCCATGTAGTCCTGGCTCACATGGGCCTACACCACCAGCTTGCTTGTTCACTGCTCCCGGTGACCAAGGAGGCCACTGCTCACTGCCTCTGGCTGCAGCAGCATCCTATTCCACGCTCTTAGGCTTCCCTACGTGCAGTCTCTTTAACACTTTAAAGAGGTCTTTTGCAGCAGATTTATGGAATGCAATATGTCATTTGATTTCTTGACTGCTGCTTCCAAGAATGTTTATTGTGGATCCAAATAAAATGAAATCCTTGACAACTTCAGTCTCCATTCATCATGCTGTTGTTTATTAGTTCAGTTGTGAGAATTTGCCTAATGTTGGACAAATTACTTTATGCCATGATTTGAGACCAGTTTCAAGTGGGAGGGAGACAAGCAACAGAAATGGAAATCACTGTGTGGACAAAGCAGATGAGAGCAAGGCAACTGGGGACCCAGCTTAAGAGGCCCAAACAGGAAGTGTCAGTTGGAATTGGCCTGCCTTTGTCTCTTCTCCCCATGCCCCAAATGTTGTTGCTGTTAAGTGTTGTCAAGTTAATTCTGACTCGTAGCAACACTATAAAGCAGGGGTGGAGAATCTGTTTTCTGCCAAGGGCCCTTTGGATATTTATAATATCATCCACAAGCCGTATAAAATTATCAACTTAAAAATTAAACAGCAGGGGAGACGTATAAGAATGCCTAAACATGCTGTCAGTACCCATTTGACCTAGCCTCAATGACTTGATGATCAGAACTAGACTTTGTTATTGTTGTTAGATGCCATCGAGTCGGTACCAACTCATAGCGATCTTACACACAGCAGAATGAAACACTGCCCGATCCTGGGCCAATCTCACTACTGTTGCCAC
>NW_006408524.1:13296227-13299118 GCF_000296735.1 Chrysochloris asiatica | reverse complement strand
CAATTAGTCATAATAACAATTACTCACTATTGAATCATAATAATCTTATCCCTGTTTCTTTTTACCAGACCCATCTAGACAAGATGAAAAGTACTCAGCGGGGACTCTACCTTTCCTCACACACTCTGAAACTAAACTCCCTCTTGAAAACTTGTAAGCCAGTTACTTCATGCCTTTATTACCTCCTCATTTCAGATAGCCAACGTCTAAGTTGTCTGTCCCTATCAACCCTGTATTCAGAGGGAATAGGATCGATCCTTGATGTGAAGACTCCTTCCCTCTCTTTTGGTACCTTGAGCTACTACATCCATAAGTATAGGCAAAGTTCATCATATTGTAGCAATTTACACTTGTTTCCTTTATCAAAATTTGTTTTTTTATCTTCCTCTGGTCTAGTTCTGCTATTCTAAAAACCTTATGAATAGCAGAACTAGATTTTCCTACCTCTCCTAGTTCCACATACCACCTTTAACTGCCCTGACTCATGTGATATAAAAAGCTTCGCTCACACCCCTCGAGTGGAAAAAAAAATTACTCCCCAGCTGGCCGCCACTGGCCACAGCTGTGTTTCATCCTTTGTAGGTTAATTCCCTTGTGGGTAAACCATCTCTTGTATTATCTTTTCTGTAATAAAGTAATGTCTCTGGAAATTAACCCTGGTCAGTTCTTTCATTTAGTCTCTCAGCACCTATGTACTCAGAAAACTTTTTTCCTTCTGGGCTCAAAACCCAACACCCAGGCTTGGAGTTCAGATTTTGAATCATTCCGATTTTGTTATTGTTTTCAGGGTACTGAATTTCCATTTGAGTTGAAGAAAACCTTTTGGAAAGAGGTGGTGGCAATGGTTGCCTCACATAGGGAGTGGATTTAGGTGTTGTACTGAAACCATTATATAAGTAAAGGTGTCAGTGTGGGTGGGATGCATGGCAGGCTATAAAACACATCCGGAGACAATCAGCCAGTGACCCTTGAATTCCACCTGGTAGGGACATAGTTCACTCTCAAACAGCAAAAAGAGAAACCTTCTTTCCTGTGATGTTAGCTCTGAAACTTAGATTTTAAAAAGTGTTTATTGGGTCAAAGGTTGAGAAATCTTATCAGTTGCTTTAAGCAAACCTTTGCAAATCAGTCGATGAAAATCCTTTGGATCATAAATTATATGATTATGAATGGAAAGAATCAGTTAATGACTTTTCTCCCCCATTTTCTCTCATATGTGAATTTTTAATATAAATATAAGGATATAAAGCTTTGATGAAAATCTAAATGATTTAGTAAATAGCTTTCAAAATTTCAGCATTTGTTTCAGCATTCAGTAACTGTTCATTTTTTCCTGTTCACTGTCAATATTTGTTTTGTTTTGTTTTAACAAGACCCTATAAACTTCTTGTTAAGATTATTGGTAAAAGAAGTCAAAGTCAACCCAATTTAATAGTTTCTGTTTTCGTCATATTGAGAAGTGGCTGGTGAGTTTGAATCACCAACCTTTCAGTTCCAACAGACTCTGTGAGCCAGTGCTTATCCTACAGTACCACACCAGGACTCTGCTTTGTTTATAGGGTCCTAGAAAATGCTTTATTTATTTATTCTTTCAATGCCTATTTATTGACCATGTACTGAATGAATGGTTTAAACTCAGGAAAAGTATGCATCGAGGTTGTATCCTTTCACTATACTTATTCAATCTGTTGTTGTTGACGTTCAGTGTCTTCGAGTTAGTTCTGACTCATAGCAACCCTGTACAGGGTTTCCGAGGTTTAAATGTCTGCAGTAGCAGAAACCTTCATCTTTCTCCCACGGAGAGGCTGGTGGGCTTGAACCACCGACCTTGTGGTTCACAGTCCAATGTGTATTTTATGAAGCCACTGCATTCCCCTATTCAATTTATATGCCGAGCAAATCATCCAAGAACCTGGTTTGCATGAAGATAAACATGTCATCAGTATTGGAGGAAGAGTCATTACAAACTGCAGTATATAGATGACACAACCTTACTTACTGAAAACAAAGAACTTGAAATACTGATGAAGCCTTCAGTATGGATTGCATTTCAATATAAATGGAGAAAAGATTGAAGTTGTCTAATAGTTCAATTCGCTTGGCTCCACAATCAATGCTCATGGAAGTAGCAGTCAAGAAACCAAATGACATACTATATTAGGCAAATCTGCTGCAAAAGACTTCTTTAAAGCATTCAAGAACAAAGAGATCAGTTTGAGGATTAAGGTTTGCCTGACTTAAGCTATGGTATGTTCAATCTCCTCATATGCATCTGAAAGTTGGACAATGAATGAGGAAGACCTGAGAAGAACTGATGTATTTTAATCAACAAGTTTGTCTTGAAAGTGGTTCCGCCAGAATGCTCCCTAGATGTGAGAATGGTGTACTTTGGATGTATCAGGAAGGACAAACCCCTGGAGAAGGACATCCTGTGTGGAAAAGTGGAGGATCAGAGAAAAAGAAGACCCCCAAGGAAATGGATTGGCACAGTGGCAGCAGCAATGGGCTCAAACACAATTGTTAGGTTGGTGCAGAATTAGATAGTGTTTTGTTCTTTGTGCTTAGGGTCACTATGAGTCAGAACCAACTCTATAGCACCTAACAACAACAACTGGGTGTCAGACACTGTTGTAGGCATGTGAGTTAGGAAACTTACAAAGATCTCTGCCATCACAGAGTTAACATTCTTCTGGATATGCTGCTGACTCACTGGCCATCTGGAAAAGCAATTTATGTAAATACAGTTAGATCACTTTTGTCATCATTCAGCAACATGATCAGAGGAGACAGCTATATGTAAAGTGTCTCCTTGAGAAACTCACAACCTTCCATTCCCAGAAACAGAAAACTAAATTGTGTTATATTACATTGTCCTTTGAGTGGTTGTTAGC
>NW_006408524.1:13293878-13294800 GCF_000296735.1 Chrysochloris asiatica | reverse complement strand
TGAGAGAGCTTTGTTGTGTAAGTTTGCATTTCCCTTTGCCATTTGCAAAATCTATTGAACACTCTTTTCAGCCATTCAGAGAAAGAACCATTCAGAGTGTTGGTGTTTTGACTTTTAATGTTAATTGTCTTCCTTTTCCCTGCCTTGGAGAGAAAGCTTTCACAGAGTTTGTTGTTTTTTGTTGTTAAGTGCTGTCAAGTCGGTTCTGACTCATAGCGACCCTGTATAGGGTTTCTAAGGAGCAGCTGGTAAGCTTGAACCACCTACCTTGTAGTTCAAAGGTTTTGCAGTCTGGTGCATTAACCCACAGAGCCACACCAGTTTTCCTTTCACAGGGTAAAATGGTGAAATTAGTTTGAAATTCAGTTGTCATTGTGGTAGGCTGAACAATGCCTGTCAAAAGTGTCTACATTCTAATTCTCAGAGCTAGTTAATATATACTTTATATGGGAAAGGGAATTGTGATTAAGTTAGGGATCTTGAGAGAGGAAGAGTATCTTCAATTATCTGGGTAGACCCAATGTAGCCACAACAGTCCTTATAAGAGGGAAATATGAAGGAGAAATATGAAGAAGAAATATAATGATGGAAGCAGAGGTCACAGTGACATGAGGAAGAAGCCACAAGCCAATGGCTGCAAGTGGCCTCTAAAACAGGAAAAAAAATGATCAAATAGATTCTCCCCTGGAACCTCAAGAAGAAATGCAGTTTTGCTGACACCTTGATTTATCTTCTAATTCCGTTTTGGGCTTTTGATCTCCAGAACTGTAAAATAATAAATCTGGAATATCTTAAGCCACTAATGGAGTTCTGATATGGTACTGAAGTGCTAACCACAAGGCCAACAGTTCAAACCTCTTTGGAAATCCCATACAGGTTCAATATGAACTGGAACCAATTCAACAATACTTAACAACAACAA
>NW_006408524.1:13278919-13292518 GCF_000296735.1 Chrysochloris asiatica | reverse complement strand
AACAACAACAATTGACTGCTAATCCCAAAGGTCTGAACTTCAAACCCATCAGTTGCTCTGTGGCCAAAAAAAAAAAAAAAAAAAAGAGGCTTTCTGCTCTCAAAGATTTACAGCCTCAGAAACTCTATCCAGAGTTGCTATGAGCTGATAACAGCTCCAATGGCATTTAACAACAAAGACAAAGTTCAAGGTAATTAGCTACAACAGCAGTAGGAAACTAATAATATTTTCATTCAAAAAGAACAATGTTAAAGTAGAAGCAAGATTGGACTTCCTAAGGAACCTACTTCTGCTCGGTTCTCCAAAGTATATGTACCATAAAGTATCCTGGAGACCATTAAACTATGCATGGCTGTTTCTCCCCACAGATCAACTTCAGATTGTTTTGATGCTGCAATTCTTGTGTGTACTTTTTATTATTTTACTCACTGGTCCCTCACTGTTTTCTTGTAGACATTCTATATCTTTCTCTCTGCTTTGATTTGGTATCTTCAATCTATTGTGGCCTCAAAATTAAACAAGTTATGATTGACTTTCGAGAAAAAGATCATAGGGTGAGGGAGAGCTGAAAGGACCCTCCCATAAAAGACCACATAAACTGTAAAAATAGATTGTGGCATCTTTTGACCCCAAAGGCTCTTCAGTTATTTATTTTGCCTAAATTCTGTTTCTCATCTACGTTCAGGATACTTGTGGATTCTCCAAATTAATGAAATTGTTGTAGTTTTATTGCTGTTGTTGTTGGGTGCCATCGAGTCGGTACCGACTCATAGCGACCTTATGCACAGCAGAATGAAATACTGCTTGATCCTGGGCCAACCTCACTACTGTTGCCACGCTTGAGTCCATCGATGCTGCCACTTGGCCAATCCATCCTGCTGGGGGTCTTCCTCTGTAGTTTTGTTATGTGCCTCCAAGTCGGTTCTGACTTATAGTGACCCTATGTATGGCACAACAAACACTACCCAGTCCTGCGCCATCCTCACAATTGTTGTTATGTTTCAGCCCATTGTTGCTGCCAGAGTGTCAACCCGTACATTGGGAATCTTCCTCTTTTTCACTGACCTCCCACTTTACAAAGTATGATGTCCTTCTCCAGGGACTGGTCCCCACTGACAAGATGTCCAAAGTATGAGAGATGTAGTCTCACTAACCTGGTTTCTAAGAAACATTCACACCAGGACTCTTATTTTGGTATGCCTTGTTAGGATAAGCACTGGACTGTTAACCACAAGGTTGGCAGTTCAAACTTACCAGACACTTCTGGGAAACCATACACGGAGTCACTGTGAGTCTGAACCAACTCCTGGTGTGGTCCTGTAGAATAAGCAATGGACTGCTAGCTGCAAATTCAACGGTTCAACCCCATCAGTTGTTCCTCAAAAACCCTTTGCAGAGTCACAAGAGTTGGAACTAATTCTATGGCACTTAACAAAAGCAGTATTCCATCAATTCCTGGAGCCTTGCTTTTAACAGTGCCTTTAATGTAGATTGCATTTCTTCCTTCAGTACCATTGATTCTTGCAATGGTTGAGCACTGACCAATTATTAAATCTTTTTGATACCATGATTGTGCATATATCCCAACTTTTTATGATGCTTTCTGCTTTATTAATATTTTGTCCACAGAATTCTTCAATATTGAGCTTTTTCTTCAATTCTCTCAGTGGTAGAAATGCTGAGCATACTCCAGGTCTTTGCATTATTTCATTATAATACTTGACTTTGTCTTCTTTAGTTACCCGTTGAAATTTTCTGTTTAGTTCTTTTAACTCATCATTTCTTCCAGACGCTTTAGCTTCTCTATACTCAATACCAAGTTTCAGAGTCGTCTAACATCCGTTGTCATCTTTTCTTTCTTTCCGATCTTTTTAATCATCTTTTGTTTTCTTCATGTATGATGTTCCTGATGTTATCCCATAATTCTTCTGGTCTTTTATCACTAGTGTATAATGCATCAGATCTGTTCTTGAGTTGATCTCTAAATTCAGGTGGGATACATTTCCTTCTTTCCAAGTCCTCTTCTGAATCTAGCTTGAATTTCTGGCAGTTCCCTGTCCATGTATTGTTGAAGTCATTTAAAAATTATCTTCAGTAGAAATTTACTTACATATGATATTAATGATATTGTTAGATGATTTCTGTATTTCATTAGGCCACTTTTCTTTGGAATAACCACAAATACGGATCTCTTACAATCAGATGGCCAGGTAGCTGTTTTCCAAATTTCTTGGCATAGAGGAGTAAGCATCTCTAGTGCTTCCACAGTCTCTTGAAAACTTTCTATTTGTATACCACCAGTTCCTAGGACGTTGTTTGTCATCTCTGCCTTCCATGCAGCTTGGACTTCTTCTTTCCGTATCATCAGTTCATTATAATATGTTACCTCTTGGCAACGAGACTGTGTATACCTTCCATCTTCTTTTTATGCTCTCTGTATCATATAATATTTTGTTCATGTTGGTGGTGTTGCTGTTAAGTGCTTTCGAGTTGGTTCCTACTTATAACGGCCCTATATAGGGTTTCCAAGGAGCGGCTGAATTTGAACCACTGACCTTGTGGTTTAAATTGACCTTTCGATCTAGTGTGCTATCCGTCAACAGGACTCCTTCAATATTGCAATTCAAGCTTTGAATTTTGTCTTCATCTCTTTCAGCTTGGGAAATGCTGAGCATATTCTTCCCTTTTGGTTTTCTAACTCCCAGTCTTGCACATTTCATTATAATACTTGACTTTGTCTTCTTGAGCTGCCATTTGAAATTTTTTATTCAGCTCTTTTATCGGCTCATGTCTTCTATTCAGTTTAGCATCTCTACTCTCAAGAGCAAGTTATAGAGTTTTTTCTGATATCCGTTTTGGTCTTTTCTTTCTTTCTTGTCTTTTTAATGGCCTTTTGTGTTTTTCCTGTATGATGGTCTTGATGTCATCCCACAATTCTTCTGGTCTTTGGCCATTAGTTTATAATGCATGCAATTGTTCTTGAGATTGTCTCTAAATTCAGGTGGGATACACTCAAAGTCATATTTTGACTCTCATGGAGTTGTTTTACTTTTCTTCAGCTTCATATATATAAGCAGTTGATGGTCCATTCCACAGTCGGCCCCTGAGCTAGTTTTGGTTGATGATATTAAGCTTTCCACTGTCTTTTCCAACAGATGTAGTCAATTTGACTCCTACATATTCCATCTGGTGGTGTCTGTGTGTATAGTCATCTTTTATATTATTTTAAAAAGATATTTGGCATGAATAAATCATTGGTCTTGCAAAATTCACCCATGTGCTCTCCAACATCATTTCTGTCACCAAGACCATATTTTCCAATTACTGACATCCTTCTTTGTTCCCAAGTTTTACATTCCAATAACCAGTAGTTATCAATTCATCTTGATTACATGTTTGATCAATTTCAGACTGAAGAAGTTGGTAGAATTCTTCAATTTCCTCATCCTTGGCTTCAGTGGTTGTTGGGTAAAATAGTCCTAGTAACCAGTCTTGCTATTGGAATATGGATATTACCCTATCACAGACATCCATCACAGACTTCAAGATAGATCCTGAAATGCTCTTTTTGATGATGAATGTAATGCTATTCCTCTTCAATTTGTCATTCCCAACGTAGTAGACCATATACTTCTCTGATTCAAAATGATCAATACCAGTCTTTTTTAGCTCACTAATGCCTAGGATATTAATCTTTAGGTGTTCCATTACCTTTTTTTTTTTTTAATGATGTCGAATCCTCAGAAACCCTGTATAGATTCTCTATGGGTTGTAACCAATTCAATGGCATTTAACAACAACAATAACATACTTCATACATTCCATATTCTGACTATTAATGGATGTTCATGGTCACTTCTTCCCATTTTGAGTTGTGCCCCATCAGAAAATTAATGTCCCAAAAGTTTGCTCCATTCATGTCATTAGGTCAACTATTCCGAGGAAGCAGTTCTTCCCCAGTCATATTTTGTGTGTCTTCCAACCTGAGGCACTCATCTCGCTACTCATGAGATTTTCAGTATGGAAGCTCTGCTGAAATCTCCCTATCATAGGTGATGAAGCTGATATCTCAAATACCAGTGGCATAGCTTCTAACATCACAGCAACATATCAGCTACCACTGTATGACAAACTGACAGATGAGTGGTGGACATTTATATGTAGATAAATAAAACTTGATTAGAAGAGTGCTTACCAGTCATATTACCTTGTGCATCACTGCTGGTCTTTGTATCTCAGTGTCTCCCATTGTCAAATGGCCTTCATCACACCTGCCCTCTCTTTTCTGCTTGATCCTCACAATGGTCAGATGAGGGTAATACACGAGAGGACTTTTATGTTTGAGGTATAAAGCATGATAGAATTATACTTGCTATCAAAAGTCACAATGAGAGTTTTATTTATTTCTACCAGTGTTTGGATAAATCAAGGTATTCTTTAGCTTGTTTGGTAGAAATCCAGTCACCATTTTCTTATTATTTATTTCTGTAGCTAATACTGGTTGAGCATCTATGATGTGCCAGCTACGGCCTAAGGATATCAGATGCCCTGGAGTTGGAGTGCCCTGATGAATATAACCTGGGAATCACTCATCCCTGAATCTGAAGTCTCTCTGCACATTTACACCTTACTTTGTCCGATTCTAGCTTCCTCATCTACAAAATGAGACTACAGTCCTTCACCTAATGGGCCTGCTGTAAGACTTAGCTACTAAAAACAGAATGTTCCAGGCACATGCTAGTCACTCCCTGTATGTTTGATAGGTATAATACTTTGAGGCTGTTGACACAGTATGAAGGATCCCTGGTGGTTCAATGGTTTAACTCTTGCCGGCCAACTGAAAGGTTGTCAGTTCAAACTCACCAGCAGATCCATAGGAGAGTGATGTGGCAGTTTGGTCCTGTAAAGATTACAGCCTTGGAAGTTTTATGGGGGCACTTCTACTCTGTCCAATAGAGTGGCTATGAGTTGGAATCATCTCGATGGCAATAGGTAACTCAGTAGGTTTTCATCTGTGGTAATCCTAAATCTTAATGTCTTGCAGCTATCATATTGATTGAAACCTGGTGAGTTCAGTACGCAGTTCCTTCTACGGGCCACAAGACTTACAGATCTAAATAAGAAGAACATGACAAGAGAGAATTTCAGTTGAGGCAGAAAGGGGAGAGGGAAGCCTGTCCTTTTTGAGTAAACAAAGTTGAGGAAGAGAAATGAATGAGATATTGGAAAAGCAAGCAGTGAGATATACATACATCGTGTGACTTCTTCCATCTAGTCCTAATTGAGTCTCTTAAGTCTCAGAAAGATTGAGGGGATTTCCAGGAGCACAGGGATTTTTACGCTGCTCTCTGTTTTGGGCCCTGGGAGGGGACTATCAGCTGGCTATTAGGAAGGACAGACTAGAAATTCTCATGCAACAGTTGATGTTGCAGTCAACAAGCAGGATTTCTTCTTCCTCAGGGAAACCTCAGCTTGACACTTAAAACTTTTCGGTTGACTAGGTGACGCTCACTCAGATTAAGAATAATCTCAAAATCAGGATAATCTCCTTAATTTAAAGTCAACTGATTGTACATGGCAACCACATTTACCAAATGTCTCCATCACCACACTTAGACTATGGTTTGACTGGATAACTGGACACAATAGCTTAACTATAAGGAGCTCTGGTAGCATAGTGGTTATGAATTGGGCTACTAACATCAAAGTCAGCAGTTCAAAACTACCAGCCATTCTGCAGGAGAAAGATGATGCTTTCTGATCCCATAAAGATTTACAGCCTCGGAAACCCTATGTAGGGTCACTATGAGTCTGAACTGATTTCACAGCACACAACCACCAACATAGCTTAGCTATAGGGGCCCTGATGGTACAATGGTTAAGTGCCTGACTGCTGCTGAAAGTCAGTGGTTCGAACCCACCCATCATATCTGTGGGATCTAAGAATTTAGACTATATGAAAAATAATATGGCATCAGGATTGGAAGAAGTTTCATTAACAACCTGCAAGCTGTGATATGCTTATTAACAACCTGTTGATCAGCTCCTGTATAGATAAAAGTCAAGGAAATCCTATAAGGCAGTTGGATTCTGTCCCGTAGGGTTTCTATGAGCTGGAATCAATTCCATGGCATACAACAACAATAGCCTAGCCACGTTGTCACAGAAAACCAACTGTCACAGTTACTAAGTCCACTCAGAGAGCAGGGAGAGCTTCTCTGAGGAGGCAGTATGGGAAGTATATCTGACTTTTACAAAGAAGGAGGTTCTCCCAGGTTTTCCATGGTTGACTTCCCAGAAGTAGATTGCAAGGTCTTTATACCAAGTTATTTCTGGGGAAACTTGAACCACCAACCTTCTGGTTACCACCTGAACTTGTGCCACCCAAGCACTTCATGAGTCAAGAGAGTCAAGTAGCTGGGAACTGCTTTCGGTTTGAAGACTTTCCTTGGTCAGAAACTCTGAGTTACTGAAGCCAGGTTTGTCTGGTTACAACTTGCAGAACTCCATGGGAGTTAGTTTGAACAAAGTCATAAACCTCAATGGAAGGATGCTGTGGGAGCTCATGGATTGCAAGAGCGCACAGAAGAGACAGAGCCCACAGAGTCTCTGTGTCCCCCTGAGCCTCTGCTTCATTCTTTCCCACTATTTGGACTATCTTCTTACATCTCCAACTCAGAAGACCACCATATGGTACAGGTCAAATTTCTTTCAGTCTCTGTTGAAATTCCCCATAAGGGACTCATTTGCTCTTAGAGATCCCTAAGCAATGGTGTGGGTGGAAGGGAAGGGATGAGATGTGACTAAGTGATTCAAGCTTCCTTAGCTGGGTGTAAAGAAGGGCCTGGCATTCAACTGAATTAAGCCAACTCTAGAGCCAAGGAGCTCTGGTAGCGTAGTGGTTACGAATCGGGCTGTGAACCTTGAGGTCAGCAGTTCGAAACTACCAGCTGTTCCATGGGAGAAAGACGAGGCTTTCTGCTCCCGTAAAGATTTACAGCCTCAGAAACCCTGTACAGGGTCGCTATGGGTTGGAACCAACTCCACAGCACATAACAACAACAACAACAGAGCCAAGGAAGAGTCGCTAGGTGGTGCCAATAGCTAACACAATGAACTATTAACCAAAAGGTTGGAGGTTGCAGTCCATCCACATGTGCTTCAAAAGTAAGACTTGATGATCTGCTTAAAAATCAACTGTTGAAACCTCAATGGGGCAAAACTCTACTCTGATACACAAAGGGTCATTTTGAGTTGGGATTATCTCAGTGACAGCTGGTACAGGCAGCAGAAAGGAGACTTATTTGAGGATGAAGAGTAGGAGTGTGTGGAGACAAGTCTGGGAAACCCTCTCCTATTAGACTTGGGCAAGCACCATCAGCATTCTTTTGGCCCTAAACCAAGAAACAGCTCGAAGGGGTGGCAACAGGACTGCCCAGGACATTGTATTTCATTCTTTTATTATGTTACCTTAATGAAATTAAGCAGAACTGTCAGTAAGGCAAAATAAAATGAATGGTGGGGACATTAGCCAAAGACAGAAAATTGCACATTTAAACATTACACTGGAATTTCACAAGTTAAGGTAGTGATTTTCTCACAGCTCCTTAATGAGTCTTAGGGAAAAAAAATGATACACTTTTAATGTGATTTTGATCGCTTTCTTCTCAGGTCAGCCCAAGAAGTTTCTCATAATGCTGAATTATTCATTTTAAAAAGAAGTTAACATAAATAGAAGTGTAGGTCCTGGAGTTTCCAATGTGGCCTTTTAGCAACTTGTGGGGAGGAGATGGAGAACTTGAGAGTGGGGAAGGTGCGAAGCAGCCACAAAGAGTGGCTTTGTTCCTTTCCAGAACCCTGGAGATTCCGACAGGTAGTTTTGGGCATTGTGTGCAACCTAATGTTCATCAATACTCTGTGGTCTGAAACCAATTGGAACACAGCTGTGGTCAGCAAAGTTAGGCTTATTAACCATACCACACACTATGAAGAACTTGGCATCATTTCAAAAGGGAGAATTAAGGAAGGATGCTTAAAGTTTTTGCTATGATGCCAAACAGAGGAACATCCTAAGTTGGACTAGGAAGAAAGACTTGGTAATTTATTTTCAAAAATCAGTGAATGAAAACCCTATGAATCATAACTGTTTGATCTACAACCAGTCACGGGGATGGCCTAGGACTGGGCAGTGTAATGTACTATTGTGCATGAAATGTACAGTGTAATGTACTATTGTGCATGAAATGTACAGTGTAATGTACTATTGTGCATGAAATGATGATGAGTCAGAGTCAACTAGATTGCAGATAAGAACAACAACAACAATTTAAGGGTATGGAGGCTGGAGTTTGTCATCAGACCATCTTGGCAGGATTTTATCAGATATTGTTAACTTAAAGATTCTAGGAAAAGTGTGTGGACTTATCTTTGGAACACGCAAGAAGCTGTATGGAATTAATGTCAGATCAGTTTTTCTGTGGTTTAATCTCAAAGCATGTGAGTCTAAAGGAAGCAGTGTTTCAATAATTTTGACCTTAGATTGACTACGATGCGAACCATCCTCTGGCACAATTTATCTATTTTGCAAGTCAGGCTTATGTTTTGCAAGTGGTGGTCTTTGTTCTAATTCTTTGTCCCTGTTTCCACCCCACTTCCTTCTAGTTGTCAGCAGGTTCTTTTTTATTTTTATTGCTGTAATATATATATTACATCAATTGTCAAGTGAACCTTTTTCATGTGTAGTTTATTGACATCAATTGTATTTTGTTGTGGAACCATCACCAATATCTGTTGTCATGGTTTTCATACCAATAAACAAAACTCAGTGGCTGTTAACTAATGCAAGTAAACTTTTTAAGTTTTTCTTTATGTTTTTTTTCTTGGCACCATAGTTGAAGTTATCCTACTTCTATATTGTATGAGGGTAAGCCAAAAAGTATTGCTGCAAAACCATGCTGTTGTCATTAGGTCTGATCTGACACATACAGCAAATGAAAATAATGCCAAGTCCTGTGTCATCCTCACAGTTGTCATATTAGAGACCATTGATACAGGCATTGTGCCAGTCCATCTCAATGAGGGTCTTCTTTTTCACTGACCCTCTACTTTACCAAGCATGATGTCATTTTCCAGTGTCTGGTCTTTCCTGAAAACATGTCCAAAGCACAAGATAGGAAGTCTGACCATCCTTGCTTTTAAGGAGCATTCTGGCTGTACTTCTTTCAAGACAGATTTATTTCTTTCATTTTCTTTCTGAAAGTTCATGATACATTCGATATTCTTTGCCAACACCACAGTTCAAATGCATTAATTCTACTCCAGTCTTTCTTAAGCAAAATAATAGAGACGTCTATTAAACAAAACTGTGGAGCTATTATTTCTTGACACATTCTCTCTTTAGGTCTATAAACTTCTGAAGGTGGTGTTTCCATCTCTCTAAGGCTTCCCCCAAAGAATTCTGTGCTCTTTGATTTACAACACATCAAAACAGCTGTTTTAGCATTCTCTGGGGACTCAAATCATGTTCCTTTCAAATGTTCTTTGAGTTTTTGGAACAAAAGATGCCTGAGGGGGCAAGGTCAGGGCTGAAAGTTTGGGGTAAGGTTTCCCAGTGAAATCTCAAAGTGCGGTCCTTGCTTCTCACAAAACATGAGCAGATGCATGGGCTAATGGAAAAAAAAACTCCTCGGCACAACTTTCTTGGCCTTATTCTCAACAATTCAGTTATAATTTCCCTTAAAAATTCTTCATAAACCTCCATAATTTTCCTGATCTCCAACAAGGAGGAAGTGATAGGTTCAGGGAAGCTTACAGGGATTGGGATGAATAATAACTAATTCACTTTGCATTCATTCTAGGGAAACTATTGGGTCCTGGTACAGCAACCAAGGATCATTTGGGAGTTTTGAGTAGCAAATAGGTGGTCTTCAAATGGCTCTCGGAGATGCCATCCAGCCCTAAAATGGCTTGCAAACATTGTTGACACAAAGGAGTGGCCAAAAATCCATTTTCATATGAAGTGACTGGGAACTTGGTCTGTTGTTTTAGCGACACCTTAACAGTTAAATTCAAAAATCTTATTGGTGCATCCCAATCCTGGGTGTAAGATATGTAAATCATTAGCATACATGGCATCCTTTGTTGAAAGAGTGTGGAAGTAAAGATTTGGAATAATATTCAGGCAATGATCCTAACCAGAGAAAAAACTTTGGGAGTCCACCCTTCCATCCCAGCTCTCAGAAATGGTTAAGTGCAGCTGGATACTCATTGGATGAAGATTGGGGAGGTTGGGAATTGTGAGCTGTACTCATAGTTAAAAACATACCTGCACATGACTATTGTTCTGAAGTAATTTACAACAAAGGGAAGCCCAAGAATCTTTATTTTCAACAAGTTCCTCAGGTTATATTCATGTTGCTGCTCTAACTTGTTCTTTGGGAATCATTGCAGCAGAACACTGTGTCCCACATTTACATGAAGACAAGAATCACTTGGCAGCTTTGGTTCAGTATACAGTGTTCTTGGCATCTTTCTTGCACGTTGTGAAGAAGATTTGTGCAGGAACCAGAATTTGGCATTTTTAACTCTATCTGGGGAGTATAGGAATCACTGGTCAAAATATCCTTCATAACATTATGATTCTATAGTTCAGAAGAGAGGCTTCAATTTCATTCACTTTGGCTTACATTCCTCCATCAATAAGAGTGTGAAGACACATGCACAACCAACTTTTAAACAACATGACATGTTTTATGAAGGGTTATGGACAAGATTCTCTGGAAGTATCAGAGGAGGGATATAATTCCAGTTAAGATGACTCAGGCTTGACTTCCTGGAGCAAGTGAAGGCTGTATTGAGTCATTAAAGTTGCCTAAGCATTGGCTTCAGAAGATGAGAGTTCCAGGTAAGAGGATCACAATAAGGATCAGAATTATTGAAATGGAAACTGCATGTTACAGGAAGTGAAAGGAAGACCAACAATGTAGGAGGGCAAAATACAGGATAGAAGGTCATGGAAGAAAGATGTGGAGGAGGATGAGGTAAGACATGTGAATAGGCAAAGTGATTGGCTCATCAGGAAAGTGAAAAGGAGAAAGTTATGTTTTAGTTAGGTTATTCTGGTGACTTTATAAAAGCTGCAAGTTGGGGACCAGAGGTGTGGGAATCTGCAGGCAAAGAGACAGAGTTATCTAATGACAGCTGTGGTGAGAAATGATAACCAAGACAATGGTTGTTTGGATAGAAAAGAAGATGTAGAATGATCCCATGAAGTTTCATAGCCACACTGCCTCATACTTAAGTGCAGAATATAATTTCCTCACTTTTATCTTATGTTTTTTTCATGTGGATGCCAAGGAAATGTTGATAGAACAGCAACATCATAAAGATTTTTAGGTGAAAAGAATCTTATCTATTTTTATTTGCAACTGCCAGAAGAGAGCAAATCAATCTTAGAAGACACAAAACCAGAATGCTCCTTAGGAATGAAGATGACAAGACTTAGGTTCACTTACTCTGGGCATGTCATCAGGAAAGACCAATTACTAGAAAAGAGCAACGTGTTTGGTAAAGTTTGTAGTTGCTATTGTTGTTAAGTGCTGTTGAGTTGGTTCTGACTCATAGTGACTAGGAACAGCTGGTGGGTTTGAACTGCAGACTTTGTGGTTCTCAGTCCAGTGCTAATCCTACAGCGCCACAAAAGGAGTGCTTGGTAAAGTCGAGGGTCAACAACAATGAAGAAGACCCTCAGTAAGATGGACTGACAACAGCTGCAACTATGGGCACAAACATACTAACAGTCTTAAGGATGGCATAGGACTGGGCAATGCTTTGTTTGATTAAATACAGGGTTGCTATGTGTTGGCGACAACTGGACAGCAACAGTAGCAACTTCTATGGAGGACTCAGATCAAAGGCCGATGGTTCAAATTCACCAGCCTATACAGAAACCCTATACAGGGTTGCTGTGAGTTGGAACCAACTCAACAGTACTTAATAACAGCACCCATAGGAATGTGTTCCTTTATACAATCAACGATGTGAAACCAAACAGTCAACATTTGTCAAAAACAAAGATGAGAAGACAAGGAAAACAGGGCAGCTGGATGATTGGAAACAAGGTAGGTGGGGCAGAAGTGGAGAAAGTGCCCTCACAGTGTCAGGACTAAATTGATGTCAAGGGCCAGTTTCTGTACACATCGTTGAATGGGAATCTAATCTGCTGTGCAAACTTCATCTGAAACACAATAAAAAACATACACACAAAACACAGCTGCCACTGCGTTAACTCCAACTGATGGCAACTCTGTGTGTATCAGAGAAGGACGGTGCTCAATAGTTTTCTATGGGACAAAGAAAGTGGTTTGGCCTTGTGTCTCAGGTTTCTGAAAACAGAACTTTGAATCATGTTGATTTTCGTTTTTAGAAAACTTTTTATGATGATTCAGGTGAAAGTTTACAGAGCAAATTGGTTTTCCATCTAACAACTCATCTACTTTTTGTTTTGTTTTGTGACATTGATTATAATCCCACAATGTACCAGTGGTCTCTTTCACTCCCTCCTCTCTGTATTTACCCTCCCCATCCATCCATTCTTCTTTCCTATTCCTGCCTGCCTGCTGAGCTTCAGTGTGAGGTATCTTTCAGTTGGGTCTGACTCATAGTGGACCTATGGATAGCAGAATAGAACACCTCCAGGTCCTGCCCAGTTCTTTTCATTTTGATTTCTGTTGCATAAATGTTTACTAAATCTTTCTGGTTTTTCTCTTTTTTAATTTTGTTATGCTGTTGTATTATTTTTCTTTGATGTTACCCTGTAATTTACTAATTTTTTTGCCTTGCTTTAAAAAGTCTGTTTTATCTGGATCAAAGAATCTACTTGACTTCTTTGCATTGGAAGTTCCATATTTACACTATTCCCCTTTTTTGCTTTGTAGTTGACTTCATCATATATTGATATTTCTGGTTCCCTATTTTCCATCTTGTAGGTTTGCTTTACTTTAAATACTTCTATATCTGGAGTCTTGGTGTGGTGCTGTAGGATAAGCACTTGAACCACAAGTTCAGTTTGAACCACAAGGTCAGTGGTTCAAACCCACCAACTGCTCCTTAAAAGCCCTATACAGGGTCTCTCTGAGTTGAAACCAACTTGATGATACTTAACAACAACAAAACAACAACATAACCAGAATGAGTTCTATGTGGTATTATTATAAATGGTAATCTCAGGTTGCTGTCTTCTGTTGTTGGTGCTCAGTCCATTGAACATCCTTTAGTATCTTTTGTAAAGTTGGTCTAGTCATTACAAATTCCTTAAGTTTCGGTTTACCAGTAAATGTCCTAATTTCCCTGTTGTATTTGAGGGACAGCTTTGCTGGGTATAAGATTCTTGGTTGACAATCTTTTTCTTTCAGAGTTTTGTATATGTCATTCCATTGCTTTCTTGCCTGTACTGCATCTGCTGAGAAGCCAGAGATTAGTCTTATTTGTTCTTCTTTATATACTTTTCATTTTTTTCAGACTGCTATCAGGGTTTTTTTCTTTGTTTTTGGTTTTGGAAAGTTTGATTATGATATGTCTTGGTGGTTTTCTTTTGGGATC
>NW_006408524.1:13261949-13263474 GCF_000296735.1 Chrysochloris asiatica | reverse complement strand
ATTAGTAAGTTGTTGGTCTTGCAAAATTCTATCATGAGGTCACAGGCAACATTTCTATCACCAAGATCATGATTTTCCATCTACTGATCCTTCCTCTTGTTTCCAATCTTCACATTCCAATCATTAGTAATTATCAACACGTCTTGATTGCATGTTTGATCATTTTCAAACCGAAGCAGTTGGTAGAATTCTTAATTTCATTATCACTGGCTTTAATGATTGGTGCATTAATGTGAATAATAGTAGTATTTACTTCTCTTCCTTGTAGATGCATGGGTATTATCCTATCACAGATATTATATATATTTTATGTTTATACATAATTTTGGAGTCCTCGTGTGGCATTGAGGATTACTACGCTGGACTGCAAAGTTGTTCTATCTGCAAAGTTTGGCAGTTCAAGCTCACCAGCAGCTCCTTGGAAACTCTATATGGTGTTGCTATGGGTGGAAATCAACTTGATGGCACTTAACACAACAATACATACATAATTTTATGTATATACATTTTAGTAACCATATGCTGAATGTTTTGATAGTTTTAATACATTTTATAAACTGTTTTCTTTTTAAATCCATAAATAAGCATTCTTTTCATGACAACAGTTATATTTCTACACTTGTCCTGTTAAATACTTGCACAGAACTATTAAATAGATTTTGGTTTAAAATGGTTCTGTTGTTAGAATTCTGGATTATTTCCATTTTTTGCCATTACAAACCATGTTGTATCATACTTTATAAAATGAAAAATAAATTATTCCTCTAATTATTTCTTTAATATACATTTGTATCAATGCCAAGTAATATTTTTAAAAGACTAAATTTATATAGCAAGGTTTCCCTTGAGAAGTTTTTTTTTTTTTCTTCAACCTATCTGCTCTACTTTATCAGCTGCATAAGAGAGGTCTTAATGCACCAGCCTCACTTCACCAACACAAAATGATCATATATTATTATTTTGCTTTGTATTTCTTTTTGTGCATGTGTTAGATCATTTGATTTTTATATAGGTACAGGGTCACTCTGGTAGTGTAGTAGTTATAAATCAGGCTGCTAACCTCAAAGTCAGCAGTTTGAAACTACCAGCTGTTCTGTGGGAGAAAGATGAGGCTATCTGCTCCTGTAAAGATTTACAGCCTCGGAAACCCTGTGCAGAGTCACTATGAGTCAGAATCAACTTCACAGTACTTAACAACAACAGGGTCAGTGTGAGTTAGAACCAAATAGATGGCATTTAACAACAACAATACAGATAAATAGATGGATGGCTAGGTGGATAGATAGATAGATAGATAGATAGATAGATAGATAGATAGATGTAGATAGGTAGATAGACAGATATAGGTAAGTAGGTAGATAGACAGAGAGATACAGGTAGCTAGCTAGCTAGATAGATAGATAGAAAGATAGATAGACAGATAGAGGTAGATAGGTAGATAGACAGATATAGGTAGGTAGGTAGGTAGACAGAGAGATACAAGTAGGTAGGTAGATAGACATAGGTAGGTAGATAGAAAATAAGC
>NW_006408524.1:13251455-13260417 GCF_000296735.1 Chrysochloris asiatica | reverse complement strand
AGTTCATGAGTGGAGGTCCCTGGGACCATTAAGGTAGAAAAGTGGAATGCAGGACCCTACCTAGAGAAACAGTGATGCCAGAGATGGAGGCAGAGAAAATGACGTGGAGAGATGGAGCTGCTGGGTACTCTAGACCCAGAGAGGGAGAGGGGCTGTGTGCTGATGACCTGGGGGCAGGCTTCCAGGGTATACCCTTTGGTTGGTTGATGATGCATGGAGGGGATTGTAACCATGGCAATGAAATAATATGCGATAGGATGAATGTAAAGTTAATGTTCTCCCATGTAAACTATCACATAATTCAAAATAAACATTTAAAGTGAAAAAGGAATTGACCCTTTTTCCTTAGATGCGCAGAGTAAATGGATACACATGAAGAGGCTGACACTTGCCTGTGGCTCTAACTTCTTTAGATGACCTAAATCCTGACTGTTTGGGGGCCCACAGGGTTCATCTATGGGTATACGTTGGGAGAAGAGAAGTTTACCTTCACTGGGAAGTGCAATAACCCAGGCTCTGTCACATTCTTGATCAAAATACTAAATAAGCTCACATTCACTCAAATCAAAGATGCAATATGAGATGGCTTGAGGGCCATCAAAAATGCTGTTGATGATGGCATGTGTGGTTCCCAGTGCAGGTGAAGTGGAAGGGGCAATGGCAGAAGCTTTGACGAAACACAAACCCAGCATCAAGGGCAGGGCCCAACTTGGAGTCCAAACATTTGCTGACACATTGCTCATTATCCCCAAGGTTCTGTTCAGAACTCGAGTTCTGACCTTCAGGTAACACTGTAAAAAGTTCAAACAGAACATTCGGAATCTGGTCAACTCGTGAGTGTTGACTTGAACACAGATGAACCAATGATGTCAGTAGAAGCAGGCATATGGGATGACTATTGTGTAAAGAATCAGCTTCTTCACTTCTGTACTGTGATTGGTACCAACTTTCTCCTGGTTGATGAGATCCTGTAAGCTGGGCTACCTACCGTCTCTGAAAGGTTGAGCTGAAGCATCCCTCCTATCATCTGAACCGTGAAGACTATAGAGGGATCCTTGGAATGGAACTGTGGAATTTTTTGTCTAAGCTTCAAATGATTCTTTTTTTTTTTAAAGTTTTTATTGTGAATTGAATGATAGTTTACATAGGAGAACATTGGTTTTGCACTCATTGCTTCATTGCAATGCTTACAATCTCCTCTGTGCATCATCATTCAACAGTATTTGCTTCTATTCCCTCTGGGTGATTTTTGTTGTTGTTGTTGTTTGTTGGTTTTGGATGTACATAAAAACACTCAGGAATATATATATATATTCATTTAAACAGGGCACATTCTGCAAGTTTGCCTCTTGGCCACCAGCATTCAGTCCGTCTCTTTCAGTGAATCTAGAGTCCTCAGCTGTTCCCTCTCTCCATGTTGTCATCTCTGCCTCCATCTCTGGTGTCGCTGCTTCTCTGGATAGGGTCCCATGTTCCTGTCATGCTCTTCTCCTTTCATGGTCGTAGGGTCCTTTGTTAATGGAATGTAAGATTAACTACTCCTTCCTTTTTTGTTACAAAACATCTACCTTT
Organism: Chrysochloris asiatica; assembly: GCF_000296735.1. Lineage (NCBI taxonomy): Eukaryota > Metazoa > Chordata > Mammalia > Afrosoricida > Chrysochloridae > Chrysochloris > Chrysochloris asiatica. The sequence continues at coordinate 13,258,845 of NW_006408524.1, read as the reverse complement.
ACAATTGTGACAGTTGCAATTAGTCATAATAATAATTGCTCACTATTGAATCATAAGAATCTTATCCCCATATCTTTTCATCAGTCCTGTCTAGATGAGATGAGAACTATCAAATGATTCTTAAAAGACTTTTCTGATCCTGTTTTGAAACAGAACATTGTTACCTATTCAAATTCTGAACTTCTGACATTATAATTACAGTATTTTTCAAATGCTCTAAAGTGTGTACATATAAAGCAAGTCATTTTACCCATTGAACGGGTGGTTTTCTTTTAGCTGCAGTGGCCTAAAAATCCATGTTAAATAATCATATGTTATCTACCTTGTTAATAAATATTCCTTCAAAAGCCAAAAAAAACAAAACCAAAAAAAACCAGTCTTCTTGGAAACGGGTTTTTATTGTGAAATGCCATCAGGTTGCTTTCGACTCATAATGATCCTGTATAGAGTTTCCAGTAACGGTTGGTGGGTTTGAACTGTTTATCTTGAAGTTTTTCTGAAGATTTAAATCTTTGAGGGAGCAGAAAGCTTCATCTTTCTCTCATGGAATGGCTGACAGGTTCAAACCAAAGACCGTGTGGTTAACAGTCCAGTGCTTACAGTATGGAGCCATTGTGGTCTCTGGAAACTGGCAGACAAGCTATGTAAAGTGAGACAAACTGTGAGTATGAATCAGACCCAGCTCAATTCAGGTAAACATGCAAGGATTTATTACTTTTAAATGTCTAAGATCTGGAAAAGTACCCTGAACTAGCTAACAGAGATTTTACTATTGTCTTTTCCCCAAAATATGTTGTTTTTATTGTTGTTGTTATGTGCTGTGGAGTTGGTTCCGACTCATAGCGACCCTGTACAGGGTTTCCGAGGCTGTAAATCTTTACAGGAGCAGAAAGCCTCATTTTTCTCCCACATAACAGCTGGTAGTTTCGAATTGCTGACCTTGCAGTTCACAGCCCAATTCATAACCACTACACTAGCTGCCATCAAGTCAGCCCCTAACTCAGAGCTAGCCCATATAATACAGAGTAGGACTGCTTCACAAGGCTTTCTTGGTTGTAATCGTTACAAAAGCAGGTTGCCAGACCTTTTCTTCCATGGAGTTGCGGTGAGTTTGAACTGCCAACCTCTTAGTTAAACTGATTCCAAACTGCTTATGTCACCCAGGCCCTTCACTGTCATTGCTAGCTGCTGTCACATCTGCTCCAATTCCAGGTGACACTTGATAGAACAGACCAAATGTTGCCTGGTTCTGTGCCATCTTCATAATTCACATCTTCCACTGGGCTCTTCAAATCAGACTTTTGTTTTGTTCTGATCCCTAAGGTTTCAATTTTCAGAAGTAGATCACCAGGCCTTTCTTTCTAGTCTCTTATTCTGGAATCTTCTTTGAAACCTGTCCACCAACAGTGATTCAACTGGTATTTGAAATACTGGTGGTATAGCTTCCAGTGTCACAGTAACATACAAGCTACCATAGCACAACAAACTGACAGACAGATGGGGGACTGTGTTCGCACTATCTGCAAAGCATTCAGGTATAATTTGCCCTTAAAGCTCCACATCTGAGTACAGTTCTGGCACATAACAAACTGCCTAATGCGTCCAGCTTAATTGAATGGGTTCATTGTCAGCCTCCATCAACCATGTTGTTTTCCTCTTTGGACTGTTTGACTTCCATGGCCTAACACCGACAGCCTCACAACTAATATTAACAATCTCTGCTTCTTAGGAACCCACAGACCCCTAAGAGAGTAAAAGTGGCAAATTACATTCCCTTTCTCATCTGTCTGAGTCATCCTAGAGTCCTCATTTTCTATCCCTTCTCTATCTTGCTGCAGGGTCGCTATGAGTTGGGAGCGACTTGATGGCACTTAACAACAATATTATGCTTGTGCATGGGTGTCTCATTTGTTACTTTCCTGGCTAAGGTAAATGTTTCTATAATTTTGCATCGATTTCCAAATAGAATCCAAGCCTTTATCCCTTTTCAGTCTTCACCGACTTCCTAGTGACTCAGGTGAAGCAGCTCACTATGGCTTCTCTGGCATCTTTAGGTAAACAGAACAGTCTCTAGGGAAGGTGCAGCCACAGATTAAGAATGGAACGCAATATTGCTGCCACAAAGGCATGTTAGGGGACCTTGTATGGATAGGGAGGGAAACAGTGTATTCACTTTGGGGGAAAGCAAAAGTAAAGAGGTTATCAGGGAAGAGTTGTAAGAAGGCAGAATCTAAAGGGAAAAGCTTGTGGGATTTTCAGAACACAAACAACCTCTATTCCTGTTGTTCCCAACATTCACAGCTGTTATAAAGCTCTCATTTAGATGGGTGATTCTACAAGTCATTAATCATTCACTACTTGCTGTATTGGAGTTGTGATCACATTAGAACTCTATAAGCAATTAAAATGTTCCCCTTGCCTGCAGAATGGCCTGATTGAAAAAATCTCAGGAGAGTGTCAGACGATGAGAGGAGGGAGCTGCTTTAGTTCTACACCTGAGGTCTCAGGAACGTTTGCCTGCCTCTGACCACCATGTACCTGTTACATTCGCAGCTCTAAAGAACCTGCAGTGTGTTAACCAGCCATGTCCTGAGTGTTAGATAGGGGGTTAGGGGCATGATGAGGGAGTGATAGGAACCAGCCTCTAGCTTTGCCTCCCTCTGATATTTCATTCTTTCGCTTCTTCCATTCACACTTAAAACATTATTGGACCCTTTCTTTGTATCGGTTTGTCATATTGTGGAAGCTTGCATGTTGCTGTGATACTGGAAGCTATGTCACCAGTATTTGTACTACCAGCAGGGTCATTCATGGTGGACAGGTTTCAGCGAAGCTTCCAGATTAAGACTAGGAAGAAAGGTCTGGTGATCTACTTTTGAAAATAAGGAAGCAAAGGCTGTACAGATCGCAAGAGAACATTATTCAAAATGTTTGCTCTGGACATGTCACTTGGAGAGGTCAATCTTTGGTGGAGGACATTATGTTTTGTTAAGCAGAGGACTAGTGAGGGTGAGGTGAGATGAACTAGCACAAAGATGACTTGAAAATGTTGGTGATTTTAAGGATAATGCAGAACCGGGCAATGTTTTGTTAGGTTGTACTAAGATCACTTTGGACTCCTGGTATGGCCCTGTAGGATAAGCACTGGACTGCTAACCTCAAAGTCAGCAATTCAAACCCACCAACCATTCATCAGAAACCCTATACAGGGTAGCTGTCAGTTGGAACTGACTTGACGATGCTTCACAACAACAATAACACTAAAGTCACCATAAATTGGAATCAATTCAACAGCAGTTACTTCCATCTACGTATTTACTTATCTACCTGTCTACCAACCTACTTACCCACCTACAAGAGGGCTTCAGAAAGTTCATGGAAAAATTAAATTATCTTTTAATTCCATTTCCCCATGAATTTTTGGAAGCCCCCTCATATCTATCTATCTGTCTACCTATCTATGCACCTACCTACCTATCTATCATCTCTATATAATTTGCACTATACTTTTCCAAGTGTGGGAAATTCAGAGCTAAATAAAATAGAACCATTATCCTGGAGAAGCTGATGGGAAGTGGAGAAGAGGCACATTAAGAACGTACAACTCAGTACCATCATTGCTGTACACATGCTCCAAGTACTGAAGGTCCAGGAAAACAGACACGAATAACTCCATCTGTTGGGTCATCAGGAAAGACTTAACAGAGCAGGTCTATACAACACAGATTTTAATGGCTAATAGGATTCACAGAAGGAACATGTAGAACAAGAAAGAAGATTGTAAAACAGAAGGATCAATGGTGTCTATGGAAACATGAAGCCTTTGTGAAGACAGTGGTTGGAGCTGGTCCCCACTGATGCAGAGCTGAGGCTGGAATGCAGGAAGGCTAAAACTTGGGAAGAGTTTAGTAGTGTGTGTATCTTTGTGTGTGTTCTGTTGAAGTAAGAAAAGGCCGAGGGCTCTGGGTAACCAGAGGGACCTGGAATAGAGGACCGACCACTTGTGATCCTTTGAAGGACAGTGACAATAACAACTGGAGAGCTCATTCTGTTGGTGTTAGTCATGGTCCAGTTGGTTCTGTGGCCTTTAACAAGCTGATTTCCAAGCCTGTCTTCTGAGTGGCTGCTGGGTGGATTTGAGCATGTAATCATCTGGGCCACCCAGGGACTCCTATAACTTCTCATTCCATTGCATTAACAGCATCAGATATTTATATATCCTCCACAGGATAGTCCTACCATATGTCAGGGGTAGAAGATAAAGAAGTTAATCAAGTGACACAGTCCTTGGGTCCCTGTGTTTGCTATTTAAAACGGGCACACTGTAGTGCGACAGACATGGCATTTTTTGCTGATCGAGTTATCTGCAAGACTTTGCTATGTTCTTTTCTGCTGTCCTTTATTGTGCTTGCACCTCAGCACAAAGGCTTTCAGACATTTTGGACCATGACCCAAAGTAAGAACTACATTGCATGCTGTGTCCAGAAACCATACAAAACTCCCACCAAGTGCTATTACTATGCACTCTGTTATTTTATATCCTATTTAATTTTAATTTTTGTTTCAAAGGCTGATCGCTGACCCTGTAAATTGATTTCATGACCCACTGTTCAGTTATAACTTGCAGCTTGACTATCATTGCCCTCCCAGGTCTTTGAGGGGGAGAGATTTGCAAGGAGAATATGGGATCGGAGTTCAGGAGTTAAAAGAAGGCGCGTGAGTGAAAGGAAGCATGAGCAGTAACCATAGTGAATCCCTACACCCAACGAGGACAGAGAGCCATCAAAGGGCCTTCACTAAAAAGATGGATTTATTTGTCCCACATTAGAAGAGAATTTTCTGGTATCTTTAGAAAGCATCGAGTAGTGCTGACTAAACTGTTCTGTGGATTACTCTGCCCTATGAAATATTAATAGATGTCCCTTTATTAAAAATGTTTTTTAAAAGACGTTTGGGAAATGCTAACATTTGAACCCCTCAATTGAGTGTTCAGGAGTTCTGAATCGGGCTGCGAGCCGGCAAGGTCAGCAGTTGGAAACTACCAGCGGTTCCGCTGGAGAAAGATGAGGCGGTCTGCTCCCGTAAACATTTACAGCTTCGGAAACCCTGTGTTGGGTCGCTGTGAGTCTGAACCGACTCCACGGCACACAACAACAACAACAATTGAATGTTCACAATGCAGTCTTACAGAATTGAAAACATTTGCAGTAAAGAAATCAAGCGCTTCTGTTTTCAAAACTAAGGTTTCATTTATTAGATCATTGTTGTTTTTATTGTTAAGTGTCAATGTGTCAGTTCTGACCCATAGCGACCTTGTATAGGGTTTCCAAGGAGTTGCTGATGAGCTTGAACTGCTGATCTTGCAGTTTGGCGTGACTTTGCAGTCCCGCACATGAACCCACAAAGTCACACCAGGACGAGACCTTTCAAATTCTGTGGAATAGCTTTCAACATTTTAGAGAGTACAGTTGGAGTTCCTGGATGGTGCAAATTGTTAATATGTTTGATTGCTAACCAAAATGTTGAAGGTTCAAATCCACCCAGAGGTACCTCTGAAGAAACACCTGCAAAAATCAGCCATTGAAAACCCTTTGGAGCTCCGTTCTATTCCGATATCCATGGGTCGTCATGAGCTGGAATTGATTTGATGACACTTAGTGGTGATTTGGTGGAATGGGTTGAATTGTGTCCCCTAGAAATTCATGTCCACTGAGAATCTATAAATGTGTCTTGATTTGGAAGCAGGGTCTTTGCAGATGTATCCAGGTAAGGTGAGGTCATACTGGATTAGGATGGACTCTAATTCAATGATTGTTATTCTTATAAGGGGAGGGAACTGTGGAAACAATCACGTGATGATAGAACAATACTGCTGTATGTCCAGTGATGCTGAGAGCCCGAAGCTGGAAGGAGTCTTCTCTAGAATCTTCAGAGGAAGCATAGACCTGCTGACACTTTGATTTCAGATTTGTGGCCTGGGGAAACGTGAGAGAATACATTTCTGTTATTTTAAGCCTCCTACTTAGTGGTGTTTTCTTATGGCAGCCGTAGGGAACAGATACAAACACTGAAATTTGAATTTCATATGGTATTACTATGTCCAAAACATATTGTTCTCCACTTGATTTTGTTTTTTTTTCTATTTAAAAATGTAAAACTCATTCTTAGGTCATTTCTATACAAACACACAGCTAAGACCAGCTACAGCCTATAGGCCATAGTGTGCCAACTCCTGGTCTAAATCTTTCGGTACTTAAGGAAGATCCCAATATACGTAGAATGTTCTTTCCCTCCTCATCTGCAAAGCTCTGCTGAAATAGCCCTAATCCTAAGGGATAGATTCCTTAAATGTCTAACTTGTTCTTGCTCTAAGGATTAAACTTGTTTTCCTTTTCATACTGTTAAAGACTGCTTGCCCTTGCCTAGGGACCCTTTGGAAGCTTTCTGTGACCCCATACCTGGTGGAAGGTCCCCTCATCTTTCTCCTTTATTGTGACAGAGCAGTTGCTCTAAACAGCAGCCTCTTGGAGTGCTGCAACTTCTTGAAAATCTCCACCAGCTCCAAAGTGAAAATGATTTGGAGTCTCAAATTTTATCTTTAGAAAAATGAATTTTAAGTTAGCATTCTACCCCATGATACTAGCTTACTCTAATTACAATAATAATAATAGTAATATGATTTTCCCTCAGAAAAGTATTCTATTAAAATCAATGCCCCATGAAAGACCATGCTTATATGCTTTGCATATTAACCTCCAGTAAAGTGCCACTTATTCCGTTTAAAGACAGGGTTCTGTGATACATTTCAAAATCCAGGAACTTAACTCCCAACAAGATTTAAACACTTGGATTCTAACTTATAGAGACCTCATGTGTGTCAGAGTAGAACTGTACTTCATAGGGCTTTCATTGGCTTGTTGTTAAGAAGTAAATTACCATACTTATCTTCAAGGTGCTCTATGGGGACTTGAGGCTCCAACCTTTAAGTTGGTAGTCAAGCATATTGATCATCTGTATCACTCAGAGACTACAGCAAGATCTAGTTATAATAATATCTTCCTTGATTCTCATCCCATGAATTTTCTCCTATCTTCAAATGATGCCCACCCAGATTTTACCCTCCAGAAAGCTTTCATGAACTTTAAGCAAGGTGTGATCACTATTGCCTATGGATCATAACCTTTCTAGTTTATGTATTTTTCTGTGTTTGCTCAATTCAGATGCAACTTCCTTCAGGCCAGAAACTGTGCTTTAAATCTTTGTAGTATAACCTCTTGTAGCAAGGTATACTGACAGGTTCCCCTGATTATGATTCTATAGTTATAGATTATGGAAATCTATTGATGAGCATTTTTAATATGGTGCTGAGGGTCAATACCGGACTTCAGAC
>NW_006408524.1:13246771-13249980 GCF_000296735.1 Chrysochloris asiatica | reverse complement strand
GTGGCAACAATTATGAGGTTGGCCTAAGACCAGGCAGTGCTTTGTTCTGTTATACATAGGGTCACTATGAGTCAGTACCGACTCGATGGTACCTAACAACAACAAGAACTTCCTTGACCATCATTGACCTTAGTACAGACTTAAGGGTATGTTGCTAAGGAAAAGTTTTACATTGTGATCAAGTTGGAGATGTGGAAACAACGTCCAAGGTAGGTCTAGATATCAGTGTCTTATCTAAATTCTCTTATGCTAGCCACACATAAGGAAATGTTTACCACAAGACATAATGTTAACTAAAATGTTCTCAGAAAAGAATGTCTGTGACCACACTGGCTTGTAACCGCTTTTGAGTTTCTCACATCTACAATTACCATCTAAGATGGCTACATGCACTCTGTAAGCCAATCAACACAAAAGTCCTACTTTGTTCTAGATTGCCTCTCAAGTCTGTAAGTAAGTGAGCACCAATCATTTATTTAGACTGTTAGATCCTGATTTTGTTATATAAATGTTGTAATACATCTCCTTTTCTTCAGAGCATCTGGTTTTCACTTTGTGAGACCTAATGTGTTCCCGATTTGAACCCATCTCTGTGGTGGTGGTGGTGGTGGTGATGGTGTACCATCAAGTAAGTTTCAACTCATAACTACCCTTTATAGGGTTTCCGAGGCTGTAAATCTTTATGAAACAGAAAACCTCATTTATCTTCAGTGGAGTGGTTGGTGGATTAGAACTGCTGACCTTGCAATTAACAGCCCAATGTATAACTCATTATGCTTCCAGGGCTCCTGAACCCATGTCTAACTTTCTAGAAAAATCTTTGTTGCTGCTTTAACAGAGTACAAGCTCTTACTGTTTTACACTTAATGGTATCAAAAGAAATTAGATTCAAAAGCAAATTTTCTTCAGTTGTCCCCAAAAGCTCTGGTATTGATGTGGGCTACTTGAGCCCCTTCAGTCTCCATAGATTCCGAGGAGTCATCCCAGGTAAAATATCACTCCAATTGAGTTCCACCATCTTGCATAGATGTTCTTCAGAATTTATTATTGGCTTTTGTGTGTGTGTTCTAGGAGTTCTGATGTAGTGCTGTAGGATAAGCATTGGGCCACAAGATTGGTATGAACCACAATATTGGTGGTTTAAACTCACCAGCAGCTCCTCAGAAACACTATACAGGGTCATTATGAGTTGGAACTGACTGAAGGGCACTTAACAGCAACAACTGCGTGTTCTAGCTCGCATTTGCATTTTCGTTCACTCTCTGCACATTTTGACAAGTTCATTGCCAAATTTAGTTTGGCACGGCTGTTATGAGCTGCAAATAAAATAAAGGCACAAGATGAACAATTAAACCAATAGGGAAGCTGCCAGCTATTTGGGGTCCCACTGATGAAATATTAAAACTTCTGAGATAGGAGAAGCCAGGTGCACATTGGACCAGAGGATTACGCTCTCTGATGTCCATAAGCAAACAATTGCACATCATTTAGGTACACAATAAAAAAATTAAAACCTAACAAGACACTAGTTCCACCTTGCATTCAATGTCTGGCAAGGCATTAGCTGACTTTGAGAGAATCGAGGTTCCAGTCCAAATAGACTGAACTTACACTTTCTCTCTCTTTCTCTTCTCTTTCAGTGTACTTTCACACACAATGAAGTTTCAATGCATATAAAGACTTAGTACATGTTCAGGTCTTTGTTAAAATGTGAAGTTTATTGTTTTAAATAATATGAGAAACGTTCCTTCTAAGAAATCAGCAGTTTTCATTCTGGGTCACCCCAGCTATTTTTATGAACAGATATTTGACCTTTTCACCTGCCTATTTTTAGAATGCTAGCATGATTTTCTGAGGAGTGGCTTGTGAGTTTGAATTACCGATCTTGCAGTTAAAAGCAGAGATTTCTTCAATGAGGGTTTAAAATTCCTAAAGGGAAACTATAATTCAAATTAATTAGAAAACTTGAAATTTTTTAATTGATATAGGTGCCATCCTTAAGCCATTAACCCCATATGTTTACAAAAAACTGCCCTAGAGTGCTAAAACCACTGAAGCTATGGGGTTGCCAATCAAGACCATATCTGAACTCACTCTAAATCTGTTCCAATAAAATTTGGTCCATTGTTGTTGTTAAGTGTCGTCAAGTCAGTTCCTATTCATAGCAACCCTGTATATGATTTCCGTGGAGTGACTGGTAAGTTTGAACCACCAACCTTGAGGTTCAAACTGACCTTGAGACTGAGTGCTTATCCTATGTTGCCACACCAGGTCTCCTTTGAGCCTATGTTGTTGTTGTTAAGTGTCATCAAGTTGGTTCCCACCCATAGCGACCTTGTATAAGGTTTCCGAGGAGTGGCTAGTGAGCTTGAACCATCAGTTTTGCAGTTCAAACCCATCTTACAATCCAGCGCATTAACCCACAGAACTAAGTAAAGACACTCCAGTTACTCTTCTAGAAAGAGAATTGTCGAATACAATTTACTAATTATGGAAAAATGTTAATAAAGTTCCCTGATAATTACCAAGAAATTGAGGAAACCTCAAAATAAGAACTACTCAGTGTACCTTTGGAATGAAATTTTTCTTCTCTCCAAACTCCACAGAATACCTTTCTTCCAAATCACAAACCCTATGGGCCACTACTTCTGCAGATTATCAGCGTATTATCAGCAGAACCAATAAGATTTAACTTGATACTTTCAACCTTCCCCAAAGACTTGCTCCTAACTTCCAAGAGTTCCTTGCTGTGGGCTTAATTATTCCATGCAGGAACCCTTGTAATACTGTTTTTCCTCCTAAACTATTGAGGCTGAAGGTTTGTCCAAGATTTGCATGCTATTACAGGGTTGTATTCTCTCACCATAGGAGAAGCTGGGTTCTATGAAGAAAAATGTGGCATCAGGATTGGAGGAAGACTCATTAACAACCTGTGATATGCAGCTGATACAACCTTGCTTGCTGAAAGTGAAGAAGATATAAAATATTTACTAATGAAGATCAAAGAGCACAGCCTTCGGTATGGACTGCATCTCAATGTGAAGAAAATAAAAATCTTCACCAATGGACCAATAAACAACATTCTTATCAATGGAGAAAAAATTGAAGTTGTCAAGAACGTCATTCTTTTTGGATCAACTATCAACATTCACGGAAGCAACAGTCAAGAGATCAGACGACGTATAGCATTAGGCAAATCTGCTGCACAG
>NW_006408524.1:13244782-13246311 GCF_000296735.1 Chrysochloris asiatica | reverse complement strand
AACCTCATATGCATGTGAAAATAAGGAAGACCGTAGAAGAATTGGTGCTTTTGAGTTATGGTGTTGGAGGAGAATATTGAAAGTGCCATGGGCTGCCCATAGAACCAACAGATGTGTGTTGGAAGAAGTGCAGCCAGAGTGCTCCTTGGAGGCCAGGATGGCCAAACTTCAACTCTCATACTTTGAACATATTATCAGGAGGAACCAGTTGCTGGAGAAAGATATCATGTTGGTAAGGTGGAGGGTCAGAGAAAAAGAGGAAGACCCCCAACAAGATGGATTGGTCAAGTGGTAGCATCGATGGACTCAAGCGTGGCAACAGTAGTGAGGTTGGCCCAGGATCGGGCAGTGTTTTGTTCTGCTGTGCATGAGGTCACTATGGGTTGGTACCAACTCGATGGCACCTAACAACAACAATTCCATAACCACCACTGACCTTTGTACAGACTTGAACCGATTGCTAAGGAAAAGTTTTACATTTTGATTAAGTTAGAGATACAGAGATACGGAGTCCTGGTGTGGCACTGCAGGATAATGCAGTAGACAATGAAGTCAGTTTGAACCACAGGGTCAGCAGTTCAAATCCACCAGTTGCTCCTTGAAACCCCTAGACAGGATTGCTATCAGTCAGAAATAACTTGTCAGTACTTAACGACAACAAAATGGCAAGAATGGTTCAGAATGGGTCTAGATGTCAGTGCCTTATCTAAAAACTCTATGTTAGTCACTCTTCAAAGATCTCTGGTAGTGTAGTGTACGAGTCGGGCTGCTAACCTCAAGGTCAGCAGTTCAAAACTACCAGCCGTGCCACAGGAGAAAGATGAGGCTTTCTGCTCCAGTAAAGACTTACAGCCTCAGAAACTCAGAAACTCTATACAGGGTCGCTATGAGTCGGAACCAAATCCACGGCACACAACAACTACCACTACCCCAGTCATTCTTCAGAAAATGCTTGTCACAGACATATTGCTAATAAAATTGTTCTCAGAAAAGAATTCCCTGTAATCATCTTGTGACGTCCCCTTATAACCTCCTTTGAATTACTCACTTCTGTAGTTATCCCATGTAATTGGTCTAAGAAGCCCATCTGTGTTCTGTAAATCAATCAACACAAAAGCCACACTCACATTAGCCTGCCTCTCACTTTTCTAAATCACTGAGTACCAATCACAAATTTGTACTATTAGTTTCTGATTTTTTGGTATAAACATAGTTATACAACTTCCCTTTTTCAAATCATCTGTTTTTGACTTGGTGAGACCTTGTGTGTCCCCTGTTCAAACCCATCTCAAGCCTTTAGTAAATCTCTTTGTATCTATTTTAGTAAAGTATACGTTCTTACTCTTTGACACACATAGACATGATAAAAGTTTATCTCTCCTTGGGTAGAATCCTATATGGGTGTTCCTGACCAACCACAGGTGACTTTCTTTCAAGTGGTGATGCAAGGATCTACATTGCTTCCATCTGTGGCCCCCCACATTCATCACATGACTCTCATGGTGACTGTGTGTAGAATGGGGAGTGTC
>NW_006408524.1:13242943-13244682 GCF_000296735.1 Chrysochloris asiatica | reverse complement strand
TTTTTCCTGTGTAAACAACTAAAGGAAGAACTCATTTTATCATTGCCATTATTCTTGTGACCTTTGCCCTACTGCGCTATTTCTGGTTTGTTTTCTTCCACTATGAAACTATTCTTAAGTATTTCACGATTGTTTTGTAGCTCTAATTGGTATCTGGCATGAAAATGCCTTTGCTAAATTTGTTCAAGCAGTAACTAGTGCTGGCAAGCTAATTGATTTCTTGATCTGTCATCTGTTCCTACAAACTGTTCATAAGAACTTATACCCTTTTGCTTCACCAATAATAAATTATAGTTCAGTTCCCCCTTTGAATATCAATTTTAACATCTCTTTTAAACAAGTTAGATTATGGCATTTCCTATCCTCAAGCACCACACTTCAATTTAACTAACTACTCCTACATTAATGATATAGAAAAAGGTTACAACTGTACTCATCCAAATACAGAAAAGCAAATTGGTCACTTATGCACACATGAAATCCCATATACCTTCAATCTTTTATGCAAGGCCCAGTACCAGAACTAGATACTGTCCATCCATTTGTTATAAAGTTGCCTGTCCTGAATATTGAAAACTACTGTCTATTTGCAATCATTCTTTAACTGAAAAATGGCTTGGAAAAATCAATCCCTTTGTACCAAATGATACTGGAAATAATGCAATTTGTGCTCCACATGGATATCCTTTTTTTTTGTAGAGAAGATCAAAATATCCCACAAGAAAAACTCAAATCCTAACAACGGACTCCATGATTGGGTGGGTACTGCCGTGCCAAGATGATATAACAATGCTAGGTCAATGCACTTGAAGACTTTTAGGAGTTTCTTTAGATATTCATTCCCACAATGAAAGTGTACATTAGCTCAATACAAGAGAGAACTCCAGGAATCTAATACAAACCCTTTAGCAAAAAAATCAGATGCAGCAATATCCTCCACGGCCTCCTACCAATTTACAGTATTCTTGAACTTGAAAGATTTCACAAAAGTCATTTGTATAACACTTCCAACACAGGGTAGTCAGAGCTATAGTTAATATTTCCTATCAAACCTGGGTAAATACCTCAGTCAAGGTAGAACAAGATAACAGGCAGATTCACCAGAAGGCTACTTGGATGCATACCAATTGCCCTTTTCTTAACATCATTAACTGGTTGTCCAAATGTACAGGATCATGGATTGGGTCAATTTTATTCACTATATTATTAATACTCATCCTGGTATGATGCTGTAGGATAAACACTGGACTTCTAATTTCAAGGTCAATGGTTCAAAGCCAACAGGAGTTCCTCGGAAATCCTACACAAGATTGCTATGAATGGGGATCAACTTGATGGCACTTAACAACATTATAGCAATTGTCATAGAATTAGTCAAATGTTTCATGAAATGTTTAAGCAAAGCCATTGCTTAGAATGACAATTTAATACTGATGAGAAGAATTACGTATATAGTTAAATGCACTTCAGTGACAAGGTAGAGAAATCTCAAACCTTACATTAGTCATTTGAAAAAGGTCAAGATGTTCCTTAAGTGTGATTTTGTCCCATACAGAACCCCAATAAAAAGGCATAGAAGCAGAATACTAAGCCCTAGCACAGTGAAGAAGCCAAGCAGTGCACTGGTACTTAATTAGTAATATCTGACACACATAGACATGATAAAAGTTTATCTCTCCTTGGGTAGAATCCTATATGGGTGTTCCTGACCAACCACAGGTGACTTTCTTTCAAGTGGT
>NW_006408524.1:13218836-13242722 GCF_000296735.1 Chrysochloris asiatica | reverse complement strand
GATCTGTTCCTCAGAGCCTGCGACCTATAACACTCGGGCCTATAGGGCCTCGAACTTCTGACCAGGCCTACACGGTCTGCAACAGGGGAGAGCTTGGAGGATCTTCCATGGAGGTTTTTATAGATCAGGTCTGGAAGTGGTACACATCACTTCTGCTCACATTTCTATTGGCTAGAACTCAGTCACTTGGCCACAACCACTTTGTTCCCAAAAGAAAAGGCAGTGAAGGCATTCCAGCAGAGAGGACAGGATAAATAAAGGCATGGAAGGTATATGCAGGGAACTATAAGCTATGTGGAGTTTACAGATATATTCGAGACAAGAAGAAGTTACAGATGGAAAGTCTGGTATATAATGTTTAGCCCACACACTCTAAGACTAGAGACGGTTGGTGCATTTTATATGAAAAGTGAAAATAATATTAAGAGAACTAGCTAAGGATGAAGTGGGATCGCTCTCCAATCTTCTGAGAGTAGACACAGTTGATCTGATAGAGTAGTATGATTGGACTCGGGACTATCATGAGCTTCCTCACGGTTCACTGCCACAGGTGATCTGATGTTCCAGGCATGAAGTAAGGAGATCACGTGGTGTATCCTTTGTGCTCATTTCCCTCAAGAGTCCACATTCATTGGCATATGACTGGACACCGAAAACAAATGCAGATTCCTGGTTTTAACATGACTACCAGGTGGCACTAACTTCACTGTTCTCCCAGATAGACCCATCTCATGCTAATTAATGTCTTTCTCAAATTCAGGTTTAAGCTCAAATTATGCTGTTTAAGCTCCTCTTTAAAAATGCCTAAGGAAAGTGCCCAGCATCTCCTAGAGAGACAGTGACATCCTCCTGGAAATATGATCCGTGGCCAGTGTGATGTGTATTAAAGGATAAAGGAAAGAATCATCTGTATTAACAAAGTCAAGCCAAAGAAATTGTTTCTGCCTGCTCAGGCTTTACAAATCAATTGATCTATTACACTGTCCCCTGAGTTTCCTGGGAGCGAGTCCTCAGCTTCCCTGGCCAAATACATTCCAGTATTCAGTTCATAAGGTTATCAGCTATTATGTGAGAAAGAGCCTTTCTCTAACATCACTTCTTAACATTAAATTCCTCTTACTCATCAAGTTTAAAGGGAGGAATCTGCCTCTTTATATCAAGCATCTTTCATTTAATGAAGCTGTTCCTGTCAGTCCTTACAAGCTACATAAAGACACCAGGAGTCCCCAGGTGGTCCAAACAGTTAATGTGTTTGGTTGGCAATCCACCCAGAGAAGACTAGGAAGAAACAACTGAAAATCTGCTGAAAATCAGCCAACAATGGCAAACTCCTGTGAAAACCGTATGGCGCAATTTTACTCCTACACACATCAGTTTGCCTGCCATGTGTCTGAAATCACTCAATGGCAATTGATTTTTTAAAGGACTTTACTTTTCTTTCAGACCCCTCTTCTCTTTCTGTTATTCTCACAGATGTTTGTACAACTTCTTCTCCACTTCTATCTCTGCCCTTTCCAAGTCCCATCCCAAACTTCCCCAAAGCACATAAATGGACTGTCATGCAATTGTAAACCGGGTCAGCTATAAGATTTGTGGGGCCCAGTGAAAAGTAAAGACCTGGGACATCTTGTTTAAAGAGCAGAAAAAGGGTACTCTCAAAGGTACTCAATTACACATTTTATTTTCTTTCTTCCATGCTTTGTCTCTCACCTTATCAGAATGGTTTTGTTTGTTTGTTATTTAATACTATTGTAAGTAAATAAAAATTACAATTTACAAATATTACATGAATTTTACTGTTTATATTTATATTGTGAAATGGCAGATTTAAATGCAAATATAATTCATGTTGTTGTTGTTGTTATGTGCCTCATTGTTCTGACTCATAGTGACCCTGTACAGGGTTTCCGAGGCTGTAAATCTTTACGGGAGCAGAAAGCCTCATCTTTCTCCCATGGAACAACTGGTAGTTTTGAATTGCCAACCTTGTGGTTAGCAGCCCGATTCATAACCACTACGCTACCTTACATAACTCATATTTCACAGCTCATGCATGTGGATATATTTCATTCTGAGAAAACTTCAATTTAAAAAAACAGATTTCATTTCACTTCATCGCCTATATTCAACCTGCTCTACCTTGGACTTGCTGATGCTCAGAAAGGGCTGAGAAGAAATATAACTGATTTATTTTCTTTTTCCTTCTATATCATGATTCTCAGCATAAGAGGCTGTGTGATGCAAATCATTTGTGCTGTTACTACATGAAAAGTTGGCAATGAGAACCCACCCAGTGGCATCTTTGAAGAAAGAATTTTAGCCTGTGGAAACCTTTTGGATTGCATCAGAACACTGTCCAACTTGCTTGTGATGGACATGTGATTAGGAGGGATCAATCATTGGAGGAGGATTTCATGTTTGGTGGCTTGGGCCCTTCTGAGGATGCCCATTCATCAAGCCTCACTGGTCCTGACTCACAGGCAGATAGAAATGAGCTACATTTTGATAGCAAGTCTTGCTTAGTTTTACTCAGCCAAATTTTGATATCAGTAGTCAGAAAGAGCACAGATATTTACATAATACATTTGCCGGATGGATTTTTAAATGCAGGGATCTTGCAGAGATAATATAATAGAAGGAATGAAAATTGTACCGCTATTATATTATTAGCTTAAATGTCATTATGTGTAATTCTCCCTGGACGACCCGTCTATTCATGGAGTTCTGATTTTAATTTCATCTAGGAACTGCTTACAGGATTGTGATGGATTGAAATGTATCCTCTCCCCAGCTTCCGACCCCAACTCTAAATACATGTTGAAATCCAACCCTTATACTTATGAATGTAAGTTCATTAGGGATAGGGTTTTTTGTTATGTTGATGAGACCATAGGAGTGTAGGATGTGTTCCAAACCTAATCACACTTCTTTGCTGTAATAAAGAAGTAGACACAGAAATAAGCATATAAACAGCAAGATGGAGTCTATCTGATAATAAGAAAGGCAGATGAATCTACAAACCCAAAGATTGCCAGCTACTAGAGACAAAGAAAGGAACTTCCCAGAGAGTTACATTATGAATTTAGACTTCTAGCCTTCTGAACTCTGAGAATATAAATGTCTGTTCATTAAAGTCACCCATTTGTGGGATTTCTGTTACTGTAGCCTTAGAAAACTAAGGAAGGCACAGACTGCCCTTAAATCTCTAAGGCCCTGCACTGGTATTGTTCTAGAGCAGGTGTGGGGAACGTCCTGCCCAAACGGCCCACAAAATCATTTGGTCTGGTCTGCCAAGGCAACCTCAGTTCCAGCCCTCACATTGTTGTTGTTAAGTGCCGTCGAGTAAATTATGACTCACAAACCCTGTATAGGGTTTCCTAGGAATGGCTGGTGAGCTTGAACTGCAGAACTTGAGGTTCAAAGTGACCTTGCAGTCCAGTGCATTAGCCCTCAGTACGACTCCAGGACTCCAGCCATCACTTTGGTGGTAGTGGTGGTGGTAGTGTGCCGTGGAGTCGGTTCCGACTCATAGTGACCCTGTATAGGATTTCCAAGGCTGTAAATCTTTATGGGAGCAGAAAGCCTCATCTGTATGCCATGAAACAGCTGGTAGTTTCAAACATCTGACCTTGAGGTTAGCAGCCCGACTCATAGCCACTATGCTACCAGAGATCTTCGCCAGCACATTATTGTTAAGTACCATCAATTCAGTTCCAACCCATAGCAACCCTGTATAGGGTTTTCAAGGAGCAGCTGGTAAGTATGAACCACCAACCTTGCAGTTCAAACGGCTTTGCAGTCTGGTACATTAACCCACAGTACCATGCCATCACATTATCAGTAAGTTAATTAATGTTTGACGAAATATAGCAAACTAATTTTTAAGTTGATAATTTTGCATGATCTGATGTGGATGTTATAAATGTCCAAACAGCTCTTGGCAGAAAAAAGGTTCCCCGTTTCTGCTCTAGAGTAATCACTCCTACAATGCTCAGAGAGGCTTGTATTCTCAGCTTCTGCTTAGTCAATGTGAGCAATGTCCTTATTCAAGTTGCCTTGTTAACTCCAGAGTGAAAATATCTTTTCTACTTTATTTCAGCTATAAAGAAAAACATAACTGTGGATAAAATACCAAATGACTCAGCTAGGTTTGGAGAAGTTAGAAATCTCCCATCCAATAATCCATATGGGTAACCACTGCAACTATCTTTGAAGATCCTTCCAGACTTTTCTATTCATGCATAAATACACACATCCACACACACATTTTCACCAAAATGGCAGCACTTTTTAATGCTAACAAGCAACTTCTTTATTTTTTTTCCTATTTAATGTTGCAACTATTTTCTCATATATTGATTGCAATCCGTGTTAATGCACAGTATTCAAATGCATGGTTGTAGCACTTTTTATTTATTTAATAACATTGCTGGAATTTAGGTTGTTTGCTGTTTATTACTTCTACAAAGTTAAACATACACATTTAATGGGTAGTAAGAGAGTGGGTTTCATTATGGAAATTGCAATCAATAAGATGAAATAAAATGTCTGTAAATTATTGAACGGAAAACTGATCTGCTCTGTAAACCTTCACCAAATTCACAATTAAGAAAATATAACAGAGAATATGTGAGCTCAGTAGATGAAATCTACATGCTTATGTCAGGTTGGAGGACTCACGCAGTATCTAAATCATCCTGACCAGTCCTCACATTCTCTGACGGTAAACATCTTTGCCTGGTCTGCCATCATGCTCTGAGGACCACTCCTGCTGCTGCTGACACTCTCTCCTCTCCAGTGTCCCCCTTTTTCAGGCATAAACATAAACCCTTCCACTCAGCACAAGCTACACCAGGCTACAGCTCTTCCCAACACTTTCCTTATGTATTCAGGGTTGCTGAAGGAAAGGAATTACATAGAAAACAATTTATAATTGCTGTCTAAGTCCATCCCTGCCTATGTTGTAGTTGTTGCTAAGAGCCATCGAATCAGTTTTGACCCACAGCCACCCTGTACAGGGTTTCCAAGGAGCAGCTGATAACTTTGAACAGCCAGCTCTGTGGTTCAAACCAACCTTGTGGTCGAGTGTTTATCCTACAGCACCATGCCAGGACTTCACCCCGGCCTATAGACACCTACAAAATAAGAAATCACTTCCATAAAGTGAATTCATACTCATGGTGACTCCATGCCTGCCAGAGTGTTCCCTAAAGTTATTAATGGATAACTGAGTTGTTTTTTTTTTTTAAGGTTTTTATTGTGGATTGAGTGAAAGTTTACAGGGCAGATCATCAGTTTTACATTCAACAAATCATACACCTTGTTTCATTACAATTATTATCATCCCCTCCATGTACCATCAGTTAACAATATTTCTCTCTATTCTCTTTAGCATTAAAAAACAAACAAACAAACAAACATCTCCAAAGGGCATATTCTGCACTTCTGCCTCTTGGCCACCATCTCTTAGTCCCTCTCTTCTAGTGAATCTAGAGTCCTCAGCCGCTCCCTGTCTCCATGTCCTCATCTCTGCCTCCATCTCTGGTGTCGCTGCTTCTCTGGATAAGGTCCCGTATTCTGCTTGTGCTCTTCTCCCTTGATGGTCCTAGGGTCCTCTGTTTCTGGACTGTAAGATGAACTACTCCCATGTTTTTGTTACAAAACTTCTACCTTTACAATTGTGACAGTCGCAATTAGTCATGATAACAATTATTCACTATTGAATCATATGAATCTTAGTCCCATCTCTTTTCACCTGACCCATCTAGACAAATGAAAACTATTCAGTGGAGATTCTTTCTCTCTGCCCACCCCCATACTCTTAAACTAAGCTCCCTCTTGAAACTTTGTAAGCCAGTCACTTAGTGCCTTTATCGACCCTCATTTTAGGTAGCCAATGCCTAAGTTTCCCGTCCCTATCTACCCTGTATACCGAGGGGATAGCATTGATGTTTGATGTGAAGACTCCTTCCCTCTCTGTGGGTATTTAGAGTCACTACCTGGTGTGGTGCTGTGGGTTAATGCACCAGACTGCAAAGCCGTTTGAACTGCAAGGTCAGTAGTTCAAGCTCACCAGCTGCTCCTTGGAAACCCTATATAGGGTCGCTATGGGTTGGAACTGACTTGATGGCACTTAACAACAACAACAACCTCCATGAGTATAGGCCAGGTTCATCAAATTGTAGCAATTTACCCTTGTTTCCTTTATTTAAAAAATTATTATTTTTTGTAATCTTCCTCTAGTCGAGTTCTGATTATCAAGCCATTGAGGCTGGGTCAAATGGGTACTGTCTGCAAGTTTGGGTGTTCTTTCAGGGTTTTATATATGTCTCCTCATTGCCTTTTTGCCTGCATGGTTTCTGTTGAGAGATCCGAGCTTAATCTGATTTGCTTGCCTTTGTATGTTACACTTCTCTTTTCCCTACCTGCTTTCAGGATTCTGTCCTTATCTTTGATTTTGGAGAGCTTGATTATTGTATGTCTTGGTGATTTTCTTTTAGGGTCTACCCTTCCTGGGTTTGTTGAGCTTCTTGAATGCTTATCTTTCTGCTTTTCAAGATGTTAGGGAAATTTTCTTCCAGAAGCTCTTCAACTATCTGTGGACTTGTGTGCTTCTTCCTGTTCCGGAATGCCAATAATTCTTAAGTTATTCCTCTTCATGTTGTCCAACATGAATTTTTGGCCTTCTTCAGATTTTTTTCATCCTTTTTTGTGCTTACTCTTCTATCTTAGTAGTATTGAGAGATTTGTCTTCTAGCTCACTAGTTCTGGCTTCTATTTCTTCAATTCTACTCCTTTGCCCTATCAGTGTATTGTCCATTTCTAATATTCTGTTATTAAGTGTTTGGACCTCTTTCTGTAGGTTTTGAATTGTTTCCAATTCTGTATCTATCTTGTTTGATTGTTCCTGTAGCACTTTCCTGACTTCTTTCTTATTTTTCTCAACTCCATTGTATAGTCTTTTAATACATTTTATAATCATTTTTCTAAATTCCTTCTCAGGTGTTTCCTAAGCCTGCCCATCTTCCAGTATGGAGCATAGGTCTACTTCCAGTTCCTTTGTCTCAGTCACTTTATCTCGTTTCTGGACATGTGCTGATCTGGTCATCTGTTTCTGTTTTTTTGGGTATAGCCAGGAGTTATCTGTGGCCTTAATGCTTAGATGGGTGTGTATTTTGGTATTTTTTATGCTTCCTGATCACCTGCAGGTAGATGTGATCAGGAGATGGGCTTCCTTTTTCACTCTTTTTCCTAAGAAATTTCAAGATGCCACTGTTGGTCGTTGTGACATAACTCAGGATTTAATTTTTGGGCTATTTCCTTTTTAGTCTGCCTGTCCCACTCCACAATCCCCATTCAGGCCTTTTTCCTAGTGATAAACAGTTCAGGGCTGGCTGTGGCCATTTTGCACTGTCATTTGGTTTTAAGTGGAAACTGTCACTTTAAATTTTGAGGAGATCTGTGCGCAAATATAGTAGAACCCTCTGGGGAATGGAGAGCCTCTGCAGAATCGAGATGCACAGACAGCAAGAGAACAATGAACAGATACACATAAAAAAATGATGTCCACACCTTTATCTCTGTGGTTCTGTCAGGCGTCTGTGCTGCTCTGATCCTTTCCCCACTTGGTCTCTCCAAGATAGCAGCTCCAGGAACAGCTGAGCATCTTGAATTAGAAAGCAATGGATTTGCTTCTGCTACAAATTCCCTTAGCTGTAAGTCTTCCAACCTTCTAAATACTCCTTTATATGCCGTTCAGAGTTCTGGCACCATCCCTTAAGCCTCCTTGGTCCGGTATTCTGTGTTGTTGCTGACGGAGCTCCTCACTGTACTTCTACTTGATCCACCATCTTGTTTGTTCTCTCTGGATAACTGATTTTTTTCAAAGTGATTTCCAGGTCTTTCTTCCAAGGTATCTCTGTTGTTAAGTGCTGTTGAGTCGGTTCTGACCCATAGCAACCCTGTATAGGGTTCTGAGGAACAGCTGGTGAGCTTGCACTGCTGATCTTGCAGTTCAAAGTGACTTTACAGTCCAGTGTATTAAACCACAGCACCACACCAGGACTCTAAAGTATCTTAGGGTGGTCCCAACCTTCTAACCTTTAGGTTAGCAGCCAAACACATTAATTTCTTGCATCATCCACCAAGGTTCTGTCTAACTCCTTGCCAGCTTTATGGTTTCCAGGGACAACTTACCCCCTAGCAAAGGGATACCTTGTCTCACAGTCTCTCCAACCTCAGACTAAGGTTCACTTCCCTCATCCTGATTTTCAGTCACAAGCTAACCCATTGGCAGGATTTGTCCTCTAGAGCTGCTATTACAGAAATGTCACAAATAGATGGCTTTAACAACCATAATTGATTCTCTCTCACAGTTTAGGAGGCTAGAAATCAAAATTCAAAGTATTGACTCTTAGGGAAGACTTTTGCTTTGTCAGGTCTGGGAAAAGGTCCTGTCTCCTTTCAGCATCTGTAGCCCCAGAATTCCTTGGAGATTGCTATATACCTTGGCACAAATCTTCCCTAGGATCTAGGAGCTTCACAGAAGTGCAGGGACTCCAGGTCCAAAGGACACATTCCACTCCTGGCTCTCCTGTCTTGGTGATAATAGGCCCCTCTTTCTATACTCAAATCTCTCTTGTAAGATAAAAAGTGTTGCATGCCACTCCTTTGGGAATCTCCCATAATTAGATCAGGGTGGTGGTGGGATTATGGGTGGAGTCTTTAATGCAGCAGACCACAGGTCAGTCTGAACTACAATGTTGGCAGTTCCAACCCTACCAGCCATTCCTCAGAAACCCTATACAGGGTCACTATGAGTCGGAACTGACTTGATGGCACATAACAACAACATCTTACCTTTAATCATCTTATTGGTTTGTCACATCAAAGCATACCATGGGGGATAGCTACATCTCAATTGCCAAACCACTGAGAATCCTGACCCAGTCAAGTTGACCAGAAACCTTAGCTATCACAGGTGGGAATGCTCATTCAGTTCTACAGAAATACCACCCCCATGACAGGCATATAACTCAGTCCTGTAAGATCTAACAAGACAATTTCAAAATAGTGGAATATAGATACATTTCCCCTGTGTTTTTCAGGTTTGCCCAGGATTACATTGTTATAAAGAATCTTATAAATTAAGTGTCCTAAAAACCTGAGCAGTTCCACACTATGTAGGCCGAGTGGGGAAAACTCCCTTGTATTTATAGCATTTGTGCCACTATTGATCACAGAGCTTTCAAGCAGTTACTCCTTTTATTCCGCACCTCTCTACAGTTAATCCTGGGCTCATTGCAAGTGTTTGATCAGTTTTTTCTCAGAAAATCCTCAGCTGTCCACACAGGTTAAATAACATATTGATGCACCTATGAGATCAAACCAGAAACAACAAGGTTTTCACTGGCTCCCTTAAATTCGGACATAAAAAACAAGGTTTTCATTAGCTCTCTTAAATTCAGATATAAATGAACTCTCTCTTGTGTCTCCCTCTCCCTGTTTCTATGCCTCTGCCTTTTCCAATTTCTTTCTTGAAGACAATTTGGAGACTGGAGATTCACCTTTAGTGAATCTGCTGTTCTCTGTCCATATCTTTCCCATTTCCCACAATCCTGATTTTCACCCATCAACAATTATGCACTGAACACCTATTATGTGCCAGGCATTATTTCAGGTAACTTTCATGCATCAAGGAACAACACAGAGGAAGGTGGCTTTTCTAGGAGAGTTAGTTTACTAGCAGAGAGAGGATACACTAGATAAATTGAATAGGTGAATTACATATGCTAGATCATGATGAGTTGTTGTGTTGTTGTTGTTGTTAAGTCTCATTGAGTTGGTGCCAACTCATAGGGACCCTGTTTAGTGTTTCTAAGGAGCAGATGGTGGGTTTGGACCACCAATTATGCAGTTCAAATCGAC
This sequence comes from Chrysochloris asiatica, assembly GCF_000296735.1. Taxonomy (NCBI): domain Eukaryota; kingdom Metazoa; phylum Chordata; class Mammalia; order Afrosoricida; family Chrysochloridae; genus Chrysochloris; species Chrysochloris asiatica. The sequence goes on along the minus strand of NW_006408524.1, from coordinate 13,232,795 downwards.
CTTGCAGTCCAGTGCTTTATCCTACAGAACCACATCAGGATGCCAATGATGAGTACTATTGACAAAAGAGAAAATAAAGCCATGTAAGCAGCATGGGAGGGCAGGGTCTCTGAAATGATTGACATATTGGAGTGCTCAGGGAGACGTCTGACCTATTGGTGAAGATGGATGCATGGATAGTCTCTGGTAACTCCTCCAGTTCTACTCTCCACCCTTTGCACCTTGCCTGGTGCCCTGATAGGACAATCTTTATGGGTTTCACCAAGTGGTGTTGTTGCCCTTTGGTTTCCCAGTTGGGTGGATCCATGCCAACACTGACAGGGCATTGGGAGGCAGTAGTACAGACTGGCTCCCTCCTAGTCTGGTCACAGGTTGGTTGAAGCTGACTTAAGGTGTATAACTGCTGCTGTGTTACCCTTCCCTGCAGCCAATGGTACAGTTGCAGGTATAGTTCCAACTACTTTTAGGTTCCAAAAGCCGTTCTTCCTCTTGGGTTCTACTGTCTATTATAAAATTTTTTATTATCTTAAAAAAGTATACCCACACCTTTCTAAAGTGTCATTTATTACATTTTTCAGATAGCCCATTTGAGTGCACTAGCTATGTGCTGTAAGGAGCTCTGGTAGCGTAGTGGTTTCGATTCGGGCTGTGAACTGCAAGGTCAGGAATTCAAAATTACCAGCTGTCCTGTGGGAGAAAGATGAGGCTTTCTGCTCCCGTAAAGATTTATAGCCTCAGAAACCCTGTACAGGGTCGCTATTAGTCAGAACCGACTCCACGGCACATAACAACAACAACAACAACAACAACAACATTTATATGCTGTATTTACCCTGACATAAATATCAAGTAGTACTGGAAAGTGAAGACCCAGAAAACAGTCCTCAAAGTGAGATTGGGTTGTCCATACTTGAGCAGTACATGGATGACCTTATTGCTCTGGGGAGAGAGGAAAGGATAAGACACTGGAAACTCATGGTGTGCAGAGGAGTCTCCTTTTACCCTGTTCTCATCCTCTGGTTATGTTATGTTTCCCACTCCTAAAAAGTACAATGGGAACCAAAACATTTATCAACTACTAGCGGGAGAAAGATGAGGCTTTCTACTCCCGTAAGGATTTACACCCTCGGAAACCCTGTACAGGGTCGCTATGGGTCGGAACCGACTCGACGGCACTTAACAACAACAAGAAGGCTTACATGAGTTGTCTGACCTGAGGAATGAGGATTACATTGATAGAAAGAACCAAGTAGAAGTTTCAAAATAATAAAACCAAAGTAATATGACATTCCTGGAGGAAATGAAAAGATGAATCAGAAACTTGGGAGATGTGGGGCTAATTATTCACCACATTTCCATTTAACTAGTCTATTTGGCAGATACAAAAGCCAGATGGGTCTTAGAGAATAATTGTGATTGTCCCAGACTTAATCAGGTGGCAAACACAACTGAGGTTTGGGATGTGGTCTTTTTACTGGAGCACATCAGGAACCACTCCTGGCACCTGATCTAAAGCTATATTGACTTACACAAGTTCTCAATAAACAGGTGGGAAAAGTGGTTGTCAGTCTTTCCTTGGCCTTATGTTCAATGAGCCTATGTGCTGTACTTCTCATTCCCAAGACTGATTTAAACAGAACCACTACTGACTGCCAATTCTTCTAACAAGAGAGGCCAACTCTGAGTCCCTAACAAAATACCATATTTCAAAGAGTCAACAGTGATTCAATCTCCTTGTGATGTCTAGGAGGTCCTGACTCATAGTGATCCTTTATAGGGTTTCCAAGGCTGTAAATCTTTACAGGAGCAAAAAGCCTGCAGAACAGCTGGTGGATTCAAACTGCTGTCCTTGCATTTAGCAGTCAAACATGTAACTCACTATGCCACCAGCGCTCCTGGTTCATTCTTACAGGAATAGATGTTAATTCGAGATACCTGTTAGCCTTCCTTTCTTCTATGGTATTATTGTTTATGGACATACAAATGCATTATCCATTGACAAAATATCTGACAAAATGTCATGGCCATCCAATGCACTTATTTGGTTGAACGGAGGTGTGCCAATGAGTTCTTGACTTTGACATTCACTACTCTCCTCCATCATCCAGATGTCAGATAATTGGAATGATCTGGTGGAAACAACCCCCTGCAAGTCCATGTCTTACCAGAAACCAATATTTGGTTCATCTTCTCTGTAACCAGAATGCATGACTCTAGGAAGAAAGGGTAATGGAAGAGACTGGAGTAATATTTGATGTCCTCTCCACAATCTTGACATCTGTGCCCTAGAATGTTCTACCAGAAAACAGACTCATAATTTAATTAAACAGAAATCTGAGATCACTCTCAGGGCTTTTTTTTTTTTGGCTCCTCATAACAAAAAAGGATTAGGGGGCAACAATTCAATGGATTTGGTAAGTAGATACAGTGAACATGGCACACCACCTTCTGAAAATAATAGTGTTAGTACACTCAACCTGGATCCAGGAGTGTACCGTGCTAATTGTAAATACATACCTTTAAGAACTTCTTCTACTTCTTTGGAGAATCAGAGAACAAAAGTACCAAGAATTAGTAGTTAATTACTCCATTCCCTCAATTCCAAGGGAATATGTCTGCCAAGATGTTCTTCCATTTTGGCACATGTTCCTCTGGAGGCTGCAAAGTATCCAAGACCATTTCTGTAATTTTCTCTTCATATTTTACATAATCTTTATTCATAGTCATATCAGGATTTGATTCTGGGCCTATATAGTAAACACCATGCCAAGAACATACAAGCTTTAGCCAAGACTAAAACAATTGCCAAAATTTCTTGTTTGGGGAAGTCGGCTTTCTTTTTTTTTTTTTTTTTCTCATTGGCAACAATTTTTTACTTCTGTCTATTGCAGGATGCTTTAAGTACCATGATTCTGCAATAAAACCACACTGACTTGACCTGGAAACGATCCTCTCATCCCCAGACATGGTACTAGTTGAGCTCAATAGTGCCAAGGTCACTGGGTCATGAGTGGTGAAGTGCAGTCGTCATGACAACAGTATGTCTGATAACTGGGTTGTTGTCTATCACTGGAAGTAGACAGCCTGGAAGGGGAAAGATGTGGCTCCCCTTCGTCTGAGGGTAAAGAATAGCGTCCAAGACATCTTCAAAGCAGGATTAGGAACCAAGGACAAAGGAAACCTGAAATGATAACAGCTAGAATGTAGTTGTAATAGTTCAAATACGTGCTTGAGGACAACTGTCAACCTGCTCAGCTAGGCTATGTTGACCAGATCCTCTGAATTTATATAACCCTTGCTGATTAGTCCTCAAAGTGTACTTTTTGACAAAAGCAATATTACCAGATGGTTGAGCTTAGGCTGAGGCGTATAAATACCAATATCTGTGTAACCCAAGGCCAGTTATAATAACCTTTCTTAAACTCTATCTTCTCATAAGAAAAATGGAAATGATAATATCTACTTCATAAACATGTTGTAAGCATTCAATTATACCTTGTTTGTAAAGTGTCTTAAATAGTGTCTAGGGTATGTTGTTGCTGTTTTTAAGTGCCAGAGAGTCAGTTCTGACCCATAGCAACCCAGTATAGGGTTTCCAAGGAATGGCTGGTAGCTTGAACTGTTGACCTTGCAGTTCAAATCGACTTTGTAGTCCAGCACATTAACTCACTGTGCCACACCAGTAGTGAGGCTCAATAAATGGTGGTGATGATGAAGTTTGTCATGCTGATCATGAAGATTTTGCTCATTGCAGAGTCCCAGACAACGATCCGAACAGACTCCAGACTTTTGTTTTTTAACTTTTTATTGTGAATTACAAGTTTACAGACAAGATCATCAGCTTTAAAGCAACCAATCATACACTTTATAGCATCTCAATGATTGTAATTCCCTCCATGTAACAACAGTTACCCCACTTCCTTCCTGAAGTTTCTATTTCCATTCTACCCACCTTCCCATCCCTTCTTAACTTTGTCCTTAGGTAATTGTTGCCCTTTTCATTGTGAATGATTGACCATTCCATGGTGAGCATACCTTACCAGTGTCTTTGTCCCTGCTATATAGCTATCTACTGCTTGACTGAAAATTGGACCACGAGGATGAGTTCCTTTCCAGACCTGAAGGGTCATCAAAGGCCATAGTCTTGGGCTCTTCCAGTCTCTTTCCGACCAGTTATCCCAGTCTTTATTTTTTTATAATTTTGATTTTTGTTCCACATTTTCTCCCACTCTACCCAGGACCTTCTAATGGGATTCCTTTCAGAGCAGTTGGCAGTGGTAGCTGGGTACCATATAGTACTTCTGGTCCCAGAGTCATGGAGACTGATGTTCACATGGTTCATTGGTTTGTTGGATGACTTGGGACATTTTGATACCTACCTCATCAATTGGGCTGGACAAGAACTAAACTACTAGAGATTTTGAGTTGGTCAAAATGAGAAGCATTAGCATTGAATATAGTCAAGACCATAAGGACTAAAGAACATCCATCTGAAAGGAAGAAGAAGAGCTATAACAGATACTAAGAATACGCTGAGTAAAATAAGCAAGGTTAGAGGACTGGAACAAAAGGAATTTAAAAGGAAGAGAGAGAAACTAGAAAGAGGGCATAGAAGGTATTTATTTTCAAAGCCAATAGAGAAGTGATTTAAAGAGGGGATTGTTAAATAGGTAGTTGTTGTCAAGTGCCGTGGAGTCAGTTCCAACTCATTGTGACTCTGTATAGAGCAGCTGCTGAGTTTGAACTAACAACCATGTAGATATAATCAACCTTGCAGTCCAGTGCTTTATTCCACAGCATTACACCAGGATTCTAGAGGAGTCACAAAATGAGGACTGAGAAAGTCATTGGATTTGGCAGGAAGGTGGCATCAGTCACATTAAGTGAAAAATTTCCAGGGTTTATCAGTCAGGACTCAGAGAAGGAAAGCCAGTGGTTTTTGTATGTTAAATATACGTATAATTAGAGAATTACTATATTAATTTACTGAAGGATCTCTAGTGACATAGTTGGTTATGTATCAAGATGCCAACCACAAGGTCAGCAATTCAACTCCACTGACTGTTCCATGGGAGAAGATGAAGCTTTCTGCTCCCATAAAGATTTACAGTCTTGGAAACCCAGGGTCAGTATGATTCAGAACAACTTAACTGCACATGATAAGAAAAATATATATTAAGAAATTTATTTCAATAAATTGGCTTATGCAATTGTAGGGGCTGACTCAGTCAACCCAAATCTTACATGGCTGGCAGTTAGGAAGAAAAGCTCATGAGCTGAAGCTTGTGCACAGGTAGTAGCCTAGAAGGAAAATCTAAAGAGAAAGGAGAGCAATTGAATATCCAGTTGCTGTTTGGAGTCTCTAGCTCAGGGAAGGGCCAAGACCTTTTATAAAGTGCTTTAAACTGATGATGTCAGATTCATTCAGGACAATCTCTCTTTTGATTAACTTAAACTGACCGCATATTTTACATCTGCAAAATCCTCTCATGGCAACACCTAGATTAATGTTTGAGTTACTGGGAGAAAGTGAGGTAGTGGCTTCAATCCTTTGGTTCCCTGAGTCTTTTGTCTATTCCTTACAGCTTGCCCGAACTGGAAACGTACCAGAAAAGTAATTCTGGAGACTGTAGCTCAGCCTAGACAAGTTGACATATCACAAAGTCCTGACACAGAAGCTTAATATTGAAACATGAAGGCAGTGCTTCTAAGAACTTCAGGAATAAAGGAAAATATGCTGGCTGCAGCAGGGAGTCCTGGTGTGGCATTGTAGGATAAGGACAGGACCACAAGGTCAGTTTGACCCACAAGGTTCACCAGCAACTCCTTGGAAACCTTATACTGGGTCACTATGAGTCGAAACTAACTCGACCGCATTTAACATCACCTTCAGTTAGAAAGAGAAATAGCTAGAAGAAGTATTTGCAAGGAATAATTCCAATGAAAAGCAAAATAATGAAATTGTTGAAGAAGAAGATAAGTGGCATAAGACCTTAGTGCTTCCAACACAAGAGGCTGGTACTGAGAAAAACAATCCACCAGAGGCTCAGAGCCTCCCCACAGGAGCTGTCTAGATATGCCAAAAATGCAAGGCATTGATCACTCTGGAGACCTCAGCCATTTCTCAGAGTTGTGTTTGCTGTAAGCAATGTTAAGGAATGGAGTGACATCTCTCCTCAGACCAGAGCAGGCTTGCTTTCATATGCTATGTAAACCATCAATCCTCAGTGTTCCTCTCCTATAGCATGTCCCTCTGCATGTGCGGCTCCCCATTGTAGGTTTTCTGTGTCATCACATGGGACTTGGGGGCCTGGGGAACTGACAGGAGCCAACATGGTACTTTTACCATGAGTAATTAAATCCTTTATCTCAATCCCAGGAGTCTCATTCCATATGACAACATACATGAAATAGTGATAGGCTGGTTTATACCTTGTTATTGTTGTTAAGTGCCATTGTGTCAGTTTTGACTCAACTCATAGCAACCCTGTATAGGGTTTCCAAAGAAGAGCTGGCAGGTTTGAACTTCTGGTCTTGTGGTTCTCAGTCCACTGATGCTATTACAGTACCAGGTAAGTAGGGTCAAATCCCAGACTCATCGCAATTTGTGACAGTTAGGTGAGGAAGAATACATTTCTAGTAACAACTGAGAAAACTAGACTTTAAATCTAGCAGAAAATTACTCACAGTTAAATGATTTTTATTTAAATAAACTCTAAGGTTAAATGAGCCGTTTGAACTGCAAGGTCAGTGGTACAAGCTCACCACCTGCTTCTCGGAAACCCTGTACAGGATCACTATGGGTCGGAATCCACTCAACGGCACTTAACAACAACAAAGGTTAAATAGGAATCCTGATGTGGCGCTGTGGGTTAATGCGCCAGACTGCAAAGCCATTTGAACTGCAAGGTCTGTGGTTCAAGTTCACCAATTGCTCTTTGGAAACCCTATACAGGGTCGCTATGGGTTGGAATTGACTCAATGGCACTTGACAACAACAACAAGGTTAAATAAAACAAAACAAAAATTCCTGTTGCTGTCAAGTTGATCTTGACTCATAGTAACGCTATAAGACAGAGTAGACCTGTCCCGTAGGGCTTCCGAGGCTGTAATCTTTACAGAAGCAGACTGCCACATCTTTTACCCCAAGAGGAACTGGTAGGTTCAAACCACCAACCTTTCAGTTACTAGTCAAGTACTTAACCACAGTGTTTAACCTTCCTTAAACACAAAGATGTTGTTGTTAAATGCCACTGAGTCGGTTCCAACTCATAGTTTCCAAGGAGCAGGTTTGAGCAATTGACCTTGCAGTTCAAACTGACCCCACAGTCCAGCACTTGTTCTACAGTGCCACACAAGGACTAAGATAGTGTTCCTTTAAAAAAAAAAAAAATGGTTAATGGCTTCTTACAATCTGGAAAGAAATTAAGCATATCATCTTACTCTTAAACTTTAGTTTCAAATGGATTTGGGCAGTGGAGGAGTCTAGAGATCTGGTTCTAGAATCCTAAGACCTGGTCTTCAGTGTCAGTTCTGAGCCTTAGTTTCCTCAAATATGGAGACAGTAATATTGGGCTATTGTAGTTCTACTTTCTAGTGTAAGTGAGATAAGGTATGTGATCCCAGTACCAGTTACTAGATTGGTAAGTTGACACTGTTTCATGGTGCCGCCATACATGTCAAGGTAGAACTGTGCTCCATACGATTTTCAATGACTGATATTTTAGATATAGATCACCAGATCCTTCCTCCAAGGCACCTTCAGGTGGACTCAAACCTCTCACCATTTTGTTGGCAGCCAAGCATATTAACTGCACTACCTGGTGTGGTGCTGTGGGTTAATGCACCAGACTGCAAAGCCATTTGAACTGCAAGGCCGGTGGTTCAAGCTCACCAGCTGCTCCTCGGAAACACTATACAGGGTCGCTATGGGTCAGAATCGACTCGATGGCACTTCACAACAACAACAACAACAACAACACAGGGATTACGTATGTGATAAGTAGGACCTAAAACTTAGCAAATACTTCACAAATGTTGGTTCTCTCTCCCCATTCCTATCTTATACGCAGCCTAAGAAATGCTGTCTTATTTTGCATATGTTTTGCATGTTTTTACTGAAGCTGTGACATTCAGGAAGAGTCTGCCCTTTAGATACTTAATAGAGGATGCAACCACTAACTGATTTCCCTGTTCCTTCCTCAAGAGTTCAGTTACACAAGCCCTCTTTTTTCCTTTCTTGTCTGTGGCTCAAATCATAGTCTTTTGAAATGTGCTGTCTTCTGTGTAATAGTAAGTGCCATTTGCAAGCACTTAACATTTTACTCAGAGTGTTCACATTTAGTGTGTCAGAAAAGCTGCCCCCCCAACATACCTCACGTTATGTCCAACGGGTGATATCATTGTCCTCCACTCTGCAGCCCATTCAACTGAAATGTTAAGGATAGGGTCAAAGGTCACACTGTTGGTAAATGGCAGAGCTGGAACATAAAGTCCCGACTCTGAACCTCATTCTCGTCCCACTTTATCTTACTGTCTACTGTACCCACTCCTTCCTCCCGTCTCTGGCTTTCCCTCACCTCTGGGTTCTTTTTGTTTAAGGTCTCTTTGACAGTGCAAAAATATGAAGCCCCAACCCTGCCTCCCACAACCTCCTCTACTCTTCTATTGGGTTTGATGATCCATTGCAATGTCCAGACAGGGTTCAGATACCATACTTGGAGTTACGGGGTTTCTTAAGGAAGTTAACAGGTTACAGTTTGTGGTCAGAAGTGCTCAGGCACAGTTGTTCCAGTCAGCTGTTGATAAATGCCCACAGGTCACACCACTCCACCATAAGTCTCAGCCTGAAGGCACCCGACTCTACCTTCTTGGGCCTGCAAACCTAGCTTCCCAACTTAAATGCCTGAAGCTACCCCACTGCGGCTGCTCTCTGCCACCCCTTTGGTGTCACAGTTTTCTGTTCTGGTGTTGAGGAGGTTCAGTGCATAGGGATCTCAGGATCGAAACAACACGCTCACCTCCTGGCTCATCTTCATTGATGGTAATAAATACCACTCCACTCCCTGCTTCTGAGATGGCTCATTTTAAACCTATGCTAGAGTTTCAAGTTTTTACAATTAACTTTGTTAACATCCAGAACTGAATCATGTCCTCCTGTCTGCATCTTCTCCCACCTTCTCTTACCCAGACCCAGCAGGGCAGACACATTGTTTGGTGGGAATTACAGACTATGGCTAGAAGAGAATGAACTCATTCACTACACCACAGAGAGTGCTTTTGCAATGATCCTGTGTATTAACTAGGATTCTTTCAATTTCAGGAGACAGAAAGCCCACTCAGAAAGATTGATTGGTTCATGTACACAGAAGGGTTAGGGAGTAAGTGGTTTCAGACTCCGCTGGGTCTGAAGTCTCAAAGATGTCATTAGGAGTTTTCCTTCTCTCTCTCAGCCCCAAGTCTCTCTGATTTTGGGTCTTACTAACTTTTGTCTAGCAGGTATGGCAGATAACAGTACTCATATAGAGTACCACAGCTTGCAACACAAATGAAAGCAGGAGAGCCATACTCTTCACATTTCTGGATGAAATTAGCTCCATGTGGATCATGGACTCCTTCATGGGACCAACCCTTGTGGCGAGTGTTGCGATTGGTAGATCTGTAATCTGTATCTAATCTTTCAATCAGAAGGTGGTTTCTCTAGCTGGTAGTTAACCTGGGATAACTTGATTTGAGTGGGGAAACAAATTAGGAGATAACAAAGTAAGTAAATAATACCAAAGCAACACAAATCCACAGGTGGTAAAGGGGGTCATTACCTAGGGATTACGGAGCGTCTACTGAGGATAATGGAAAAATTAATGGCCAGATAGTGGTGATAGTGGCACAACATGATTAATGTAATTAATGTCACTGAACTCTACCTGTGAAAAATGTTGAAATGGCAAAAGATAAAAAATTAAAGATCATATCCTGCCAAAATAAATAAAAGCCTTAGTTGTAGTTGGGTACAAAGGTGAAAATACAGAATAACAAACCGTTCATTCTTTTTATCTTTAAAACATCCCTGTAAATTAGTAAAATGAAGGTATTAATAAAGTTCTAAATAAACAACAACCATATAAATGGAGAAAAGATTGAAGTTGTCAAAGACTTCATTTTGCTCAGATCAACCATCAACATTCATGGAAGCAGTAGTCAAGAAATCCAATTATTTGTGTTAGGCAAATCTGCTGCCCAAGATCTCTTAAAAGTGTTGAAGAGCAAGGATGTCAGTTTGAGGACTAAGTTGCACCTGACCTAAACCATGGTATTTTCAATAACCTCATATGCATGTGAAAGTCGGACAGTGAATAGGGAAGACCGGAGAAGAATTGATGCATTTGAGTTATGGTGTTGGAGGAGAATATTGAAGTACCATGGCCACCAAAAGAACAAATAAATCTGTGTTGGAAAAAGTACAGCCAGAATGCTCCTAAGAAGCCAGGATAACCAGACTTCATCTGCCATAGTTCAGACATATTATCAGGAGTTCCTAGAAAAGGACATCATGCTTGGTAAAGTGGAAGGTCAGTATAAAAGAGGAAGACCCCCAATGAGATGGATTGACAAATTGGCAGCAGCAATGGGCTTAAACAGAGCAACCATTGTGAGGTTGGTGCAGGACCAGGCAGTGCTTTGTCCTGTTGGGCATAGGGTCACAATGAGTCAGTACCTACTCAATGACACCTATTAGTAATAATAACAATGACAGAAAAAACAACTCAAACATGTCAGTCAAACTTTGCATTTGAATTGTCACAATTAATTCAGATTTTAAATATTCTCCAAACTGATATATATTTTTTCCTTGAATTTTCACCTGAAAATTCACCTTCAAAGATTTTATTCTTTGCAGTAAAGATGAATCACTAAATTTTATGTGATTTAATTTAATATCTGGGAAAGCCTTGTCATCAAAATAAATGAACAGTCAGGAGTGAAAGTATTTGCTAGACCACACATGTTGATTTAGGGATCAGAAAATGTGGTCACAGTGAAAGTGGAGAACAGAGACTGGGACAGGGGCATGTCTGTCATCCTTCAATCTGCCAACCCCATTTCTTGGTGGGGAAGCCAGCCGACCTGAACACTCTTTGAGTTCACATAATGGTGCGACACTGATGTGATGCAAGGAGACTTGGAAATGACTATATTTAGAATAGATCTTGATACCTAAAAACTAAGAGAGAGAGAGAGAGCAGAGGGGAATGAAGTACATTCTGTGAATTAAGAAGACAATTATTAAAGCTCTAAAGCCATATAGGCTCACAGACTTCCCAAGTTGACTTTTTTTTTATTTAATTCTTTTTAACTTCCTCTTTTTTCTAAATCTTCTTTTCTTTCTACCCCAGCTGTAAGAGGCAAATTAATGAACATTAATAATAATGCTATTAATAATAATAGTGACTACTGTTTATGGGGAGGTCTGGTGTGGCACTGTGGACTAATGCACTGGACTGCAAAGTCAGTTTGAACTGCAAGCTTGGCGGTTCAAGCTCACCAGCTGCTCCTTGGAAACCCTACACAGGGTTGCTATGGGTCGGAACCAACTCAACAGCACTTAACAACTGCTTATGGAGTTCTTACTATGTGCTAGACGTATTGCCAAGCTCTTTAGATATCTCACTGAATCCTCTCAAAATGAGTATTATCCCTAGTTCATAAAAGGAGACTGAAGTCTAGGAAGAGTCAATAGCTTGTCCATGTTCATGCAGTTGATAATACTCACATTCATTTCCTATGGCTGCTTGTGTCGTACACAGGTGTGCTGGGCCATGGCTCCTAATGGCCTTGAAGTGTGTAATAGGCCTCCGAAGAAACCCAGACCTCTGCTACACTAATGTAGTGGGGTAAAAGAGGAAGGTGTCAGCAAATCTAGCCTACTGGTAACAGGATCACTAAATGATGTCCTTTGTCTGCAGAAGGAAAAAAGGCTAATGACAAGGTCAGTGGTTCAAAGCCACTAGCCACTCTTCAGGAGAAAGATGAGGTTGTCTGTGCCCATGAAGATGTACAGTCTTGGAAACCTTAAACAGCAGGTCTATTCTCTCCTGTAGGGTGGCTATGACTTAGAATCGACTCAATGGCAGTGGGGTTTTGGTTTTGCCTGCAGAGAGCCTTCCACTTTTGTTGCTACTGTCTACCTCTTGTTGCAAGGAGCTCTGATAGTGTCGTGGTTATGAATCAGGCTGCGAACCTTAGGGTCAGCAGTTCGAAAATAGCAGCTGTTCCATGGGAGAAAGATGAGGCTTTCTGCTCCTGTAAAGATTTACAAGCTCGGAAACCTTGTTCAGCGTCGCTATGAGTCGGAACCGACTCCACGGCACATAACAACAACAACCTTTTGTTGCTTCCGTTTTATTGTCCCTTCAGTACCTGCTCTCTGTACCTGCCATTTGGCACGTAGACATAGCTGTTCAGTTAGTATTTGGTCCTGGGGGAGAGGAATTTATGTGTTCTTCTCCCAAGATGAAAACTGGGGTGTGTTTGGATGTGACCTATCCTTGGATGGGAGTCTAGCTTCTGGCAACCGAAGCTAATGCTGATGTGTCCTGTTCTATTTGTTCCTGTCCTGTTTATTTGATGAGTTATAAACACTTGCTGATTATGCCATTTAAAAGTCTGGTCCATATTTTGCCCCAAATGGTCTTTCACTGAGAACTTAGAGAACATAATGACATTGCATATGCTATAATGTATTATCACAAATTTAGTGGCTTGGACAACCACCAATGTGTCACCTCACAGGTTTGGAGGTCAGAAATCTGAAACAGATCTCACTAGGCTAAGCCAAGGTATCAATAGGGCCATGTTCCCTTCCATTTCCAAAGCCAGCAACAAAAGGCTGCGGCTTGCCACACTGGTCATCTCAACTACTCCCTCTTTCAACTTCTTTCACTTGTAAGAACTCTCCCAATTACATTGGGCCCACCTAGAAAATCCACATTCATCTCCCTATTTTAAAGTCAATTGATTAGCAACCTTAATTCTATCTGCAACCTGGATTCTCCTTTTGCCATATACCCGTACATTTCCATAGGTCTTGGGGATTAGAATGCAGACATCTTTAAGAGGCTATTAGTTCGCTTACCACAGTATTGTTCCTGGCTACTCCATTCCTGGCCCTTCAACTTACTCCCTTGCACTTGATTCTTAAACTTGTTACCTCATCTGCTGCTGGCCCAATCATTGTCCCTCAGCACACTCTAACGACATTGTTGAAATTTCTAACGTCTGAATATTTAAGCTTTCAGTACTTCAGTTAAGATGGCTCAATCCCAGAAATATAAATATATATACACAGATAAACATAAACTTCCCCTAGATACACTTGGAACATCACAGCCTTTTATGATGCATCACTTTTGCTGAATACAGATTTTTACTGAGATCCAACTTCATGCCCTAGATGAAGAGTTAGCCCTGCCATCAAGTTGCTTGCAGCTAGAGGGAAGTAGGGAAATCAGTACTCACAGGACCTTGTGAGAAAAGTGCAGGATGCTGGGGGCAGAAAGAACATTGCATGGCGGCAGTGGGGTTGGGGGAGGGCACCTTAGGAAAGGGTTCAAATAGAAGTCAGTGCCTGACTAGGAAGTGAATAGGAATTGTTCATACAGAGAAATCTGAGGGAGAAAGATATAAAGCCTCGGATCTCCTATACAGGGTAACTATGAGTTAGAATAGACTTCACAGCACATAACAACAACAATACAAAGCAAAAAGAGACACTATATAGAGGTGACAATATGTATGTAAACATGGAAGGGTAAGAGAGTGTGGAGTCTTTAAAGGATGCTACCTCCCTGCTACAGATGAACTATAGGCTCCATTGGAGAAGAGGGCAACGATGACACAGTGGACAGGCAGGTGTACTAGATGGGTAAAGGCGAGCATGGAGTCCCTTGGATGATGCAAATG
>NW_006408524.1:13213128-13218216 GCF_000296735.1 Chrysochloris asiatica | reverse complement strand
CCATGTCATCATCTCTGTCTCCATCTCAGGCATCCCCGGTTCTCTGGGTGGGGTCAGATTTTATTTATTTAAGGCTACAGCAGCATTAAAAAAGAAACTCCAAAACGCAACAGCATAAACTAGATCATTTTTGTGATTTATTTTTTCTCTCACAAACGGGCTGAGCTAGGTTGGCACGAGCATTTGGGAGCTATATTGTTCCTCTACCTTTGTTTGGTTGAGGAGGGGCCACTACCATGTCAGTGTTTCAGCTTCAGAGAGTAGGAAACTGAAGAAGTCTAGGGAAGACTATTTCCTTTTAAGCAAATAAGGTGCAAACTCATCACATGGTCGCACCTACCCTTGTGAAAAATGTCAGCTGGAACATCACTGAGAACAAAGAGGAGATTGGTTATGGGGTGGATGTGAACAGCTGCCACCAAGCAAGACAGGATTATATTAGAAGGACATTGAAGACTATGTGATGGTGTTTAAACTTTATCTTGGGAGCAATGGAATGTCATTAGGAGATGACAGATTTAATTTCAAAAGTGGCACAAGCAAAGACAAATGACTAACAGAAAGCAAGACAAAGAAGTAGGAAACCCAGTTAAAACACATTTTGCAGTAATCCAAGGGAGAAATGATAAGAATGGAAAAGAGTAGGTGGAACTAGGAGCTATTTGGGGAAATGACAGGACTGTGTGATTGCCGTACTGTGGGGATCCGGGCAAAGTGACGAGTTAAGAATCTTTCTAAAATTTCTGTCTTGAGTAAATAGAGGTGAATTTCACAAAGACATCTAATATTAATGGAGAAATAAGTTTGAACAGGAGGAGAATCATGATAAAGCAATCTGTTGCACTCTTTGGAGCTCAAGAAAATGGTCTGCCTTGAAGGTAGAGATGTGATGGTGGTCAGGGTGTAACAACAGAAAAAAGGGGAATCCTCAAGGAGAGAGGATCAAGTGAGGGGAACCCAGAGATAGAACTTCGTGGAACGAAAATTTTTAAGGTGACACAGAGGTAAAGCTCTCTATGGCAAGAACCGGAAATGTGCTTCAAGAATAATATGAGGAAAATCAAGCAGCAGCAGTTCAAGGATGCAAAGATGGGAGAGAGTTTTTAAAATGACAAAGTGTAGTCGTTCTTCAAATGCTGTGAAGATGTCAAGCAAAGTAAGGACTGAGAACTCAAGTGTTGGATTCAACAATTAGGAGGTGATTGGTGAGTTTGGAGAAAGGAATTTCAATAGAAATTTAGGGCAAAAGTCAGACTTCAAGTGTTATTGTTGTTGGGTGCTATTGAGATTGTTCCAACTCAAGGTAACTCTGTGCAAACAGAACAAAATACTACCTGGTTCTGCACCATCTGCACAATTGTTGTGATGCCTAAACCCACTGTTACTGCCACTGTGGTAGTTCATGTCACTGGGAGTCTTCCTGTTTTTCACTCATCCTCCACTTTACCAAGCATGATGTTCTTTTCCAGGGACTGCTTCCTCTTGATAACATTTATGAAGTACAAGAGGCGAAGTCGTGTCATCCTAGCTCCTAAGGAGCACTCCGGCTGTCCTTCTTCTGACCCAGAAGTGTTTGTTCTTTTGGCAATCCATGGTACTTTTGATCTTCTTCTCCAACACCATAGTTCAGATGTATCAATTGTTCTATGGTTTTCCTTATTCATTATCCAACTTGCACATGCATATGAAGTTATTGAAAATACCACGGTTTGGGTTAGGTGCACATTAGTTCTCAAAGTGACATATTAGTTCTTCAATACATTAAAGAGGTCTTGTGCCGCAGATTTGTCCAATGCAATACATCGTTTGATTTCTTGACTGCTGCTTCTATGAGTGTTGATTGTGAATCCAAGCAAAATGAAGTCTTTGACAACTTCAATCTTTTCTTCATTTATCATGATATTATTTATTGGTCTAACTTTCGCTTTTTGTAATATCATTTTGTCATGTATTTAGTGGTTTAAAACAAAATGAAAATTATCCTCTCACAGTTCTATACTGTCAAGAAATAGGAAATCAAGTTATGGGCGGGGTCCTTGTCCCTATAGAGGTTCTAGAAGAGATTTTTTTCCTTGCATCTTTCTATTTCTGGTGGTTATGAGCAGTTTTGTCTTCTTTAACTTGTGGCTTTATCATTCCAATCTCTTCTATCTGTCCAATCTCCGTTGCACATAAAGACATGGTGATACTCATCAGCCAGTACTGTGGTTGTTGTTGTTAAGTGCCGTCGAGTCGGTTTCGACCCATAGCAACCCTGTATAGGGTTTCTAAGGAACAACTGGTGAGATTGAACCACTGACCTTGCAGTTCAAATGGCTTTTTAAAGTCTGACGCATTAACCCACACCGCCACACCAGGACTCTTTACAATCAAGAAAATTCCATATAGCAGCTCAACTCTGTATCACAAGGGGTCGTCATGAATCAAAATCAACTCGAAGGCATAGGATTTCGGTTTTATGGTTTGAATTTGGATTGTGGGCCCATTTCATTAATCCAGGATGATTTCGTCCTCAAGATCCTTAATTTAATGACATCTAAAAAGTACTTTTTTTCTAAACATGGTGTAATCCACAGGTTCTGTGAATTAGGATCTGGACATGCTTGTTGACTGATAGTTTCCTTTTTTAAAAAAGCTTTTATTGTGAATTGAGCAAGGATCATCAGTTTGTTTCACATTCAACCAATCCTTGCAATCTCCTCTATGCACCATCAGCTAACAGTATTTACCTCTATTAACCTCCCCCCCCCCCACTTTTTCTTTATATACACACATCACATTGAAAATATATATTCATTTAAAAGTTTAAAGGGCACATTTTGCAAGCCAGCCTCCTACCTGCAGGTGGCACACTACTGTTATCGATGCATGGGCCTGTTGTTCTCTGCTGTTTTCTCTATATACGTCATAGCCTCTGCTATCATCCTCTTTTGTCACTTTTTTCTGATTAGGATCCCTTGCTCTGCTCATGGTCTACCCTCTGGATGATCCTAGGGTCTTCTGTTCCTGAAATGAGATATTAACTGCTCCCAGGTGTGAGGATTCTTGTTTTCTTTACATTGAGGTGCAATCCATACTGAAGGCTGTTGTCTTTTATTTTCATCAGTAAGTATTTTCAATCCTCTTCGCTTCCAACAAGCCAGGTTGTACCATCTGCTTATCACAGGTTGTTAATGAGTCTTCCTCTAATCCCGATGCCACATTCTTCTTCATATAATCCAGCTTCTTGAATTATATGCTCAGCATACAGATTGAACAAATATGATCAAAGAATATAACCCTGGCATGTACCTTTCCTGATTTTAAACCATTCAGAATTCTCTTGTTCTGTTCTAATGACTGTCTCTTGGTCTATGTACATGAGCACAATGCGTTGAAAATATATGTCTTGAATGTAAAACTGATCATATGCTCTATAAACCTTCATTCAATTCACAATAAAAAGTTTCAAAGAAACAAAAATTTCCAGCATAGGTAAACAAAAAATTTACATGCAGTTTCTGTCATTTGTAAGCAAGAATTATAAAGATTTTTTTATTTATTTTTTTTTGAGTTTTCATAGTACTCCTTGTTTTACACAGACATAAAAATTTCCAGGATATGTGAGAATAATAATAAAAATGTATATATACATGTGATTTCTCTTAAGAGAGAAAATTCACTTTCTTCTAGTCCTCCTTTCCCCTCATGTGATGTTGAACTAAATCATCCTAATGATGTGTTCTCTCCGACTTGTGTATTTTCTCTGCCGGTGGCATCCTTATCTACGTTCTGAGCTTCCTGAGTTCATCATCGTTGTCTACAACATTTCCCTGGGGAGCTTTCAGGCATCTACATTCTAATTCCATTTTAGTGCCTTAGCTGTATCTTTTGCATTACATCAATAGTCTGTTCATTTCAGACTTTGCCTTATGGTGCCAACTTGATTAATGTATGATTTTTAAAGCATACATATGCATACATGCAACAAAGTGTATTGGAGTTGAAAGAACAAAGAAGCAATTTGTGTTTGGCTAACGGCTCCAAAACCATGCAGTGTACGGAGAATGGCGTCTATAAAGATGGTATTAGATCTGATTCTGCACGCCCAGATGATGTATGTGAATTACCTAGCACAATGTTTGGTTCACCACAGGTAACTGGAATGCTGGTTTTCATTCTTCCCACACTTCTTCAGTGAGTCCACTATCAAGTGAGGGAGACAGGCATAATTTAAAAACTTAGAGAATTTGTTATTATTAAGTGTTGTCAGTTGGTTCTGACTCATAGTGACTCTGTATAGGGTTTCCAAGGAGTGACTAGGAAGGGAATATTAGAGAGATGGAAGTCCATAGGTGAGAGAAGTTGTTGTTGTTATTGTTAAGTGCCATTGAGTCGGTTCCGACGCATAGCGACCCTGCACAGGGTTTCCGAGGCTGTGAATCTTTACGGGAGCAGATGAGAGAAGAGAAGCATGAAAAAATAGATAGCATACAAGAAAGGATGAGTAAACTGAAGTCCACACTGCAATATTCTCCTAGGTCTTATTAAAAATCACAATTACATTTGGTAAGTATCTTTACTTGAGAGATTACTGAATAATGTAAGGATCAAGGTTGGTAGAAAGCAAAATTTATTCAGCCATATATCCTCTGGATTTCATTCCCCAACATTCTTTGTGATGCACTTTTTGTTTTGTTTTTTTTTAAGGTTTTATTGTGAATTTTGTGATAGTTTTCATGGGAGAACATTAGCTTTACATTCACTGAATCATATATCATTTCATTGCCATGGATATGATCCCCTCCATGCATCATCAACCAACCAAAGGATATTCCCTGCAAGCCTGTCTGCTGGTCATCAGCACACAGCCCCTCTCCCTCTCTGTGTCTAAAGTCCCCAGCCACTCCATCTTCCACGTCATCATCTCTGCCTCCATCTCTGGCATCACTGCTTCTCTGGGTAGGGTCTTGCACACCGCTCTCCTCCCTTGATGGTTCTAGGGACCTCCGCTCCTAGACTGCAGAGTTAATCACTCCCCT
This sequence comes from Chrysochloris asiatica, assembly GCF_000296735.1. Classification (NCBI taxonomy): domain Eukaryota; kingdom Metazoa; phylum Chordata; class Mammalia; order Afrosoricida; family Chrysochloridae; genus Chrysochloris; species Chrysochloris asiatica. The sequence goes on along the minus strand of NW_006408524.1, from coordinate 13,213,195 downwards.
CCTTGCTACAAAATGTCTACCTTTACATTTCTAACCCTCACAATCAGTCCTGATAACAATTATTCAC
>NW_006408524.1:13186589-13211068 GCF_000296735.1 Chrysochloris asiatica | reverse complement strand
GAACACACTCTGGCTAGTTTCCCTGACTCATGACGGCACCTGTGCAACAGAACAGAATGTTGCCAGGTCCCACACCATCTCCATGATGTTATACTTCAGACCATTTTTGCCACTGTGTACTTTGGGTGTCTTCCAACCTACGGGACTCATCTTCTAGTACTATATAGGATAATGTTGCTACAATCCATTGAGTTTTCACTGGCTAATGTTTAGTAGTCCTGGTGTGGCACTGTAAAATAAGCACTGAAATGCTAACCAAAAGGTTGGTGGTTCAAACCCACCAGTTACTTCTTAGAAACGTATATAGCATTGCTATGAGTTGAAACCGACTCCACAGCACTTAACAACAGTAGTGATCAGAAGTAGATTGCTAAGCCTTTCTTCCTAGTCTATCCTAGTCTGGACACTCCATTAAAACCTGTCCACCTTAGGCAACCTGCTGGTATCTGAGATACTGATGGCATAGCTTCCAGCATTATAACCACTTGCAAATCAGTGTTATACAACAAACTGGATGGTCCCTATTACCTAGTATTTTAAAATTACCAAGGCTCTCTGTTCCTCAACTTCTGCATTCTCACAGAGATGTTAGGATTAAATAAGACAATCATGGGAAATCTCCTGGCACAATGCTCAATAATTGACAGTTATTTTACTATAACTGTTGTTATTATGACTGAGCAGAGCTCCTTTAAGTCTGCAATGTGCATGTGTGGCTTAAAAGTCAGCCAACAATATGAACAGACAAGATTTGGAAATTCCCTTTCTGGCTCTTTTCTCTCTCTCTCCAGTGGCCATAATTTTTCTAGATTTGGGTTTTCTCATTCCTAGAGTCAGAATACTTGCGGTGATCTTCTAGCAGTGACTTGCCATTCTGCAGGACAGTCTGACTACATCTGGCTTCCAATTAAAAGCTGTCCCATAACTCTCCTTGTCTGAGCATGGAGCGCCGCACAGTTGACTGACTTCTGTTCCTTCTAAACTGCCACCAGATGCTTCTTACGTTATGTCCAATTTTTGGCTCTTAAGTATGAGAGAGTTTGTCTGGTACTATCTTCGGCAGGAGTATGCAGTCTGATGTTGATTCAAGCTGCCTAGAGATCTTGGATTAGGTAATGATCAGCATAAATTGTGAAAGTGGGAACAGAGGAAGAAAAGGAACCAGTGTTGCCTATTCTTATACCTACCAGTATTTCTGATGAAAGACAGAGAGATACTCTCTTATAATATTTCTGTGCAGAGGCTAATATTGTTCTCATTTTGCAAATGAGGAAACTGAGCCGCCAAAAGTTAGTTTGCTAAATATCCACAGCTAAGAAGTGGTAGTACTAAGCTGCAAATTCAAGGAGGCAGTCTCTAGCATTGCTTCCATTAGACCATGCTCCACATCACTGAGGTTTGTAGCTCCCAGTCTTATAAAAGCATCCTGCTACATTTCAACATTTTCCCTTTAGCTGGAAATATCATATATGGATGAGCTACCAATTTCTTTCCAAAGAAATTTGTATTCCTAAGGAATGTTCAAACCACTTTAATCCAACTGTTAAAACTACAATTCCATTGTAGCTAAAGAAAAATTTTAGATCCTATACAAACCAGATTTGAAGCAGAACATCATTAAATTATGGGAAACACAATTTTGTACTTTTTACAGTTCACTGAGCATATGGCACAAAACCTGACCCCAAAAAGGATGAGTGAGGCTGAAGTATTTTTTCAGACACTGTCTCAAATTCCCCATTTTATCAAAACAATGAGCATAAGTTGGTGTTTGCCCACACGCCATAGGGACAGTGATTCCACACTTACCTAAGTTTCGCTTAAGACATTTCATCATCTTCCACATTGATCGGAAACTCTATTGTTAAGTACAGTGGAGTTGGTTCTGACTCATAGTGACCTTGCACAGGGTTTCCGAGGCTGTACATCTTTACAGGAGCAGAATACCTTAGCTTTCTCCTGCCGAACCACTGGTAGTTTTGAATTGCTGACATTGAGGTTGGCAGCCGGACTTGTAAGCACTACGCTACCAGCGATTCTTATCAGAAACTCTGAAGAGGAGATATTTCCCATTATGGTAAGGAGAAAATTATGCAATCAACACAAATATGATGAAATTTAGGCTATTTGGCATTGTAAGAAGCAAAGTATTGCTCAAGACCCCCCAGAATATCACACAGAAAACTGAGAGCCTTGTTTCTGCGGTTACAAAGCTTCAGGCAGAACTGGATTACCTTTCAGGACATTGTAGTACTGACTTTCTCATCCGAGCCCGCCATCACCACGTAGTTGTAATATAAAAACAGCTTTGCTCTAAGTGACAACTTGAAACATACATGAAGTATCAGGCCATTCTATGCATTGTATTGTTGATTGAGACTATTTTGCAACACATATACATATAATTCATGTAGCAAACTTCTACAATAGATACATATGCTAATAGCCAATTGGCATCTATTAATAATCTTCCCACTGCCATTGGGTCAATTCCAACTCATAGCAACCCTATTGGACAGAGAAGAAATGCTCCTTAGTGCTTCTGAGACTATAAATGTTTATACTAAGTCGGCAGTTCAAGCCCACCAGTCACTCCTTGGGAGAAAGATGTATTACATATATAAGTACAAGCTGTTCCTCATAAACCTTATACAGGGTCGCTATGGGTCAGAATCGACTTGACGGCACTTAACAACATGGTCTATATGCATAATACATATATACATGTTGTATATGCATATAGTGTATATCTATATATTATAACGGAGTCCTGGTGTGGCGCTGTGGGTTAATGCGCCAGACTGCAAAGCCGTTTGAACTGCAAGGTTGGTGGTTCAAGCTTACCAGTTGCACCTCGGAAACCTTATACAGGGTCACTATAGGTTGGAACTGACTCAGCACTTAACAACAACATATATTATAACATATTTAATTACAATTTCAGTAATTGGTATTTTATGACTATGGAAAATAGTTTCTGTTTATCTCTTTATCTCTTAAAAGTTATAAATAATAATACATTCAAAATTGCTTTTAAGCTGGTTTCAAATCTTTTCATTTACCTATCTATTTAATTTATGTACTGGATCAGTTAGATTCCTGGCAAAAAGTAAAATATCACTTATCTGGTTAGTGAAGGGATGGTATACTGAGCTGTGGGCAGGGTTGAAGCAGCTAGCATTCTAGGAAGTTGGTACCAGCCCTGGATGGAAAGGGACAACAGGAGAAAATAATAACCTGGGTTATACATTGGCCTGCCAACCACAAGATTGGCAGTTCAAAGTCACCAGCTGCTCTGAGGGAGAAAGCTGAGGCTGTCTGCCCCTGTAAAGACTTACAGTCTCAGAAATGATGAGAATCACTTGAGTTGGAATGGACGCAATTGCAGTGAGTTTGGTTAGGTGTGCTTTTAGCCCAGTGAGAGCTGGAGTCATGGAGGACACAGCCAAGCCCACCATACAGAAGAAGACAGTGAGAAACGATCTGCCACCCGCCCATTTTCTCCTTCCTCTCCCCAATTGCCTACAGCCAGTGGAGGCCATAGGATATGAGATCCTGGGTACTGCAAGTCCCAGAAGTCAGGGTGGGAAAGGGCAGAGGAGGACGGAGACCAGAGAACAAATGCTGAAAAGGGAATGAGAATAATCAGTGTGTTTTGTTCATTAAGCACATATTTAAAAGTGTGTATTGTGTTTCAGACATTGGGCTAAGTGTACTTGACTCGCTAAGGTTTGTTTGGGGTTTATAAGTAAATCTGTTGGGCACAGCTCTAGAGGTAATTTATTTTCCCTTGAATATTACTTCTATTGACAGCATTTCAAAAGGCATGGCTCTGCATGGATTAGACTTCAGTGAGGCACACTACCTTTTGCTTCTGCTTGCTGTTCTACACAATGGGGCACTCTGAAAAGCTGTAAGTATAGAATAGGCATGGCTTCTTATCATTAAGCCTAGGAGTAAAAAGAAACACAGTTGAATTTCAGGAATCTACATAAGGGAGTTATCTAGGCTATTTGTTGGCTTTAAAGAGAAAGGACAAATAAGGACAATGAACACAAGAGACAGGAGTCAGGAACAAAAGCAAATAACTTAATGACATATTCAGAGGGAAATTCACCAGCTGTGGCCCCTGACACCCTCATGAAAAAGGTGAAGGCAATTGGGTGGGGAGCTCATAAGATTGCCCAGCAATCTTTTCATTTACCTAGTGTAGTGGTTACGAATCAGCTGCGAACCACAAGGTCAGCAGTTCGAAACTACCAGCTGTTCCGTGGGAGAAAGATGAGGCATTCTGCTCCCGTAAAGATTTACAGCATCGGAAACCCTGTACAGGGTTGCTATGAGTCGGAACCGACTCCACAGCACATATCAACAATAACAACATCTATTTAATTTATGTACTGGATCAGTTAGATTCCTGGTTAAAAAAAGGAAAATATAACTTATATGCCCCATGGAGAAAGGCACAAGGTTACCAAACAAGCAGCATTCCATTAAAAATTCTACATCAGTATTACAGAATATGCTTCTTAATTCAGAGCTACATAATCCTGTCTATGGAGTATTGAATAGGCTTGTATTTCACGTTCTGGCAACTTTGGAGACCATTCCATTGTCTTTTAAGTGCTCTCCTCACACTTTTACTTTATAGGGATGAAGCATAAAAATTTAAAACAGTGCAAGTGTCTCCTATCTCACCCAGTAGATAAGTTCCTTTATTATTTTGTATATGATATCAGAAGTTAAATGCTAAAGCCCTTGGTTTATGGAAGGCCACAGTTTAGAGTGAGAACCTTAAGTCCATTTTGAGTCTTGACATAAATTCAGATTCCATTTGGGTTCTTTCTGACCATTAACCAGCAATGTGGCTGTTTTAAGGAGCCCTGGACTCACTGTAGGATAAGGACTAGACTACAAGTTCAGCAGTTCATACCCTCCAGCTGCTCTGCAGGAGAAAGATAACACTGTACTTCCATAAAGACTGGCAGACTCGGAAACTCTGTACAGGATTGCTGTAGGTAGAAATCGATTTGGTGACAGTGAATTTTGCAGTGGCAGCATTGCCCTCAGGCAGTGTTTCTGTCATTATTAAATGCCCTGGAGTCGGTTGTGACTCACAGCGACCCTGTATAGGGTTTCTGAGGAGTGCCTGGTGGGTTTAAGCCACTGACTTTGTGGTTAATAGTCCAGTGTTTATCCTACAGCGCCAAACAATCTTGTTTTCAAGTTTACATAGAGAATCAGGGGGAAGTTGCCTTAGTGAATTACCAAAAATGGCTGCATATTATCTAGCTTAAGTGAAAAATTGGGGTCCTGTTGATTGTGACTCAGACCCATATGTATCGAGGTGGTCAAAGTCCCAGGAACAATCTTGTAAACTTTTAAAAACCTGAAATTCTGTGCATACTCCATTCATGGCCCTTTCTCCACTTCTGTAGTCCCACCAGTAAGAATAATTATGAACTGATTTGCAGTCAATCAGGATTTTTGTGATAATTTCCTTTGTTTTCCATCATCTATAATTAGCCCCATAGCCATGAACTCATGGGACTCCATCTTGTCTTCCTGCTGATGGTTTCCCTCATCTGGATGACTGTCTTTGTCTTAGCTTTGTCCTGTTTAAGGCTTAATTAAAGGATCGCTAGTGTGGTGTGGTGGGTTAATGCATCAGATGCAAAGCCTTTTGAATTGCAAGGTCGGCAGTTCAAGTTCACCAGCTGCTCCTCAGAAACCCTATATAGGGTCGCTATGATTCGGAACCTCACTCGACAGCACTTCACAACAACAACAACAACAACAGGTAGCGTAGTAAGGAGCTCTCGTAGCGTATTGGTTATGAATCAGGCTGCAAACCTTAAGAAAGCAGTTCGAAACTGCCAGCTGTTCCGTGGAAGAAAGATGAGGCTTTCTGCTCCTGTAAAGATTTATAGCCTCAGAAACTCTGTACAGGGTTGCTATGAGTCGGAACCGACTCCACGGCACAAAACCAACCAAAATAATGCTCATATGGTGCCAGTCTTCCCCCGTGTGTGTGTCTCAGTGTATTGTGTTCATTTTCTAAGACACTACTTAAAAATGATTTGAAGAGCAAAGATGTCAGCTTGAGGACTAAGGTGCGCCTGACCCAACCATGATATTTTAATAACCTCATATGCATGCTAAAGCTGGATCGTGAATAAGGAAGACTGTAGAAGAATTGATACCTTTCAGTTATGGTGTTAGAGGAGAATATTGAAAGTGCCATGGGCTGCCAAAAGAACCAAAAGATCTGTTTTGGAAGAAGTAAAGCCACAGTGCTCCTTAAAGGCCAAAATGGCCAAACTTTGTCTTGCATACTTTGGACATATTGTCAGGAGGGAGCAGTCGCTGGAGAAGGATATCATGTTTGGTAAGGTGGAGGGTCAGAGGAAAAGAGGAAAACTCCCAAAGAGATGGATTGGCCAAGTGGCAGCATCAATGGACTCAAGCGTGGCAACAATAGTGATGTTGGCCCAGGATTGGGCAGTGTTTCATTCTGCTGTGTATAAGGTCACTATGGGTCAGTACTGACTCAATGGCACCTAACAACAACAACTTAAAAGTGATTAAGTTTGGGATCCACCCTACTCTGGTATAACCTCCTATTTCCAAGCAGGGTCATATTTACTGGTACAAGGGTTAGAACTTCAACCCATGTCTTTTCGGAACACAGTTCAATCCAGAATAGTAACTAAAAAATGAATTTCTATTCTGTGGCAAACAGTCACTGCAGTCTGTTTGCTATGGCCACCTAGCTTGGATACTAACTACATGCCATTGGATACAGAAACTCCTACACAACTGTTCAATCATGATATTAAGGCAGCTTTTTGTAGGGGCGTGAAAGTCCACTTGAGACAGGTTTCCAGCCAGAATGGCAAATATTTCATTCAGCAAGCTAATTTTATTTTGAAAGACAGAGTCTGAAAATGGTGGGTGAGCAAAAGAAGAGCAAAAACAGGGAGAGACGTAGCATCAGACACCAGGCAGTTCTTTATAAGCAGCAAGGTGATGCATCACCCAACGTGACAGGAGGAGGGATAAGAGATGTTTTAAATACAGAAGTCGGTGGCATTTCTTGACTTTCCGGAATACTGCCAATATTCAACACAAACAAACTTGACGGATGGAGCAAGGTTTCCCTCAGCGGATGCCTGTGTGGTCGGCTGTGTTTAGCAGAGCAGCACACATGCTTCTACCAATAATCATAATTTAAAGATTCCGAGTGATAAAAGCATCACACTGAAATATGCCTGCCTACACCGAAGGGCTGGCTTGTCAGACACAAAGAATGAGAAGGTACTACCACAGTCACCGGGACTCGGCTTGCACTTTCGTTGTGACATTTACTACCTGTCGTAATCTCAACGGTTGTATAGCTGTCCTTTCTCTGGGTTGTGAGCCCACTGTGAATTATTTGTCTTTGCACTTTCTGCTCCTGGAATGGTCAATAAATATTCAAATGAAGGAGTCTAGCTCAACCTCTTCACTTTGCAGTGACTTGCTCAAAGTCAAAATTAATTAAAAATAGGGGAGGAAAATCTGAATTATTTTTTCTTTTACTGGAGAGTTTTATTTCTCCCAAGGGCCTGTATGGCTAAGAAAAATCTCTTGGCAAGACTCCTATAAATGAGTTCTTTAATACCCATACATGAAAACACAAGAAATCACATATGCACACAAACAGAAAAACAAGCTGCACACATGCACAGCCACACACTTAGCTATACATACACACACAGCCTACAAACAAACACAAGTGCATGAATGTGTGGGCTCATACACAATACACACAAACAAACACATAGATATTGTTCTAGAAAAAAGACCCCAAATTAAAACATTCTATTTGTTGTTAAGTGCCATCAAGTCAGTTCCAACCCATAGCAACCTTGTACAGGGTTGCCAAGGAGCAGCTAGTGAATTTGAACTCGTGACCTTATAGTTCAAACTGACTTTGCAATCTAGCACATTAGCCCACAATGTCACACCAGGACTCCAAAACATTCTATACAGACCCTTTCATTAAGCCTTAAATAGGACAAGGAATCCTGGTGTGGCACTGGACTGCTAACCACAAAGTCAGCAGTTCAAACCTACGAGTTGCTCCTTAGAAACTCTATACAGGGTCCCAATGATTAGAAACCGACTTGACAGCACTGAACGTGAACAACAGCAACAAATAGGACAAAGACAAGACAAAGACAAATCATCCAGATAAAGGAAACCATCAGTTTAAGGCTTAACAGTGTCCATGAAGCTACTTAATACACAATTGAAACCAAAGGAAGTTATCACAACATCATGCTTGGTGGCAGATTTGTTCATCAACAACTAAGAAGTAGAGAAAAAACCAGGACTGGGATTCTTGCACAATTGCAGTTTAAAATGTTTATAGGATTGGTCTTGGGGCCCTTCAACCACCTACCCACCTGGTGGTAAGGTATGACTAGTGACTATGGGAACCTGACTTATAACCAGTCTTACACCCCTAACTTTGTTGTTGTTTTTAGTGCCATCGAGTTGGTCCCGACTCACAGTGACCTTATGCACAACACAGCAAACACTGTCTGGTCGTACACCAACCTCAAAATCATTGCTACACCTGAGCCTACTGCTGCTGCCACTGTGCCAGTCCATCTGGTTGGGGGTCTTCCTCTTTTTTCTGACCCTCCACTTTACCAAACATGATATTTTTCTCCAGTGACTGGACCCTCTTGATAATATGTCTGATGCATGAGAGATGAAGTCTGGCCATCCTAACTTCCAAGGAGCACTCTGGCTGTACTTATTCCAACACAATTCTATTTGCTCTTTTGGAAGTCCATGGTACTTTCAATATTCTCCTCCAACACCATTACAAAAATACATCAATTCTTCTACAGTCTTCCTTATTTACTGTCCAGTTTTCCAATAGTTATGAGGTTATTGAAAATACCATGGCTTGGTTCAGGCACACCTTAGTCCTCAAACTGACATCTTTGCTCTTCAACACTTTAAAGAGCTCTTGTGCAACATATCTGCCTAAGTCAATACGTTGTTTGATTTCTTGACTGCTGCTTCCATGAGTGCTGATGGTTAATCCGAGAAAATTGAAGTCTTTGACAAGTTCAATCTTTTCTCCATTGATATGATGTTGTTTATTGGTCCAGTGGTGAGAGTTTTTGTTTTCTTTGCATTGAGATGCAATCCATACTGAAGTCTTTGATCTTCACCAGTAAATATCTAAAGTCCTCTTCCCTTTCAGCCATCTAGGTTGTACCATCTGCATATCACAGGTTGTTAATAAGTCTTCTTCCAATCCTTATGCCACTTTTTCTTCATATAATCTAGCTTCTCAATTATTTGCTCAGCATACAGATTGAATAAGCATGGGGAAAAAATACAACCCTGGTGCACACCTTTCTTAATTTTAAATCATTTAGTGTTCCCTTGTTCTGTTTTAACAACTGCCTCTTGGTCTGTGTATTGTTTCCTCATGAGCACAATTAAGTGTTCTGGAATACTCATACTTTGCAATGTTGTCCATAGCTTGTCATGATCCACATAATAGAAAGTCTTTGTGTAGTCAATAAAGCACAAATAAACATCTTTCTGATATTCTCTGCTTTCAGCCATGATCCATCCCATGTCAGCAATGATATCCCTCATTCCACGTCCTTTTCTGAATCTGGCTCAAACATCTGGAAGTTCTCTGTCAATGTATCATTGCTGTCATTTTTGTATTATCTTTAGTAAAATTTTACTCACGTAGGCTATCAATTATATTATCTGATGAGTTCTGAAATTAGTTAAGTCACTTCTCTGTGGAATGTGTACAAATATGGGTCTCTGACAGTCAGTTCGCCAAGTAGTTGTATTTCAAATTTCTTGGCATAGATGAGTGTCTCAAGCGCTGCATTAGTTAGCTGAAAGATTTCAATTTGTATTCCACCAATTCCCAGTGCCTTGTCTTTGTCAATGCCTTCAGTGCACCTTGGACTACTTTCTTCAGAATCATTAGATCTTGATCACGTGCTACCTCTTGAAATGGTTGAACATTGACCATTTCTTTTTGGTACACTGACTCTGTGTATTCCTTCCATATTCTTTTGATGCTTTCTGCATCATTCAATAACTTGCCCATAGGATACTTCAATATTTCAAGTTGAGACTTGAGTTTTTTCTTAGTTCCCTCAGTTTTAGAAATGCTTCCCTTTTGGTTTTCTAACTCCAGATCTTTGCACATTATGTTATAATATTTGACTTTGTCATCTCGAACTGACCTTTGAAATTTTCTGTTCAACTCTTGTACCTTCTCATTTCTTCCATTTGCTTAGCATCTCTACTCTGGAGAACAAGTTTCAAAGTCTCTTCTGACATTCCACTTTGATCTATTCCTTCTTTCTTGTCTTCTTAATGACCTTCTGCTTTCTTCCTGTGTGATGTTCTTGATGTCATCCCACAACTCTTCTGGTCTTCATTTTTTATTGTCTAATGAATCAAATTTGTTCTTCAGATGATCTCTAAATGCAAGAGGGATATATTCAAGGCCATATTTTGAATATATAAAAAACATCAAGGGAGCTACTTTCAGACATACTCTGCCTGAGGACAAAGCTTTTCACATTGCTGGCTAATGGTCAGAATGAACTCAAATGAATGCTGAATTTATGTCAAGATTAAAATGCTGTTAAATCTTTCACTGTGAACCATAGCCTTCCACAAACCAAGTACTTTAGCGTTTAAGCTCTAATACAACGCACATAGACAGACTCAAACATGCTGTCTCTCTTCCATGCACACAGAAATGATGGCTGCCAACTGACAAAGGAACCAAATTATACTTCAACTGCAAGTAAGCAATTAGCTATATATGTATATATTTTTAGACTGAGTAAGTCCCAGATATTTCAAGTACAAATCCACATGGTTCATACTAAAATAATTAGTTGTTTAACTGAAATTCAAATTTAACTTGACGTACCGTATTTTTGTTTCCAATATCTGGCAATCTTAACACTAACACATGTATCAGTCAATATACATACACAAACACATAAGCACACACACACACAAATATATACACAATCACACACCAAAGGTTTGTTGTAGTTGTTAAGTGTAGTTCTAACTTATAGCAACCCTGTATAGGGTTTCTGAGGAGCAGCTGGTGTGTTTGAACTGCCAACCTTGCAATTCAAATGACCTTGTGGTCCAGTGCTTCATTCTACAGTGCCACACCAGGATTCCACAGTTCCACACTAAGGTTCAGTTTCTAAAAATCTAAAAACTTCTGCCACTACCAAAATGGCCCTTAGTCTACCATTTCTAATGGAGAGTGGGGAGATGCCAAGGTGGGTAAGGTGAGACAGATAGCATGCTGAAAACTTATGCTCTTTTCATAGTGGTCCAATGCAGGGAAGGAAGGAAGAACTTAATTGGGTAAGAATATGAGGAACCGATTCAGAAAGGATGCATTTCCCCCAGAGATCCACACCCAACCACTTTATCTAAGCACCTGCATTCACATCTGTCACCATGAGCAATTCCTTCTATATGGTTTTGTAAAGAGATTCAAATTCCAGAGATTCAAGGTACAAGAATGAGGCATCTGATGTGCAAATTTAATTGTAGTCCTTTATTACTTTTTAGTTTTATTGTGTTAAAATATTTATTCTAGAGAGAAATATATAATGCTGAGTTAGCAGACATCTGTGGGATGAATGATCAAGTTGGTTTGCATGAAATTCTACTTTGGTTTAGGGAGTCACCAAGTACCCCTAACTTAGAGTCTTTTACTAGTAATTGCTGGCTTCCTCCACCTCATGACTCTTTATAGCATTAAGCTGTACCTCCCCCAAAGTGGTCTTTCTCCTTAGTTCCAGATGGATAACCTCTAAAACATTGACATTTCTCCAGTGATTGGAGTCTTCATTATGCATAAGGACTTCAGATCATTCCTGAAGGTTTATGTTAATGAGGTGGTACTTGAGTTCAGTGGCAAGGCTAGAAAAACATCCTGTGAGGTCAGCCTGACCTCAGGGGAGAAGGTCTGGAGGATGAGTTCAATCACAGGGGTCTACTGAATGAGAGGCCACTATCAACACTGTCACTATGGAAGCTTGGTGAGTTTCCTGGTTGGTCATAGGCATTGCTGCAAGGGGAGAGAAGTTCTTCATTTGGGACATGGAAGAATAACCTTGAGAAGCCTCTCAAACTTTACCATCTGTCTTTTCTTGTTGCCAGTCCTGATTTGCATCCTTTTTTCCCCGTAGAATTTTCAAGCCTGAAAGGTAAGAAGAACCCTGAATTTTTAGTCAGTGGGTCCGAAATGCACAATTTATGAATGGTGTCTGAAATCCTAGACAGACTGGGCTGTCTGAAGGACTGTGTCAGTTAACTTGTAAGCTTTGGCCTAACTCTTGTGGTTATGGTCAGAGGAAGAAACACTGCATTTGCAATTGGTGTGAGGGCAGATATTTAGATTTAGATTTAATATGTGTCAGAGAAGAAATGGACAAAGAAAAATTTAATATAGCTTTTCTCATTACACACCCAACAATGTCTATTGATTCATGCAGAAAGCATCAAAAGAAGATGGAAGGAATACACAGAATCACTGTACCAAAATGAAATGGTTGATGCTCAAGCATTTCAAGAGGTAGCATATGGTCAAGCACCAATGGTATTGAAGAAAGAAGTCTAAGCTGCACTGAAGGCATTGGCGAAAAACTAAGCTCCAGGAATTGATGGACTACAAATTGAAATGTTTCAGCAAACTGATGCAATGTTGGAGTCACTCACTCATTCCAAAATGTTTGGAAGGCAACTACCTGGCCAAATGGCTGGAAGAGATCCATATCTGTGCCCATTCAAAAGAGAGATGACCCAGTGGAATGCAAAAATCATTGAAAAATATCATTAATATCACAGGTAAGTAAAGTTTACTAAAGACGTTTTAAAATGGCTGCAACATTTCATCAATGAGGAATCACCAGAAATTCAAGCCAGATTCAGAAGAGGATGTGAAACAAAGAAGGTCATTGCTGACATCACATGGATCTTGGTTGAAAGCAGAGAATATAAAAAAGATGTTTACTTGTGCTTTACTAACTAGCCAAAAACTTTCTAGTTTTTAATTGTATTATATAATATATATACTCTAGAGAGAACTATATAATGCTGAGGTTACAGATATGTGTGGACCATGGCAAACTATTGATAACCTTGTAAAGAATAGATGTTCCAGAAGAAATTGTGCTTATGAGGAGCTTACACATAGATTAAAGTCAGTTTTTGAACTAAACAAGGGTGTACTGAATGGTTTAAAATTAGGAAAGGTGTGCATCAGGGTTGTATCCTTTCACCATACTTATTCAACCTGTATGCTGAGCAAATAATCTGAAAAACTGGATTCTATGAAGAAGGACATGGAATCAGGATTGGAGGAAGACTCATTAACAAACTTTGATATGCAGATAAGTGAAAAGAACATAAAATACTTAGTGATGAAGATCAAAGACCACAGCCTTCAGTGTGGATTGCATCTCAATGCAAAGAAAACAAAAATCCTCACAACTGAATCGATACATTGAAAGGATTGAAGTTGTCAAAGACTATATTTTGCTTGGATACACAATCAACACTCATGGAAGCAGCAGTCAAGAAATCAATTGATATGTTGCATTAGGTAAATCTGCTGCACAGGACCTCTTTTAAAGTGTTCAAGAACACAGATGTCACTTTGAAAACTAAGGTGCTTCTGACCCCAGTCATGGTATTTTCAACCACCTCATAAGCACGTGAAAGTTGGAGAATGAATAAGGAAGGCAGTAGAAGAATCAGTGCATTTGAATTACGGTGTTCGAGAAGAATTTTTTTTTTTAAACTTTTTATTGTGAAATGAGCAAATGTTTGCAGACAAGATCATCAGCTTTACATTCAGCAAATCATACACCAGGTTTCATCTCCATATTACAATCCACTCCATGTAACAGCAAATATCCTGCTTCCTTCCTGTGGTTCCTATTTGCATTCCACCCACCTTCCTATCCCTTCTCAACTTTGTCTTTAGGAAAAGGTTGCCCTTTTGATTTTGAATGATTGGCCATTCCATGATGAGTATACATGTTAATGTTGTTGTCTTTCCCTTGGAGAAGAATATTAAAAGTATCATGGACTGCCAGAAGAACATACAGATCTGTTTTGGAAGGATTCCAGCCAGAATGCTGCTTAAAAGTCAGGCTGGCAAGACTGTCCCTCATACTTCGGACGTATTATCAGGATGGACCAGCCCCTAGAAAGGGGCATTACATTTGGTGACATGGAGTCAGGGAAAAAGGGAAAGACTCCCAATGAAATAGATTGACACAGTGGCTGCACCAATGGGCTGAACGTAACAACAACTGTGAGGCTGGTGCCGGACCCTGCAGAGTTTCGTTCTGTTGTGCATTGGGTAGCTATGAGTTGGAACTGACTCAGTGGCTCCTAAAACAACAGTGTCAGTTAAATTCACCTCAGAATTATTTTGGAGTATGTCTTTGCTTTCTACTGGCCATTTTTCACTGAGAAATTATTTCAGTACCTATTGCCTCACCCCTATTCTGCTCACCTCTATTCTGCTAATTAATCTCCAAAGATATTACCATAATGAGGCATCCAATGTGCAAGTTTGATTATAGTCCTCCCTCCCTTCCTTTTTTTTTTTTTAATTTTATTGTGTTAAAATATACATAGCAAAAAAAAAAAAGCCATTTTAACTATTTGTAAGTGTACAGTTCAGGGTCATTAATAGCATTCAGTCTTTTCTGTAAATATCACTACTATACCCGACAGTTATATATCACCACAAATAGAAACTTGGTACCCCTCATGGTTAACTTCTGTGGTGCCTTGAATTTCCTTGATATGGTTTTTCTATCCAAAGTCTTCTTAATTCTCACCAAGTGATTGGATGGGACCATGCAAATAAGGTATACAGGACTCTAAGGCTGTGATTGGTTAGTGTTATCCTCCAGCTTGGCTTTAAAAGGAGCCATCTCAGAAGCAGAGATCCCAGGACCATCAAGAAGGAAGAGCATGAGTGAAGCATGAGATCCATATGTAGAGAAACAAGGCCATCAGAGGTGACAGCAGAGGCTGTGGCATGGAGAGATGAGCAGCTTTCAGCTCTAGACCCATGGACTGAATGAAGCTGAGTGCCTATGGACAGGAGACTGGCTTGAAGAATGTGGCCTTTGGGCATTCAGAGACTAGCTGAAAGTGTATGGTAATATGTGTTCAAGCAGAGCAGAGGTCAGGGGACCACATGTCTGAGAGGCTGAAGACAACAGGCATGCCTGCAGTATGGCACGAGAGGCGTTCCTGACTAGAGAACTGCGGCGTGCTGAGTTGGTGTTGATCCTGAAGTGACCCTGTTCACTTCCCTAATAGACTCCATAGTCATGAGTAGTGTTATGAGTTCTTTGTGGTCAGTCCAATGGATTATGGAACCCAGATGTGAAGTAAAAAGGCTATGGGATGAATGATTGGTGTCAGAATAAGGTAAAGAAGATTGTAAGGTGGAAGCGTGTCTGACCTATGATTTAAAATCAACCTTGGACTGATTTTGAGTTTGATTTTCTTTCCCCCTTTGCAAGTCAGGGGAGATCAGACATGGCTCCCACGTGTTTCCAGAAACTTCCCAGCTGTCCTTCCCTAGCTACTAATAAAATTTTATCTCTATGCATTTTCCTACTCTAGATATTTCATATAAGTGAGATCAAGCAATATTTGACCTTTTGTGTATAACTTATTTCACTTAGCATATTGTTTTCAAGATTCATCAGTATCATAGGATATATCAAAACTTCATTTCTCTTAATGGCTGAATAATATTCCATCATGTAGGTTGTTGTTGTTAAGTGCCGTCAAGTTGACCACTACGCTTCCAGAGCTCCTTGATTACCGTTTGACAATCCTACCAGCAATGAATGAAGGTTCAAATTTCTCCACATCCTCAACACTTTTTATTTTCTACTTTTCTGAAATTAGTCATCCTGCTGGGGATGAAATGGTGTCTCATGTGTGTGTGTGTGTTTAAAAGATCTATTTTACTTGTTATTGAGAATAAACACAGCAGAACATTTGCCCATTCAACAATTGCTACATGTACAATTCAGTGACACTGATGACATTCCTCAGTTGGGCAACTATTTTCAACATTCTTTTCCAAAGTGTTCTTTTCTCCGTTAACATAAGTTTATTATCCCTAAAGTTCTCTACCTAATTTTTTGAGTTGCTGTTGTCAGTTTGATCCCATCTAGATTGAAAAATTTATATTTAGAATTAGCCAGCTGGACTCAGTTTTGTTGTTATTGTTTTTAAGTGTCATGGAGTCCATTCTGATCCATAGTGACCCTGTATAAGGCTTCCAAGCAGTAGCTAGTGAACTTGAGCTGGTGAACTTGAACGCCCAGCACATTAACCCACAGCGCCACTCCAGCCCTCCATTTAGATGATCCCAATTTTGTTGGTGACATCCAGAGCATCCTAGTCAGGAGCCAGTGAAACACATGCCTCATTTTCTCTATCAGGCCTGATCAAGATGTTGACCTTGGCTACGTCACTGTCATAAAGCTTTCTTCACAGCCTTTTTGATCTGGGACTTGTTGGCCTTGATAATGAACACAAGTGTGTTGTTATTGTCAATCTTCTTCCTGGCTGACTCAGTAGTGATAGGAACTTGATGATGGCATGGTGGTCAAGTTTGTTTCTCCTGGGGGTGCTCTTCCAAGGATATTTGGGCTGCCTTTGGAGACTCAATGTCTTGGGCTGCCAGAAGGTGGGTAACGTGCGGGTCTTCTTTTTGTGTGTGACTCAGGACACCTTTCAGCACTGCCTTCTTGGCCTTCAACGTCTGTACTTTGGCTTCAATTTGGGAAGGTCAGGGACTTCCTTCTTCACTTTCAGTGCTAGCTTGGTAAAAAGGGCCCATATAGATCATTCTTAAAAGATCCCAGTAGTCAAGGCAGACATTCTTTACTAAACTATTGCTCAGTTCCTCTCTTCCTTTGACAATGCTTCATTTTCTCCAAACAAACCCAAACGTCTTAGCATAGCCTCCAAGACCCTTCACTATCAGAACCCATTACTACTTCAATTTCCACCTTCCTACCTTACACATTCTGGTAGCGTAGTGGTTATGAGTTGGGCTGCTGACATCAGGGTCAGCAGTTCAAAACTACCAGCTGTTCCATGGGAGAAATATGAGGTTTTCTGCTCCTGTAAAGATTTACAGCCTTGGAAACCCTGTATAGGATCACTATGCGTTGGAACCGACTCCACAGCTCATAACAAGAACAACAACCTCACACATTCAGTCTGGTCCCAGCAAAATGGCTTATTCACTTCTATAGCTCAGCTTTACTTAATTCATTCTCTATGAAGCCTCCTTCCCCGCCTAGTGAATTAATTATCCTTCAGATCTACTTCAAATATCCTTTCCAGTTCCATCCCACGCGGCCTTCCACTCCTATAGAATTAATCACTCCCTCCTCTCGGCTCCCATAGCATTTTGCACATACTTATTTCTCACTTCCCATTAGGGTTATTTATTAACATTTATAAGCCTCTTTCCCTCATAAGTTTGTGAGCCCTTCCAGAACAGGGGTGAACTCTTACTCATATACAAACCATCCATGTTTATGAGGACGAGGGTGTCTGACACAGAAGAGGCTCTGAGAAAATGATGTTTGTTGGTAGAATTTTACTGGGTAAGAGTGCATTGGGGTTAATAGCAGAGGCTTTAGAATCAAAGAGATGAGATTCAAATCCAGAAAATTCCATTTCTGCGCTCTATAATGGGTGGCAAGTAGGTAATCACTGTGTGGTAGACAAAATTATGTCTGTCACTCACCCACCAATGTTGCCCACATTCAAATCCTCGAAATGGAATATGTTGTGTTATATGGCAAAGGGAAGTTGAAGTTGCAGATAGAATAAAGGGTGCTAATCAGCTAACCTTAAAATAGATTATTTGCAGGACGGGTCACTGTTCTGTTCTGTTGTGTATAGATTTGGTCGCCATGAGTTAGAATCGATTCTATTGCACCTAACAAAAACAAAAATATGTGTTACAGAGGCCAGGGGTCTTGGTCTGAAAAGAAAAGTAGTTTTCTTTTCAAGTGGTTTCTACTGGAGATCCTGCTCTGTGGTCAGGAATCTGCCCTTAGTATGTGAACCTTGCCAAATCCCCAATTCCACACCATGTTGAAGAGTTGGCATGTCACTAGTGCCTAGTTTCCCACATCCTGACAATTTCAAAGCAGGCTTTAGTCTGGTACATTTCCCCATCTAGAAAATGAGACTTGATGCCTTGTGTTCGGAATTGAATTGTTTCCTGTAACAAAATATGTCAAAATCCTAACCCTTGTATCAGGGAATGTGATTTGGTTTGGAAATAAGTTCTTTTTGCTGACTGGGGTGGGTCCCAATATCATCTGAGTGGTGTGCCTTAAAACAGGACATAAGACACAGAGAGACACCCTCAGAGGGTAAGACAGATGCTGGGAAGATAACACCAAGGAATGTCTGGGGCTTCTAGACACTAGAGACAAGATTGGATCTTCCCCTCTAGTGGACATTTCTGTATTCCTAAATTCCTGCCAATGAATTTAGACTTTTAGCATCCAGGTAAGGTGCTCTAGTGGCACAATGGGTTAACTATTTGGGTACTAACCTCATGGTCAGTGGTTCAAGCCCATCAGCCACTCCGAGGGAGAAAGAAGAGGTTATCAGCTTCTAAAAACATGTATAGTTTTGGAAATCCTAAGTAATGGTTCTACTCTGTCCTACAGGGTCACCAATAACTCAATGGCAGTGGATGAGTAGGTTCTAAACTGTGAGGTGACACATTTCTGTTTTTTAAAGTCACTCACTCGGTGGTATTTTGTTACAGCAGCACTAGTAAGCTAAGACACCCTGCTTCGCAATCTCATATGCACAGTAGAATCATCTGCGATTTTTCAAAATTCTGGTGCCTAGGCAGCATTTCAGACCTATTGAATTAGAATTGAATCTCTGGTGCTCAGACCCTCCCTGGTAGTTTGGCTCTAGGTCCATGAGGGCGGATTTATCCAACGAATTCCCTATGAAAGCTAAATATGCCACCCTGGAGATGACCAGGTTCCTCTTAGCAAATGTAATCAGTAGGGCATGCCATCATCACCCCCAAAGTCAGCATCGTAAGATATCATTAGCCACCAAACCCCTCCCATTACCTGCTGTTCATCAGGTAAAAAGCCACTCTTCATTCCTCAATGATTTTCTTTCATGGATGGTCATTTTATTGAATTTATAGCTCATGTTTGTCTTCTGGAAAGGCTCAGGATCTTACATGCAATGTGTTTCAGGGTTGTCATAAAGATGAGAAGCCTGAAACTGCCTTCGACTCAGTAGGAGATACTGTGTAAGTTGAATAATAATGAGCTATACTATTATTATTGCTCAGCAGGAAAAAAAAAAAAAAATCTGTCCAGGGAAATAAGGCAGCTTGTATTAGTCAGTTTACCCACTACATATTTGAATTATGGATAACTTCTGAGATTAAAGGTATGTGTCAAAGTCAACACCCAGAGAAAACAAAGACTAACCACACAGCTCTCTTAAGAATTTATTCTCATTAGAGTTTGCATGTACACTTTGGTAATATGTTTTTTAACTTCTGATTCTGCAGACATCTTAATTCATTACCAGACAAATGCATGATGACAAATTTCGGGTGCTTTTTTTTACTGATGGGTGAGATATTTATACTCAGGTTTCAAATACCAGAAGGCTTATCCATGATGGACAGCTTCCAGTAGAGTTTTTAGATAAAGAACAGACTAAGAAAAAGGAATTGGTGGCCCATTTTTGAGAGATTAACCCCTGAGAACCATACAAAATCTAAGTGAAACAATGTCTGATATAGTGAAGGAACTTGAGCCCCATACCTTGGAAGACACTCAAAATACAACTAAGGAAGAGCTGCTCCCTCAAAGTAGACTTGGTCTTCATGACATGGATGGAATAAAATCTTAGACACCTTCATTTGCTGATGGGCCATGACTTAGAATAAGAAGAAACAGATGCAACCTCTAGTAATAATCTGAACATGGACTGAATGAAGTATGACTTTAGGAAAATTGGAAGTTGTCAAAAATAAAATGGAATGCATAAAGATGGACATCCTAGAGAGTAGTGAGTGGAAATGGATAGATACTGGCCAATTCGAATCTGACAATTATATGGTTTACTATGCCGGAAATGACAATTTCAAAAAGGTTGTCATTGCATTCATCATCAAAAAAAACATTTCAAGATGTATCTAACATTGTCTGTGATAGGATAATATGTATATGCTAACAAGAAAGGCCAATTAATACAACTTTATTCAAATTTACATGCCAACCACCAAAGCCAGTGATGAAGAAACTGAAGAATTCTATTAACTTAATCAGTTGGAAACTGATCAAACATGCAATCAAGGTGCATTGATAATTACGGGTGATTGGAATGTGAAAGTTGGAAACAAAGAGGAGGGGTAAGTAATTGGAAAATATAGCCTTGGTGATTACAAAATGACATGGAGGCCATGTCTGTCTTCCTTTGGCTTCAGAAAGGGAAAGGAGAATCAAACTCAACATCAGCCCAAGGTTGATTCCAATGAGACAGACATGCCTCCACCCTGCATCCTTCTTTGCTGCATTCTGACACTAACCATCTCTCCCACAGCATCCTCACTTCTCTGCTGTGTCCAATAACCCATTGCAATGACTACACAGAACTCATAGGCAATACTCACAGTTATGAAGTTTCTCACAGAAGTGAAAAGGGGACAATTCAGGATGAGAAACAACTCAGGATGCCACAGCAGTTCTTCAGTCAGGAACACCTTTTTTGTCATACTGCTTATCTTACTCTTTTCTTCAGCCTCTCAGACACGGCCCCTCAGGCCCTGCTCAGCTTGAGCAAGTGTTACAAAGCTCCTTTAGCTAATCTGTAAAGCCCCAAAGGGCACAGTCTGCAAGCCAACCTCTTGTTCTTAGGCACTCGACTTTACTTGGCCCATTGGTCAGGAAGCTTGAAGTTGCTCTGTCTCTCCACGCCACCACCTCTTTTGCCGCTGCTTTTCAGGTGGAGATCTGACACTCCACTCCTGGTTTTTCTTTCATGATGGTCTTGTGATCTTCTGTTCCTGCTTATGAAACAGTTCCATTTAAACCTAGCAGATGATAAAAACTAACCAATCTGGCATTAGAGTCCTGCATACCTTATTTGCATATTCCCATTCAATCTTTTGCTGGGAGTCAAAGAGACTGGCTGGAAAAGCCCTATCAAGTAAATTCATGGTACCAGAGCAATCGAAATGAAACTACAGATTGCATGATAGAATTTTGCAAGACCATCCATTTATTCATTACAAATGGTTTTTCTTCAACAATGCAAACAGTGGCTATACACCTGGATCTCGCCGTATGAAATACACAGGAATAAAACTGACGTCTGTGGGAAGAGATGAGGAAAAGTGCTATACCATTAGTGAAAACAAGGTCAGGGACCAACTGTGAAACAGACTATCAATTGCATATGCAACTGATAGTCTGTTTCACAGTTGAATTTAAAGACCTTCTCAAGAACAGATTTGATTCATTGAACACTAACAACCAAAGAAGAACAGATGAGTTGTGGGATGACATCAAGAACATCATACATAAAGAAAGCAAACAGTATTTAAAAAGAGGCAGTAAGAAGAAACTCTAAAACTTTTTCTTGAACATAGAGTAGCTAAAGCTAATGGAAGCAATGATGAAGTAAAAGAGCCGAACAGAAAATTTTATAGGGCAGCTTGAGAAGACAAAGTCAAATATTATAATAAAATATGCAATAAAATATGCAAAGTTTGAAAACCAAAAGGGAAGAGCACTCAGCATTTTTCAAACTGAAAAAACTGAAGAAAAACATTGAAACCTCAGGTTGTAATATTGAAGGATTATATGGACAAAATATTGAATGATGCAGGAAACATCAAAAAAGTTGTAGTGGTTACGAATCGGGCTGTGAACCTTAAGGTCAGCGGTTCAAAACTACCAGCCGCTCCAGGGGAAAAAGATGAGGCTTTCTACTCCCGTAAGGATTTACACCCTCAGAAACCCTGTACAGGGTCGCTATGGGCTGGAACCGACTCGACGGCACCTAACAACAAAAACAACAATACCAAAAAGAATTGCTCAGTGCTAAACCCAAGTTGTAGCATATGGTCAAGAACTAATGATATTGATGGAAGAAGTACAAGCTAGATTGAAGGCATTGGTGAAAAACAAGGTTCCAGAAATGATGGAATACCAATTGAAATGTTTCCACAAACTGATGCAGCACTGGAGGAGCTCATTCATCTATGCCAAGAAGTTTGGAAGACAGGTATCAACTGACTGAAAAAGATCCATATTTGATCTCATTCAAAAAAATAAAGTGATCCAACAGAATACAGAAATTATAAAACAATATAATTAATACCACACACAAGTAAAAATGTGCTGGAGATAATTTAAAAATGGTTAAAACAGCACATCAACAGGTAGATAAATTCAAGCTTGGTTCACACAAGGACGTAGAATGAGGGTTGTCATTTCTGATGTCAAATGGATCTTGGCTGAAAGCAGAGAATACCAGAAAGATATTTACTTGTCTTTTATTAACTATGCAAATGTATTCAACTACATGGATCATAACAAATTATGTACATCATCACAAAGAATAGGAATTCCAGAACATTTCATTATGCTCACGTGGAACCTGTGCATAGAACATGAAGTAGTCATCCAAACAGAGTAAGGGGATACGGAATGTTTTACAATCTGGAAAGTTGTGTGTCAGGGTTGTATACTTTTACCATATCTATTTAATCTTTATGCTGAGCAAATAATATGAGAAGCTGGACTATACAAAGAAGAACATGACATCAGGATTAGAGGAAAACTCTGATGTGCAGATTTCACAACTTTGCTTGCTGGAAGGGTAAAAAACTTGAAGCACTTGCTGATGAAGACCAAAGAATACAGCCTTCAGTATGAATTACAACTCAGTGTGAAGAAAACGCAAACCCTCACAACTGGATCAATAAACAGCGTCATGACAAATGGAGAAGAGACTGAAGATGTCAAGGATTTCATTTTACTTGGAGCATTTATAATCAATGCTCATGGAAGAAGCAGTCAGGTAATCAAAGGACAGACTGCAGTGGGCAAACCTGCTGTAAAAGACTTGGTGAAAATGTTAAAGAGCAAAGATAGCACTTTAAGGACAAAGGTGCAGCTGACCCAAGCCATGGTATTTTCCTCACCTCATATTCCTTCACTGTCCTTTCACAAGACAAGGAATGTCAGGGAAATGAATGCTTAGGCAAGGAAGTAAATGGCCAAGACACTGATCTGGACTTGAAGCCTCTAGAACTATGAGAAATAAATTCCTGTTCTTTACAGTCACTCACTGGTGGTATTTATGTCACAGCCTAATTTGTTTGCTCAGAAGGAGGCTGGCTAATCATAGGAGAAAATGGAGACGGATGGAGAGTAAAATCATGACTCTCCTCCTGCCTACCTCTTTCACTTGAACCTACAAAGGCATACTTACTACAGTGTGGTATTTCTATCATTGTAAGAGCAAGTGTCGTCTCAGGACACATTGAATGGATTGTTGACTCCCTATTCCTTCCAGGTATTCCTAATTGGTATTAAGTGGTATGAAGCTTAAGGTGTGGTGGGTTCATCAGATGTGAATATATTGCAGGAATAGCATTTAGTATACATGTACATGTTTCACAGATTTTTTTTTTTTTTTTTTTTTTCACAATACAGGCACATTGAGGAGTTAGGAAATGCAATCCAACTCCAAAATCACAAACAAATCAATTCTAGATTAAGTTGCCTGAGAAGGCTCAATAAAATAGCAAACTAAGTGCTGGTTTTCTATCTGGAGTGGTAGGTCTCACTGGGTCATTTTTCAGTGAAGAGAAGAAAATCTGGAATAACTCAATAATTCTGTTTGGCATCCCAAAATACAAGCATCTTTTTTCATTAGTAGCTTCCAGACTTGAAACCCTACAATAAAAGCAGATTGAAGCTTTGCTTTTTTTTTTTTTTTAATGTTTTATTGTGAATTATATGTTAGTTTACATGAGAGAAACTCAGTTCCATATTCATTCCATTGTATATCATTACATTGCCATGGTTCCAATCCCCTCCATGTATCGTCTTCCGACCAAAGGGCATATCCTAGAAGCCCGTGCTCTACACTCCCTCCTTCCCCCTCAGTCTTAAGCCCACAGTTCCTCTCCCTCTCTGGATCCAAAGTCCCCAGCCGCTTCATTCCTCCATCTCTGTCTCCATCTCAGGCATCCCCGGTTCTCTGGGTGGGGTCCTGTTCTCGGCTCTTATCCGTTGGTGGTCCCAGAGACCTCC
>NW_006408524.1:13183726-13185727 GCF_000296735.1 Chrysochloris asiatica | reverse complement strand
TCACAATGCTATAACCTAGAGGTGAACACACTTCAAATTTTGGTGAACATGATTTCAGATTCTGTGTGTGTATTTACTTTTACAAACATAGTATATAATGTCTACAATTTAAGGATCACTTTGGTGGAAAATGTTCCTCTTTGGGAATATAACATGGGTAGCCATCAGTTTTGCTTCTTGGAAGAGAAGCCATTTCTTTAGATAGGTCTAACGCATTTTCAATAACCACATACACATGCGAAAGCTGGACAGTGAATAAGGAAGACCGTAAAATAATTGATTCATTTGAGCTATGGTGTTGGAGGAGAATATTGAAAGTGCCATGGGCTGCCAAAAGAACCAATAGATCCGTTTTGGAAGAAGTGCAGCCAGAGTGCTCCTGGGAGGCCAAGATGGCCAAACTTTGTCTCTCATACTTCGGACATATTGTCAGCTGGCACCAGCCACTGGAGGAGAATATTACTTTTGGTAAAGTGGCGGGTCTGGTAGTATAGTATTTATGAGTCTGGCTGCCAACCTCAAGGTCAGCAGTTGGAAACTACCAGATGTTCCGTGGGAGAAAGATGAGGCATTCTGCTCCCGTAAAGATTTACAGCCTCAGAAACCCTGTACAGGGTCGCTATGAGTCAGAACCGACTCCAAGGTACTTAACAACAACAACAACAACAAAGTGGTGCATCAGAGAAATAAAGGAAGATCCCCAGCAAGATGGATTGGCACAGTGGGAGCAGTGATGGGTTCAGGCGTAGCAATGACTGTGAGGTTGGCCCAGGACTGGGCAGTGTTTCATTCTGTTGTCTAGTTGTGAGTCAGTACCAACTCAATGTTACCTAACAACAACAACAACATGTTTCTGATTAAATTTAATCTTTAGAATTGTATGCTTGTGTTGCTATTGCGAATGAGATCACTTTCAATTGTATTTTATAACAGGTTTTCAACAGCACAATTGATTTATAAGGAGGCTATTAATTTTTTATTATTTTTGTCATGACTGAGCTATTCTATTAGTTTTAATAGTTTTTCAGTTGATTCTCATATATTTTCCAGAAAGGCAATTATATTATCTGAAAATAATTGTAAATTTGCCTTCAATAGTCATAGGTCTCATTTAATTTTCTATTCAGTTGCATTACTTAGCACTCTCAGAACAATGCTAAGTGACAGACAGAGGTGACAATGGGCACGTGTTTTATGACAAACTTTGATGAAATTATCTCTATTGTTTCAATGCTAAGTATCATGCCAGGCATTTGTCCTAGGCATTGTTTTTTCTTTCTTTTTTTTTTTTTTCAACCGTATACGAAGTGAATTCTTTATGATTCTTATTTGTTAAGACTATTTTGTCAATCAAGTATGAACTTTGAATTTTATCAATGCTGTTTTGACATCTAATGGATTCACTATTTTTATTCTTCTGTTAATGTGAATAACTGCATTAATATTTCCTGATGAAAAGAACATATTTTTTCACCTGAATTCCAGAAGGATGTGTGTTGCGCATAGTTGCTGGTCCTACAAAAAGTAAGGCACTTAGCTGTTAACTGAAAGGTTGGTGGTTTGACTTCATCCAATGGTGTCTCAGAAAAAAGTCTGAAAACTCAGTCAATGCCAACCCTTTGGAGCACAGTTCTATCGTGACACACGTGGGGTCATTATGAGTCTGGTGGTGTGGGGAGGAATAGGAGTTGGAATCAGCACAGCACTAACATTTCCAGATGGGGAGAGGGTCATTTCTTGGGAGTGCTGGCTTTGGAAAGTAATGGAACATGAGGAAGGACATCCACATAGCGTTACAGGAAGCAGAATCCTTCATCTGTGCCACCTTAAATTTTTCAGTAAAGTCACTGAGTAATATAAAATTTCAAATAACTGGCAAAATTAACAGTAAATTAAGTTTCTTGTAAAAAATGGAATAGAGGATGAGGAAGGATTACATCTGAGTTTGTAATATGACTTAATGTGGATAGCTGCCGTGAGGCAGTGGTGGGGGTGGGGGTG
>NW_006408524.1:13178275-13179601 GCF_000296735.1 Chrysochloris asiatica | reverse complement strand
ATGGCACTTAACAATAACAACAACAACGAGGTGTAGGGTCAGAGATAAAGAGGAAGAACCCCTACCCACCCCCCCATCGAGATGGATTGGCAAAGTGGCAGCATCAATGAGCTCAAGCTTAGCAAAGATTGTGAGGTCGGCCCAGGACCAGGCAGTGTTTTGTTCTGTTGTACATAGGGTTGCTATGAGTCAGTACTGAGTCAATGGTACCTAACAACAACAACAACAACAACAACAACAGCAAAGACATCAGTTCTTCTCGCCCTAACTGAATGGTGCATTTCATTAAAGCCTTTTTTGTCCATTGTGAAAGCTATTTCAATTCTATCATCTATTTATATTGTTTCTATAAAACGAGTTGTTTCTATGAAAACTAGGTTGAATATTTTGGAAAGTCCCCACACTGCAGTATTCTTTAGATATTGTTGTTGAATTAGGTGTGGGAAAGACAACTGTTAAAACTTGGAAAACTCTTGCAAAACACTAGAATTTTGCTGCTCAAGGGTGCATTTAAGTTCTTGTATTACTTTAAAGAAATTGAAGCAAACAATTAGGAACAGTGCATTTCGGGAGTTGGTTATACAAGAAAGATGATGCAGCCTTCCAACCAGCAAAACCCCACTCAAAAATAAAAAATAAATCACACTGCAACAAAGGATTAGGTTATCAGTATATATGTTATAACATTTTAGGATCTAATAAGGTATGTGCTGATTTTTATGATTTTTGGCTTTCTTTGAAATTTCCAATTAACTGATTCTGAATGTGTCAGGCAAGAGAGTTTCTATTGGCATTAGCCGTTCACTTCATTTTAATTATTTCTTTTTACTTCCATATGGTTTGCTTTGTTGCATTTTTTTGTAGCTTCTGGAATAGAATGTTTAGTGTAGTGTACGTCTCTCTCGTTTTTTTCTGCCCAATGTCTCTTTCTTTAAGAAACTGTTCTTTCTAAGGTACACCCTGAAGAGGGGAAATAATACTAATATGCTTGACTGTCTTATGAATATTGGTTTTCCTTGCCTACTATTATAAAATAGACACTTGAATGGGACAGAAAGAAATGTAGGGAAACATGGTTACAGAAAGCTTGTAAACCTGTCTTCAGCCTATAACTGATAGGAATACCTAAAAGGGGTTCTACAACTTGTCCAGTGAAATAGGCCTCTTTCAGCGCCTTTGCAGTGTATAGGACCTTAGGTGGAATCCTGAGCCCCATCTAGAACCTTCTGAGGTGGGACATCCCACCAGAAAAGACAAGCATACCAGCCTGGAACAGCTAGAGTAACAGAAGATACATCTTCAACAAAAGATCATCAGGAAAAAAAC
>NW_006408524.1:13172552-13177980 GCF_000296735.1 Chrysochloris asiatica | reverse complement strand
AGATGAGAGAGAGAAGAGGAAGGGCTGGTTGGTCCAAAGTGTGGTGAGACCTGGGGACACCTGAGCCTATGGACAAGGACATAGCCACAGAGGACTAGAGTTGAGAATGAAGCACCCAACTGATATGAAGTAAGAGGAGGTGCACAAGAACACCCAAAGTTGCAGGTAGTACCCATTTAACCTAGCCTTGATGGCTTGATAATCAGAACTTGACTAGAGAAAGATTAAAAAATAAAAAAGAAAGAAAGAAACTGTTCTTTCCTCTACCACCTATAATGCTAGTGGGTCCTCAATGACAGGATCCTGGCTTTCCTTGAAAAAAGGCAAGAAAGTCTCCCATTCAGATATTCTCTGTGGGAAGTTGAATCTGGAGTGGAGAAGACATTCAGGGAGCTAAACAGTTGTAAATGAATCACTCTAATTTCATCATCTTGAAAAAAAAAAACAAAAATTTGTGAGTCCCTTATGCCAAATTCTGCCTTTCCATGTCCCCTTTGATTCTCTGGCCTATTTCAGTGGAAAAATTGCAGTCTCCCAATAGACAGCTCATGGGAGACAAGGGGATCCTTTAAATAAATGCCAGAATCAGCTTTTTAGTATTTTGTAGTGAAAGAATTCTAACAGAATCATTTTCCTTCTACTTCTTTCTTCTTCAGTAATAAAAACAATAATCACAATAAAATTCCAGAGTGCAGTTTTCATTACAGTGTGGTATAATTATCATCAATATTTTCTAAGTAGTTTGTGATTGTACTTTTTATTTATTCTTTGATCCCAAAGTAATTTAGGAGAAATACTGTTGAGTTTCCAAAACTCAAAAGCTTGTGGTTTATATTTTCTGCTTATTGTTTTGTTTTATTTTTTAATGTGGATTAAGTGAGAGTTTACAGGGCAGATCAGCAGTTTTACATTCAACAAATCATATACCTTGTTTCATTACAATGATTATAATCCCCTCCATGTACCATCAGTTAACAGTATAGTATTTCTTTCTATTCACTTTAGCTCTTTTTTTTTTTTTAAACACTCAGGAATATATAATAATTTAAACCACCAAAGGGCACATTCTGCAATTCTGCCTCCTGACCACCAACTCTTAGTCCCTCTCTTTCTATGAATTTAGAGTCCTCAACTGCTCCCTCTCTCCATGTCATCATCTCTGGTATTGCTGCTTCTCTGGATAAGGTCTCGCATTCCACTTGTGCTCTTCTCCCTTGATGGTCCTAGGATCCTTTGTTTCTGGACTGTAAGCTTAACTACTCCCCTGTTTTTGTTACAAAACTTCTACCTTTACAATTGTGACAGTCTCAATTAGTCACGATAACAATTATTCACTATTGAATCATAAGAATCTTATCTCCAACTCTTCTAACCAGACCCATCTTGACAAGTTGAAAACTATTCAGTGGCGACTCTTTCTTCCCCCACACACTATTAAACTCAACTCCCTCTTGAAACCTTGTAAGCCAGTCACTTCGTGCCTTTATCAATCCCTCATTTTAGGTAGCTGATGTCTAAGTTGCACATCCATATCTGCCCTGTGTACAGAGAGGATAGCATTGATACTTAAGATGAAGACTCCTTCCCTCTCTGTTGGTATTTAGAGTTAATAGTAACATAGTGGTTAGGAATCAGGCTGCGAATCTCACGGTCAGCAGTTCAAAACTACCAGCTGTTCCACAGGAGAAAGATGAGGCTTTCTGCTCCCATTTAATTTATAGCCTTGGAAACCCTGTACAGGGTCGCTGTGAGTCAGAACCAACTCCACGTCACTTAACAACAACAACTTCCATGCGTGTAGATCAAGTTCATAAAATGTAGCAATTTACCCACATTTCCTTTATCAAAAATTGTTTTCTTCTTCTTTTTTTTTTTTTGATCTTCCTTTAGGTGAGTTCTGATTATCAAGCCATCGAGGCTAGGTCAAGTGGGTACTGTCTGCAACTTTGGGTGTTCTTGTGCACCTTCTCTCAATTCATATCAGCTGGATGCTTCGCTCTCAGCTCTAGCCCTCTGTGGTGATGTCCTTGTCCATAGGCTCAGGTGTCCCCAGGTCTCACCATACTTTGGACCAATCAGCCCTTCCTCTTCTCTCTTATATTTCCAGGTCAATGGGAGTCTATGGAATGTGGTTGAACTCAACCCATTTCTTCATTGCTGCCTTTCCCCCTTTTCCACTCACCAGGAGACCAATGTGGTCATCAGCCAGTTTACATGCTTGCTCATGTGTTCCCTTTGCGTTTCAGTCTTAGAGGAGGTCTGCTTATCGTTTTACCAAAATTCTCTCATTCTCTCACCAGCCATTGGCAAATAATAAAAACCAAAACCAAGCCCACTACCATTAATTCAATTCTGATTCTAATGCGCTGGAGATTAGGAGACTGCAATCCTTCATAGGAGCAGATAGCCTCAAAGTTCCCCACAGTTACTAGGCCAACACTTAACTGCACCACTCCTTGGCAAATGATATTGCTGTTGTTAAGTATCCTCTAGTTGGTTCCAACTCATATCAACCCTGTATAGGGCTTCCAAGGAGTGGCTGGTGGTTTGCAAGGAACAGCTGGTTCAAAAAGAATTTGCGGTCCAGTACTTTATCCTTTTTGTTGTTGTTGTTAAGTGCCTTCAAGTCGGTTCCGACCCATAGCGACCCTGTACAGGGTTTCCGAGGGTGTAAATCCTTACGGGAATAGAAAGCCTCATCTTTCTCCCGCGGAGCAACTTTATCCTTTAGTGCCTGAAATATTGAATGAATGAGTCAAAAAATGTGGCCTGCAGAGTCTCCATTCTTAAATTTATTAATGTATTTTTTAGACAATTTTTGTGAGAATTTCAGTACTAATTTTTTAAATAGCATTTTTTATGGGATGCTTTATGTATTTTATCCATTTGATCTTTCAGTTTATAAAAAAATTGCTTTAATTCTTCCATCATGGTTTGAACCTTGCAGAAAGTAGAAGATGCTGACATTCTCTGGGTCAGATTTTACCTTGAATCTTGTCACAGCAATGAAATAGAGGTTTGATGACTCTGAAGTGCTACCGGGAATGCTAATCACACCTCACCCTTCTAGAGAGGACTGTTGCCTTCAACTGATTAAGGATAGTCTGAGGCATAGTTTCCATATTAGCAAAGATTTATTTTAGGAAAGAGGCTTGCAGGCAGAGATGCGGACAGCTTAACCTCCCGTCTCAGAAACAAAGGTTGCTGGGGTTTAAAAACTTGGGGGTGGGAAAAAGGCATCATGTTTGTTTACAGAGATAGGGATTTCTCAAAGTGACCCATTTAAGAAGGAGTCCTGGTATGGCACTGTGGGATAATGCACTAGACAGCAAGGTTGTTTTGAACTGCAAGGTTGGCGGTTCAAATTCACCGGCCGCTTCTTGGAATCCCTCTTCAGGGTTGCTATGAGTCAGAACTGACTCTACCTCACTTAACATGTTACTTGGGCAGAATCCAGCTGCTGGGTTTGAACTACTGTCGTGGTCCAGCGTCCAGTGCCGATCTTACAGCACCACACCAGGAGTCCAAGACCTCTGCTAGGGGCAGACTGACCATATTATGGGATGTCAAGTATGTGTGGTTCTTCATTACTCTGCTTCCATCCCATCCCAGGAGCTGGTGTTCTCCTCTGACCCCAGTGAAAGGTCATCCTTCAAGGTAGGAAAATCCAGTTAGCCTGTACAGGGAAGTAAAATACCGAAATCTGAAGTGATCTGTTTACAGAAAACAGACTGTGAAATGGGCAAACAAATAATGGTTTCCCTAGGCTCCCTGTCTCAAGGAGACTTGGAGAGGTAAATACAGTGGCAGAGGTTGGGGGTTGGGCCTCAACTGGGCCCATCATAGCTGCTCAGGGACCTTCTCTGGTGGACTCCTGGTGTGACACTGTAGGATAAGCCCTGGACTGCAAACTGCTAACCACAAGATTGACAGTTCAAACTCACCACTTGATCCCTGGAAACCCTATACAGGGTTGCCATGAGTCAGCACTGACTTGACAGCACTTAACAACAACATGTGTTACAGTTATTAGAAATCACCCGCTGCTGAGAATCCACTCAGTGATTCCTGGGGATACAGTTGTCCCAGACACTACGGATACATGAGAGAACCGAAGAAACTCCCTGTTCTCAAGACAGTCTTTGCTTTCCCAGTAAGTCCTTCCAAGAGACCCTGTAGGTTCCCTGCCTTAGAGAGGCAGAACCCAAGCAAAACAAGAGAAGGCTAAGCAGTATTCTGATACTAGCCAAATGGCTTGATAATTGTTTTCCCTGCCTCCATTCAGCCCCAACTTCCCAGGTGCAACTAGTTCCCAGAATGCCCTCTGAGTGAGGGAACATGGCTTCCTGGCACAGAGTCAAGGTGGATGGACTCTGACAGAGGGCTGGTTCAAAGATGGTGGCATGAGGGCTTCTTTTGTGACATCTCTAGGGGTGCAATTGGAGTGCTTAAAGCTGACATCAAATCATGTTGCTATTAGATCTGAAATGCTAAGGGGCCATCTTTGTTTCTCTTTTCCTATAATAGAAATAAACAGCAAGTAAATATCATTTCTAGACAGAGAAGGAGTGCTTGAAAGAATTTTGAAAACATTACCTGGTCTCTCTGGGAAGGGATACTGACACAGGAAAAACTGCTGTTGTTTATTAATTCCATTTGTTACCAAAGAGAAGAATGATTTTTCACTTGACAGTAATAAAGAACCCCCGGCCCATAAAAAGAGAATTTCTAAGGGTTTTCTACGACATATCGCAGTTGTAACTTCTTTGTTTTTACTATGCTATTTGACATATAAGGGACCCTGATGGCATTATAGGATAAGCAATGCATTGCTAACTAAAAGATCCACAGTTCAAACCCACTAGCCACTCCACAGGAGCAAGCTAGGATTTACTGATCCTGTAAAGATATACAGGCTCAGAAACCCTACACAGGGTTACTATCAGTTAGAATTGTCTCCATGGCAGTGAGAGGGAATTTGATATGTAAAGGTGCATGCCTGCTACATTTCCATTGAAGACTGCCTTTTATTCATTGAAAATAAGCATCTTTGTTTTATTTAATGCTTTTGACTTGAATTGTATGTTCCTTTTCAATAGCCTCATATGCATGGGAAAGCTGGACAATGAATAAGGAAACCCATGGAAGAATTGATGTTTTTGTGTGTTGGTGTGTGGCGCTGTGGGATAAAGCACTGAACTACAAAGTCAGTTTGAACCACAAGGATGTCAGTTCAAACTCACCCACAGCTCCATGGAACCTCTATATAGAGACACTATGTGTGGGAACAGACTTAACAACAACATTGTTGTAGAGCATGAAATCTGAAGGCTTTTTGCCAATGACTCCAGCTTGTTGTTGTTGTTAGGTGACATCGAGTTGGTACCAACCCATAGCGACTTTATGCACAGCAGAATGAAACACTGCC
>NW_006408524.1:13170209-13171607 GCF_000296735.1 Chrysochloris asiatica | reverse complement strand
CAACAGAACAAAAAACTGCCCTTTCCTCTACCACCCTCACAATTGTTTTCACGATTGAAACACTGATGCTGCCATGTGTAAATCCATCTCATTGGGGGTCTTCCTCTTTTTTGCTGACCCTCCACTTTACCAAGCATGATGCCCTTCTCCAGGGACTGGTCTCTCCTGATAACACATCCAAATTATGAGAGACAAAGTCTCACCATCTTGACTTCTAAAGAGCATTCTGGCTGCATTTCTTCTAGTACAGATTTGTTTGTTCTTCTAGGAGTCCATGGTACTTTTAATATTCTTCTCTAACACCATAATTCAGATGTGTTGATTCATCTATAGCCTCTGATACCCATGGTCTAAGTCTCACATGCATACGAGGTTATTGAAAATACCTTAGTCCTCAGACTGACATTTTTGCCCTCACTTGTGCAGTAGATTTGCCTAATGTAGTACATAAATCTTTTGATTTCTTGATTACTGCTTCAATGAAAGTTGATTGTGTATACAAGCAAAATGAAGTCTTTGATATCTTTATTCTTTTCTCCATTTATCATGATGTTATTTTCTGGTCCAGTTATGAGGATTTTTGTTTTCTTTACATTGAGGTAGAATCCATAATGAAGGCTGTGGTCTTTGATCTTCATCGGTAAGTATTTCAAGGCCTCTTTATTTCCAGCAAGCAAGGTTGTATTCTCTTCATATTGCAGGTTGTTAATGAGTCTTCCTCCAATTCTGATGCCACGTTCTTCTTAATATAATTCAGCTTCTCAGATTGTTGGCTCAGCATACAGATTGAATCAGTGTGGTGAAAGAATACAACCCTAGTGTAATCCTTTCCTGATTTTAAACCATTCAGTAACCCCTTTCTCTTTTCTAATAACTGCCTCTTGATTTTATGCACTAGTCCTTTATGAGCACAATTAAGTGTTCTGGAATACCCATTCTTTGAAATATTATCCATAGTTTATCATGATCCACATAGTCAAAAGCCTTTGCATAGTCAATAAAGCACAAGTAAAACATCTTTCTGGTATTCTCTGCTTTCAACTAAGATCCATCAGACATCAGCAATGGTATCCCAAGTTCCATGTCCTTGTCTGAATCCTGCTTGAATGGCTGCCAGTTCAGCAAAATTTTACTTTTATAAATGGTATTCTTTATTGATTTCCACATTCTGTTGGGTCACCTCTCTTTAGAAGGGGCACAAAAATGGCTCTGTTCCAATTGGTTGGTCAGGTAGGTGTTTTCCAAATTTCTGGGCATAGATGAGTGAGCTCCTCCATTGCTGCATCAGTTTGTTTAAAGATATCAATTTGTATTCCATCAGTTCTTGGAGACTTGTTTTTTGCCAATGCCTTCAGTGCAGCTTGGACTTCTTCCTTAACTACCATTGGGTCTTGATTG
>NW_006408524.1:13164469-13170109 GCF_000296735.1 Chrysochloris asiatica | reverse complement strand
TATCCCAAGTTCCATGTCCTTGTCTGAATCCTGCTTGAATGGCTGCCAGTTCAGCAAAATTTTACTTTTATAAATGGTATTCTTTATTGATTTCCACATTCTGTTGGGTCACCTCTCTTTAGAAGGGGCACAAAAATGGCTCTGTTCCAATTGGTTGGTCAGGTAGGTGTTTTCCAAATTTCTGGGCATAGATGAGTGAGCTCCTCCATTGCTGCATCAGTTTGTTTAAAGATATCAATTTGTATTCCATCAGTTCTTGGAGACTTGTTTTTTGCCAATGCCTTCAGTGCAGCTTGGACTTCTTCCTTAACTACCATTGGGTCTTGATTGCACACTACCTCTTGAAATGGTTGAACATAAGCCATTTCTTTTTGGTACCATGACTGTGTATTCTTTTCATCTTCTTTTGATAGTTTCTGCATCATTCAATATTTTCCCCATAGAATCCTTCAATATTTAAAGTTGACACTTGAATTTTTTCTTCAGTTTTTTCCAGTTTGAGAAATACTGAGTGTGTTTTTTCATTCTGGTTTCTAACTCTAGCTAGGTCTTTGCACATTTCTTGATGATATTTTATTTTGTCTTGTGTTTATTGGCTATTTGTAAATCTTCCTTGGAGAAATGTCTATTGAAATTCTTTGCCATTTTTAAACGGAATTTTTTGTCTTTTTGCTGTTGAATAGTAGTAGAGCATTATATACTCTTAATATTAAACCCTTATCAAATATATATGAATTTCAATTATTTTCTTTGATTCTGTTGACTGTTTCTTCACTTTGAAGAAAAATGTTTTTAACTTTGATGAAGTCCAATTTTCTATTTTTTCTTTTGTTGTTTTTACTTTTGAGGATGAAATACAATGTCCTGAAGATTTACTTCTGTGTTCTTTGAATAGTGTTATAATTTTAATTCTCAGTTGTTAGCAATTGACCTCTTTTGAGCTAATTTTCGTATATGGTGTGAGGTAGGAGTTCAAGTTCATCCCTTTTCGTGTGGAAATTCAGTTGTCCTAAAATAATTTGCTGAAAAAAATATCATTTTCCCATTAGATGGATTTAGCAACCTGGTTGAAAATCAATTAGTCTTGATTATTGATTTTATTTCTGGATTCTTAATTATATTCAATCTGTTGGGATGGCTGCAGCTTTGTCACTGTTGTGTGCCATCAAGTCAGTTCCAACCCTGTATTCTGAGAGCAGCTGATGGGTTTGATCTGCTGGACTTGAAGTTAGCAGTCCAGTGCTTACCTAACTGCACCAAACCAGGGCACACACCAGCACTGTACCAGTAGTGGATATTTGAAATGAGGAAGTGTGAGTCCTACTTTGCTCTTCTGTTTCAAGATTATTTTAGTTATTTGGAGTCCTTGCAATTCCATATGAATTTGCTAATTGACTTTTCTGTTTCTACAAAGAAGACAGTTGGTAATTTGATAAGGATTGACTTGAATCTATAGATTTCCTTGGGTAGTATTGACATTGTAACAAAATTAAGTCTTCTAATCCATGAAAAGGGAGCTCTGGTAGCGTAGTGGTTACGACTCGGGCTGTGAACCGCAAGGTCAGCAGTTTGAAACTACCAGCTGTTCCGCGGGAGAAAGATGAGGCTTTCAGCTCCGGTAAAGATTTACAGCCTCGGAAACCCTGTACAGGGTTGCTATGAGTCGGAACTGACTCCACGGCACATAACAACAATAACAACAATCTATGAAAAGGAGTCCTAGTATGGCACTGTAGGTTAATGCACTGGACCACAAGATTGGCTTGAACTGGAATGTCGGCAGTTCAAACCCACCAGCCACTCTTCAGAAACCCTTTACAGGGTCACTGTGAGTCGGTACCAACTCAACGGCATTTAACAACAAAAAAAAAAATCCATGAAAAAGACTTGTCTTTCCGTTAATTTATATATCCTTTAATTTCTTTCAGCAAAATTTTATAATTTTCAGTGTACAAGTTCACCACTTCTCTGATTAAATTTACTCCTAGGTGTTTCATTCTTTTAAATGCTGTTGTAAATGGGTTTTTTTTCTTCCTGATTCAAGTTTCAGATTTCTCATTACTGTTATATAGAAACACAACTAGCTTTTGTTTGTTGATCTTATGTTCTGAAACCCTGTTGAATTCATTTATCAGATCTGGCAACTCTTAGGATTTTGTATATAGAGAATGTCATTTGTGAATACAGATCATTTTACTGCTTTCCTTCAATTTGTATGCCTTTTCTTTCTTTTTCTTCCCTCATTGCTCAGGCTTGGACTTCCAGTACGAAACTGATTGGTAGGTGTGGTCATGTGCTGTGGAGTCAGTTTTGATTCAAAGCAACCCTGTATAGGGTTTTTGAGGCTATAAAACTTAATGGAGCAGCTTTTGGCTCTCTGAGCAGCACCATGGCTGTCGGCAAGAATAAGCGCCTTGCAAAAGGTGGGGGAAAATGGAGCCAAGAAGAAAATGGTTGATCCATTTTCTAAGAAAGGTTGGTATGATGTTAAGGCACCAGCTATGTTCAATATATGAACTATTGGGAAAACACTAGTCACAAGGATTCAAGATACCAAAATTGCATCTGATGGACTCAAGGGTCATGTTTTTGAAGGAAGTCTTGCTTATCTGCAGAAAGATGAAGCTGCATTTACAAAATTCAAGCTAATTACTGAGGATGTTCAGAGCAAAAACTGCTTGACCAACTTCCATGATATGAATCTTACCTGTGACAAAATGTGCTCCATGGTCAAAAAATAGCAGCCCATGATTGAAGCTCACGTTCATGTCAAGACTACAGATGGTTATTTGCTTTGCCTGTTCTGTGTTGGTTTTACTAAAAAATACAACAACCAGATTCAGAAGACATCTTATGCTCAGCACCAACAGGTCCGTCAAATCCGAAAGAAAATTATGGATATCATGACCCGAGAGGTGCAGACAAATGATTTGAAGAAGTGGTCAATAAACTGATTCCAGACAGCATTGGAAAGGACCTGGAGAAGGCTTGCCAGTTTATTTACCCTCTCCATGAGGTGTTTGTTAGGAATAGAAAATGCTGAAGAAGCCCAAGTTTGAGTTGGGAAAACTCATGGAGCTTCATGGTGAAGGCAGTAGTTCTGGAAAAGTTACTGGAGATGACAGGTGCTGAAGGTGAACACGCTGAAGGCTATGAACCACCAGTTCAAGAATCTGGTTAAAATTCAGATTTGAATGATGACAAATGAAAGATCTTATTTGTGGGAAAACAAAAACAACTTAATGGAGCAGAAATCCTCATCTTTCTCCCATGGAACTGCTGGTGGTTTTGAACTTCTGACTGTGAGATTAACAGCCTGACTCATAACTAAGTGTGTATCTTCTTCTTGTTCCTGATCTTAGGGGAAAAACAAAGTCTATCATCATTGATTACGAATCGGGCTGAGAACCTTAAGGTCAGCGGTTTGAAACTACCAGCCCCTCCGTGGGAGAAAGATGAGGCTTTCTACTCCCGTAAAGATTTTTTTTTTACACCCTCGGAAATCCTGTACAGGGTCGCTATGGGTCGGAACCGACTCGACGGCACTTAACAACAACAACAACATCATCATTGATTACGATGTTATCTGTTCTTTGTATTTTCTTTCTTTTTGTTTGGTGAATGTTCTTTATCATATTGAGGAATTCCCTTCTACTCCTAACTTGCAGAGTATTTTTCTTATAAAAGGGAGGTGAACTTTGTCAAATTCCTTTTCTGTGTGTTGAGATGATCATTCTCCACTTTGTTTTATTAATGTTAGTTGATTTTCTTATGTGGACCCATCTTTACATTTCTGGGGTAAATCCCACTTCATAATTTGACCTGCTGGTGCTGTGTTGAGAATTTTTGCGTATATATTTCTAAGAGAGGTTTGTCTGTAGTGTTCTTTTCTTGTGGTGTCTTGATCTGGCTTTGCGATCAGAGTAATTCTGAGCTCACAGATTGAATTAGAAAGTATTCCTTTCTCTTCAACTTTTTAGAAGAGTTTTGGAAGGATTTGTGTTAATTCTTTAAAAGCTTGGTAAAATTCATGGTAAAACTGTTTGGGCCTGGGCTTTTCTTTGTTGACAGATTTTTTGTTTACGAATTCAATCTCTTCACTTGTGATATATTCATCTATGTTCTACTTCTTCTTGATACAATTTAGGTAATTTGTGTGTTTCTAAAAATTTATCTGTTTCATCTATATTACCTAACTTTTTGGAGTACAATTATTCATAGTAGTAACCCCCTCACATTCATTTCCTCTTTCTTTTTCCTTTGCCTGCTTAGCTAAACAAAGCAACAAAATCAAACCTACTGCCATCAGATCAATTCCAACTCAGTGACTCTATAGGACAGAGAAGTTCCCTATAGAGTTTCCAAGGTTGTAAATCTTTGAAATCAGACAGCTATATCTTTCTCCCAACACGCAGCTGGTGGGTTCAAGCCACCAACCTTTGGCTAGCAGCTGAATGCATGAATCACTGCACCACCAGGCTCCTTAGTTTAACTAAAGCCTTGTAAATTATTTTGTCAAATAACCAGCTTTGGGTTTCATTTATCCTCTCTATATTTTCCTGTTCTCGGTTTATACTTGTAAAGTGCTGTCAAGTTGCTTCTGACTCATAGAGTCCCTGTTTAGAGTTTCTGAGGAGCAGCTGGTGGGTTTTAAACCACCAACCTTGAGGTTAGCAGTGCAGAGCTTATCCTATTCCCTTCCCTCAGCTTGCTTTTCGCTTTCTATGATTTTTGTAATTTCCAAAGGTGGGAAATGAGGGTATTGATCTGAGACCTTCCCTTTCCTTCACTGTAGTTGTTTATTGCTATAAATTCATTTGCCTTTACTGCATTCCATATGGTGTTGTTGTTTTTAACATTCACCTAGGTATTTTTTAATATCCCTTGTGATGTATTTTTTGACACATTAGTTATTTAATACTGTGTTGTTGAATTTCTACATACTGTGAATATTTATTTTAATAACGAACGTCTTTCTCATTGATTTTGTCATCTTATTCTGTGCCCTTAAACTTTTTTTCTCTCATTTATCACTTTTCTGACCGATTTTATATTGATGGTATTTTCCTTTTTTTAAATTTCAAAATACCTAATTTTGGTTTCTATGGATCACAACAGGAAATTGTCAGTATAGTGCTGGGAAATGAGTGTCCTAGGTTGGACGATATTAGAAATTCACAGTGGCCATAAGTCTTGGTGTGGCGCTGGGGTTAATGCACCAGACTGCAAAGCCGTTTGAACTGCAAGGTCGGTGGTTCAAGCTCACCAGCTGCTCCTCGAAAACCCTGTACAAGATTGCTGTGGGTTGGAACCGACTCGAGGGCACTTAACAACAACACCTTAACAATGGGCTCAATAGTTGTAGTTTATCCTAAAGATGGCACAGGACCAGGCAACACTTTGTTTCATTGTAGAAGGGATCATCAGAAGTAGAATCTGACTCGAGCAACTAACAACAACAAATCATAATCTTCAAAATGAAAATATATTTTTGAGGAGGTTTCAAAAGTTCGTGGAAAAATTCCATTGTCTTTTCATTCCAAGTCTCCACAAACTTTTTGAAGGCCCTTATATATATTTCTCAACAGTATCAATGGTAAAATAATCTTGTTTATACTGGTTACAAATTGGGCTGTGAAC
>NW_006408524.1:13161494-13162812 GCF_000296735.1 Chrysochloris asiatica | reverse complement strand
ACAGTGAATAAGGAAGATCATAGAAGAATTGATGCTTTTGAGTTATGGTGTTGGAGGAGAATATGGAAAGTGCCATGGGCTGCTAAAAGAACCAAGAGATCTGTGTTGGAAGAAATGCAGCCAGAGTTCTCCTTGGAGGCCAGGATGGTCAAACTTTGTCTCTCATACTTCGGACATATTGTCATGAGGGACCAGTCACTGGAGAAGGATATCATGTTTGGTATGGTGGAGGGTCAGAGAAAAAGAGGAAGACCTCCCGTGAGATGGATTGGCCAGGTGGCAGCATCAACGGGCTCAAGCATGGCAACTATAGTGAGGTTGACCCTGGATCAGGCAGTGTTTCATTCTGCTGTGCATAAGGTCGCTATGAGTCGGTACCGACTCGATGGCACCTAACAACAACAACAACAATTTGTTGCATAAATATTCTATCAAATAATAAATTATACGCAAACAGAAGACAATAAACTAGACAACTGGGATCCCTAAAAATTTAACAACTGTTTTAATGAAAAGAACTTTTCAAAAGAATGGAAAGAGAACCTACAGATGGGGATAATTTTTTTTGCAAAAGCATATCTTAAAAATGGACTAATCTCTACAATTTACTGAAAATTTGAGCACCTCAACATTGAAAACTACAAACAACCCAATTTAAAAATTGTCAGAGAATATGAACAGACACTTCATCAAAGAAAGCATTCAAGCAGTTTGAGAACTGGTCATGGTCATTAGCCATTAGAAAGATTCAAATTCCAAAAAAGCAGAAAAGAGCAAATGCTGGAGAGACTGGAACCTTCATATGCCACCAGAGGGATTAGAAAATGGCACAACCATTGTGAAAAATTGTAGGATGCTTCCTTAAAAAGTTGAAAATTGAAATACCATATGATCCAGCACTCTCACTACAAGATATTTCCTACAGAAATAAGAGCTCTGGTATTGACATATGATACTCATGTTCATCGTGGTAGTATTCATAATAGTAAAACATAGAAACAACCTATGTGCCTATCAAAAGATGAATGTATAAACAATCATGGTACATATGCACAATGGAGAACTATGCAACATTAAAGTACAAGGAAAAAAAAAAAAACATAAAATACCTCTTAATGAAGGATATTATGTTGAATACAATAACATAACCATAAAACAACAAATATTGCCTGAGTCTTCTATTACAAAAAGTCAAGAAAAGGTTGCACACAGAAAGAAACATTCTATGAGGTGACCCAACGGAATGCGGAAATCATCGGACAATCTCTTTGATATCTCAAGTGAGCAAAGTTTTGCTAAAGGTAATACAGAAATGGCT
>NW_006408524.1:13152430-13161394 GCF_000296735.1 Chrysochloris asiatica | reverse complement strand
AGGGCACTTAACAACAACACCTTAACAATGGGCTCAATAGTTGTAGTTTATCCTAAAGATGGCACAGGACCAGGCAACACTTTGTTTCATTGTAGAAGGGATCATCAGAAGTAGAATCTGACTCGAGCAACTAACAACAACAAATCATAATCTTCAAAATGAAAATATATTTTTGAGGAGGTTTCAAAAGTTCGTGGAAAAATTCCATTGTCTTTTCATTCCAAGTCTCCACAAACTTTTTGAAGGCCCTTATATATATTTCTCAACAGTATCAATGGTAAAATAATCTTGTTTATACTGGTTACAAATTGGGCTGTGAACCGCAAGGTCAGCAGTTCGAAACTACCAGCTGTTCCACGGGAGAAAGATGAGGCTTTCTGCTCCCTTAAAGATTTACAGCCTCGGAAACCCTGTGCAGGGTCGCTATGAGTTGGAACTGACTACACGGCACACAAAAACAACAACATATTTTTATAAATATGGAATATTTAACACACTCTTTTACTGTTTTGCTTTCTTTCCTTTCCTACTCACTACCTCTCCTGCAAGGTCGGTTTGCACCACAAGGTCAGTAGTTCAAGCTCACCAGCTGCTCCTTGGAAACCCTATACAGAGTCTCTAGGAGTCAGAACTGACTCGACGGCATATAGCAACAGCAACAACACCTCTCCTTGTAGACTAAGAGGCAGTCATTTGAACACAACAAGGGGATACTGAATGGTTTAACATCATGAAAGGTGTGAACCAGGGTTGAATCTTTTCACCATACTTATTCAATCTGTATGCTGAGCAAGTAACCTGAGAAGCTATATATGAAGAAAAATGTGACATCAGGACTGGAGGAAGACCTGCGATATGCAGATGACACAACCTTGCTTGCTGGAAGCAAAGAGGACTTGAAATACTGATAAAGGTCAAAGACTATAGCCTTCAATATGGATTGTACTTCAATGTAAAGAAAACAAAAGTGCTCAAAACTGGACCAATAAATAACATCATGATTCATGGAGGTAGATAGATTGAAGTTGTGAAAGACTTCATTTGGCGTGGATCCACAATCAATACTCATGGAAGCAAGAGTCTAGAAATCAAACAAAGTACTGCATTATGCAAATCTGCTGCACAAGACCACTTTGAAATGTTCAAGAGCAAATATGTCACTTTGAGGATTAAGGTGTACCTGGTCAACCCTTGGTATTTTCAATCACTTCATATATATGTGAAAGTTTGACAGTGGCTCAGAAAGACTGTAGCAGAATCAATGTATTTGAATTATGCTGTTGGCAAAGAATATTGAAAATGCCATGGATTGAATTGAAGAATAAACAAATCTGCGTTGAAAGATGTACAGCCAGAATGCTTCCTCTAAGGAAACAGCATGGGAGCCTTCATTCCTCATACTTTGGAAATGTTATCAGATATAACAATTGTGAGGATGACATAGTACCAGGTAGTGTTTTGTCCTGTTGTGCATAGATTAGCTATGAGTTGGAACTAACTCAATTAACCTAACTAATCTAGTGCTTTTGTCTATTCACTAGATTTCTATCCAGATGGATAATAATCATAATTCCTTTTAAGTATGTATCAGCATTAGACTGTGAACCACAGCTCAGGAGTTCAAACCCACCAGCTGCTCCTCAGAAACCTGATACAGGGTCACTATAAGTCAGATCCAACTCAGGGCACTTAAAAACAACAGCAACATATTAGCAGTGATCCAACAGATGTGGAAATCATAGGACAATATCACTAATATCACTTTTTAAAAGTTTTTGCTAAAGATAATTCAAAAACAGCTGCAATAGTATATTGACAGGGAACTGTCAGAAGCTCAAGCCAGATTCAGACAAGGATGTGGAATGAGGTATATCACTGCTGGTGTCAGATGGATCCTGTCTGAAAGCAGAGAATACCAGAAAGATGTTTGCCTGTGTTTTATTGACTATGCAAAGGCTTTTGTGTGTATAATGACAAACTATGGACAACATTGTGTGGACTGAATATTCTGGAGCACTTAATTGTGCTTAGGAGGAACTTGTACATAGATCAAGAGGCAGACATTTGAACTGAACAAGGGGACACCGAGTGGCTTAAAGCAAGAAAGGTGTATACCTGGGTTGTATTCTTTTACCATACTTATTTAATCTGTATGCTGAACAAATAATCTGAGGAACTGGTTTATGTGGAGGAGACCATGGCATGAGGGTTGGAGCAAGGCTCCTTTACAACCTATGATGATACAATGTCACTTACTGAAAGTGAAGAGGACTTGAAATACTTACTGATGAAGATCAAAGACTACGGCTTGCAGTCTGGGTCACATCTCAATGTAAGGAAAACAAAAACCCTCATTACATCATGACGAATAGAGAAAAGATTGAAGTTGTCAAAGACTTCACTTTGCTTGAATCCACCATCAATATTCATAGAAGCAGCAGTCCAGAAAATGAATGCCATATTGTATTGGGCAAATCTTCTGCACAATAAAGTGCTGAAAAAGCAAAAAGTTTGAGGACTAAGGCGCTCCTAACCCAAGCCGTGGCATTTTCATGTGGCCTCATATTCATGTGAAAGTTAGACAATGAATGAAGAAGACTGTAGAAGAATTGATGCATTTGAGTTATGGTGTTGCAGAAGAATATTAATGGCATCATGGATTGCCAGAACAAACAAATCTGCGTTGGAACAAGTATAACCAGAATGCTGCTTCGAAACCAAGATTGCCAGACTTCATCTCTCATACTTCAGACATATTATCAGAAGGAACCAGCCCCTGAAGAAGGACATCATGCTTGATGAAGTGGAAGGTCAGCAAA
This sequence comes from Chrysochloris asiatica, assembly GCF_000296735.1. Lineage (NCBI taxonomy): Eukaryota > Metazoa > Chordata > Mammalia > Afrosoricida > Chrysochloridae > Chrysochloris > Chrysochloris asiatica. Next base: position 13,158,575 of record NW_006408524.1, on the reverse strand, counting down.
AAAGAGACAGACCCCGGTGAGATGGATTGTCACAGCGGCAGAAGCAATGGGCTTCAGTGTAGCAGCAATTGTGAGATGCAAGACCCAGCAGTTTTTCATTCTGTTGTACGTAGGATTACTATGGGTCAGAACTGACTTGACGGTATCCAACAACAACTAACAACATACTAACAATAAAAAACATTTTTTACTTTTGCATGATGTTGTTGTTGGTTGCTGCCCAATCAATTCCTACTCATGATAGTCTCGTGGGTTTAAAAGTAGAACTACTCCATAGCACTTTCAAGGTGATGACCTTTTTAAAACGGATTGCCAGCGTGTCTTCTTAGATGTCTCTGAATGGGTTTGAATCACTCACCTTTCAGCTAGTAGTTGAGCATTTAACTACACCATCCAGATATCCATGCTGATACCAATTTTTTTGATGAATTCAAAATTGTACTGGTTTCCTTGTTCAATACCATTCATTTCCTTTCAAACCTCCAGTCTCAAGTTCTTGGTTTTGGTCATTTGTTCATCAATACTTCCAGAAATTTCTATGAAGCAAAAGTATGTAGACCTTATGCTTCTTACTCAACCCATGTATTCGACTCCCTTCTGTTGCTCTTGTGCATATCAAATATCACTCTACTGGATCTAAAACTTAGAGGTCATGCATAATATTTCCCCCTCAAGTACTGTGTTTGTTCTCTGTTACTCTTGGCATTTGGTATATATATTTTTTTAGAAGTCTAATGTGAGTTGAACTTTTCTTTCTTTCTTTTTAATATTTGGAGGACACCCTGCTTTTAATCCCTGTTAGATTTTTCCTCATATTTTGGATTTTAAAACTTCTCCTATATAAGTATGAATTTCTTTTTGGGTATTTTGCTTGGTGCTTGAAAACTCATTAGCCCTGAAGATTTCAGGCTTTTCTCCCCAAACCAAGGAATTTGTCTCCTATTACTTGTTCTGGTGGCGAGTGGATTAAGCAACTACAAGATCAGTTGTTAAAACCCACCATCTATTCCCTTAGAGATTATTATCTCGGAACCCCCTAAGGAGTAGTTCTACGTGTTCTAGACATTCTCTATGAGTCAGAACCTACTGGACGGTATTGAGTAGGTGGGTTCCTCGATTCTGTCTGACTTCAGGAATCTTCTTTAATATGAAACATGCACATACACACTCCTCTGGGGCAATTTATTATCTTTTGTGTTTCTGCACACTGTATTCCTTTCTTTAGCCTTTTGCTTAAATTTTGAGATTTTTGTGTTCTCAACTTTATTACATGTCGTCATTATTCAATTTGTTGAAAATGGTTTCCACTCCATGTTTAAAAAGAATAACCTATTGATTTATTTTTAGTAGCAAAAATAACAGATTCATCCACCTAATTGATAAAAGTGGAAACTATTCAAATCAGATGAAGACTGTCCTTAACATCATACTAACTCCCTGCCCTTCCTTGCCCAAAACAAAAAAAGTTATACGTATTATTCCAGACCAATTTTCTGTGTATTCACATCTATGGTGGTGGTGGTGATGTGCCGTGGAGTCAGTTCTGACTCATAGTGACCCTGCATAGGGTTTCCAAGACTGTAAATCTTTGTAGGAGCAGAAAGCCTCATCTTTATCACATGGAACGGCTGGTAGTTTCAAACTGCTTACCTTGAGGTTAGCAGCGCAACTTGTAAGCACTATGCTATCAGAGCTCCTCATTAACATCTATATGCATGTACATATAGAATTGTATGCTTTTGTTTCTGTTGTTCACATGGAAACTTTCTATTCATTCTGTTTTCAATTTGCTTTTTCATTCAATAATAGATAGAGGGGGTCTTTTCATGCTAGCTTAGGTTTCCTGGGAAACAGAAGCTGAAATAGTGACTTGTGTGTAGGAGGCTTGTTGGCCACTGCCCTTGAGAACAACACCTGTGGAGGAGTCCAGGGAGCGAGGCTGATCAGAGGAAGCTAAACTGCATTGCTGCTCAACAAAGCTCTCAGCCCTCTTACAGGGGTTCTAGAACCTTTTAGAATAGTCCCAAACTGAGGAGAGGCGAACTTTATTCCCACATAGACTAGAATTGGATGTAAACTTAAGTGGGGCTGTGACTGAGATCAAGGCAACTTCCCTTGGTCAAGGGGAAATTCTGGGGAAGAATTCAGTTTTAAGGTATCAACAGGCAGTCCTCTGGACAGCTGAAGAAATAGTACCTCAGTCCCAAAGGAGGATTTAGATAACATACCATAGCACTACAGATTCTTAGTGCTACTTACTGGTGGAATACTAGAGAATCACGTGTAGTAACTTTTAGGCTAAGTGGATGATTCAGAAATGAGGACTATGACACAGAGCCCGTCAGTTTCAATTAAAGATTCAAACAAGATGTCCTTTCCAGGTATTGATGAGATACTAAGTAATATGAACATTTTCAAATATACAAAATGTATAGAGAATCGTACAGTAATCCTCATTAGTGCCAGCACCCAGATTTTAGCAATTATCAAGTTTTGCCATATATACTTGACATAGTCCTTTTGTTCCTTTTGTGCTGAAATATTTAAAAATAATCCCACACAGCATGTCATTTTACTCCTAACACCTAAGTGTGCTTGCCTAAAATAAGATGAATGTTTTCTTACATAACCACAATGCCATTTTACACCTTACAGCAATAAGACAAGCAAAGAAAATAAAAGGCATCCAAATTGGCAAAGAAGGAGTAAAATTATCTCTATTTGCAGATAATGTGACCCTATACATAGAAAATTCCAGAGATTCAACAAGAAAGCAACTGGACCTAACTAATAACAGGATTCAGCAACATGGCAAGTGTAAGATTAATATACAAAAATCAGTCAGATCCCTCTATATTAACAAAAAAGAAGTCTGAAAAGGAAATCAGGAAAACAATACCATCTACAATAGCCACCCAGAAGATGAAATATTTAGGATTAAACTTAACAAAAAAAAACTTATACAAAGAGAAGTACAAAATACAACAACAAGAAACACAAGGAGACCTGAATAAATGGAAAAACATACCATGCTCATGGATGAAAGACTTTACATTATGAAAATAACAATACTACCAAAAGTTGTTTATAAATACAATGAAATCCTGATCCATATTCTGTCATCATTCTCTAAATAGATGGAAAAACTTTATATGGAAAGGAAAGAGACCACAGTTAAGCAAAGCATGCAAAAGAAGAACAAAGTAGGAAGCCACACACTTCCAGATCTCAAAACCTACTATGCAGCCATGGTAGCTAAAACAGCCAGGACTGGTACAACGACAGACATATAAAACAATAGCACAGAGTTGAGGAATAAATCCAACAAACTATGGAAGCCTGATGTGGCACTGTAGGATAAGCACAGTACCACAAGTTAGTTTGAACCACAGTGTTGGAGGTTCAAATCCACTATATACGTGGTCGCTATGAGTCAGAATTGATGGAATACAAATTGAAATATTTCAACAAATTATTGCAGCACTGGAGGCACTCATTCATTTATGCCAAGAAATCTGGAAGACAACTACCTGGCCAACTGACTAGAAGAGATCCATATTTGTGCCCATTCCAAAGAGAGGTGACCCAAAGGATGCGGAAATCATCAGGCAATATCATTAATATCACATGCTAGTAAGTTGTTGTTAATGATAATTCAAAAACAGCTGCAACCATACTTTGACCAAGAACTTCCAGAAGTTCAAGCCAGATTCAGAAGAGGACATGGAATGAAGGATATTATTGCTAATGTAAGATCAATCTTGGCTGAAAGTAGAGAATACCAAAAAGGATTGTATTCTTCCACCACATTTATTCAATCTGTATTCTGAGAAAATAATCTGAGAAGCTGAATTCTATGAAGAAAAATGTGTTATCAGAATTAGAGGAAGACTCATTAACCTGCGAAATGCAGATGATACAACCTTGTTTTCTGAAAGTGAAGAGGACTTAAAATACTGATGAAGATCAAAGAGCACAGCCTTCGGTATGGCTTGCACCTCATTGTAAAGAAAACAAAAATCCTCATCACTGGACCAATAAGTAATATCCATATAAATGGAGAAAAAATTAAAGTTGTCAAAGACTTAATTTTGCTCAGATTAACCATCAACACTTATGGAAGCAGCAGTCAAGAACTCAAACGATGTATTGCATTAGGCAAATCTGTTGCACAAGAGCTCTTTCAAGTGTTGAAGAGCAAAGATTCTGTTTGAGGACTAAGATGCGCCTGACCCAAGCCATGGTATTTTCAATAACCTCACGTGCATGTGAAAGTTGGACAGTGAATATGGAAAACTGCAGAAGAATTAATGCATTTCAGTTATGGTGTTGGAAGAGAATATTAAAATACCATGAACTGCCAAAGCAAGCAAGCAAACAAACAAACAAATCTGTGTTGGAAGAAGTGCAGCCAGAAGTGTTCTTTGGAAGCCAGGATGGCCAGACTTCGTCTCTCATACTTTGGACCTTTTATCAGGAAGGACCAGTACCTAGAGAAGGATATCATATTTGGTAAAGTGGAGAGTCAGAGAAAAAGAGGAAGACCCCCAATGAGATTGACTGGCACAGTGGCAGCAGCTATGGGCTCAAATGTAGCAACAATTGTGAGGTTGGTGCGGGACCCAGCAATGTTTCGTTCTGTTGTGCATAGGGTCACTATGAGTCAGTACCAACTCAATGGCACCTAACAATAATATGAGTTGGAAATGACTAGATGGCACTTAACAACAACCACAGCAACAATGGAGATTTAATCGTCTACAAAAGACTGAAATTCATTAAATGGGGAAGAGATAGTTTATTTAAAAAATGGTGCTGGCAAAATCGGATATCTATTTTCAGGAAAGTGAAACAGTAAACATAACTCACACCATATATAAAAGTGAACTCAATATGGATGGAACACTTAAAGGTAAAACCTAAAACTGCAGAGATAGATCATCAAAGAAAAACCAGAGGTGAATTTAGTGGTTCTAATTTATTGCACCAGCACATGTCTGTCAGTTTGTTGTACTGTGATGGATTGTGAGTTGCTGTGATTCTGGAAGCTATGCCACCGGTATTTTAAATACCACCAGGCTCACCCATGGTGGACAGGTTTCAGATGAGCTTCCAGACGAAGACAGACTCAGAAGAAAGAGTGATGAACTACTTCCGAATATTTAGTCACTGAAACCTTATGAATAGCAGAGAAACACTGTCAGATATAGTGCCAGAAAATGAGCCACTCAGGTTGGAAGGCACTCAAAATGAGACTGGGGAAAAGCTGCCTCCTCAAAGTAGAGTTGATCATGATGACACGGAAGGAGTAAAACCTGTGGGAGTAAAGCCCTCAAGACCTTCATTTGCTGATGGGGCACACTTCAAAATGAAGAGAAACAGCTGTACACATCCATTAGTAATTGGAGCATGGATTGTAAGAAGTATGATTCTCAGAAAATTGGAAATTGTCAAAAATGAAATAGAACACATAAACATCCATATCTTAGGCATTAATGAGCTGAAATGGACTGGTATTGACCATTTTGAATCTGACAACCAATGGTTTACTATGCCAGGAATGACAAATTGAAGAAGAATGATGTTGCATTCATTGTCAAAAAGAGCATACTCAGATCGGTCATGAAGTACAACACTGTCTGTGATAGGATAATACCTATGGAGTCCTGGTATGACACTGTGGGTTAATGCAGCAGACTGCAAAGCCGTTTGAACTGCAAGGTCGGTTGGTTCAAGCTCACCAGCTGCTTCTCGGAAACACTATACAGGGTCGCTATGGGTCGTAACAGACTCAACGGCATTTAACAACAACAACAACAGGGAAGCCCAGTTAATACCACTATTATTCAAATTTACACACCCACCACTAAAGCCAGTGAGGAAGAAATAGAAGAATTCTACAACTTCTTCAATCTGAAATTGATCAAACATGCAGTCAAGATGTATTGAACATTACCGGTGATTGGGATGCAAAGGTTGGGAGCAAAGAGGAAGCATCAGTAGTTGGAAAATGTGGCCTTGGTGATAGAACTGATGCTGGAGATTGCATAATAGAATTCTGAAAAATCAATGATTTGTTCATTTCAAATACCTTCTTTAGACAGCATAAGAGACTACTATACACATGGACCTCGCCAGATGGAAT
>NW_006408524.1:13142337-13147865 GCF_000296735.1 Chrysochloris asiatica | reverse complement strand
GGTAGTGAGGTTGGCCCAGGATCGAACATTGTTTCATTCTGCTGTGCATGGGGTCGCTATGAGTCGGTTCCGACTCCATGGCACCTGACAACAACAATAACAACATGATGGTTACTAGGTATGGGAGAGGAAGGGAGGTGCAAAACATGGCACCAACCATTTGTGCCACAGCATTCTTTACTCAGCTCAGTTAGATAATTCATTGCAATGGTTCTTCAGAACTCAGACACTACACTTACAGTTATGATTTATTAGGAAAGTTGTTTTTAAGTGCTGTAGAGTTGGTTATGACTCATAGCAACCTTGCATAGTGTTTCTGAGGAGTGGCTGGTGGGTTTAAACCTTAGACCTTGTGGTTAGCAGTCCTGTGCTTACCCTACACCAGGGTCAGAAATGTTTGGGACACCGTTCTTCCTCCATTCAGGACAGTCTCTCCTCTGCTGTTCCCACAGGCTGACCTCTCTGTCCCTCAACCTGGCCTCTGCCCTGCTCTAGCAATATTACAAAGCTCTTTTAGGGCTGCTGATAAATGCCCACAGGGCACATCACTCCATCATAAGCCACAGCTTGAAGGCACTCAGTTTTAGCTCCATGGGTCAGCAAATCTAGTTCTGCCAATTAAGTACCTGGAGGCACCCCATTGTGTAAGCAAACCTCCTGCCCAAAGTCACTCAGCTTTAGTTGCTCTGTGAGCTGGACAGTCCACTTCTCTGTCTCATGCTCTAACTCTTGGTTCTACTGCTGCCCTTCTACTGGTGTCACAATCCTGTTGCCTGGGTCAAGGAGGTGCAGGGATCTCAGGATCAAAATGATACTTTCCCCTTTGGTTCTTCTTCCTTGATGGTAGCAAGATCCTCCTTCCTGCTTCTGAGGTGGCTCATTTTATATCCACATTAGAGTTCCAAGATTTTATAATCACAATTACTCCTGTTAACAATTTACGACTGACTCTCTATCATTCTGTCAGCATCTTCTTCCACCTTCCCTTACTGAGGCCCATCGAGGAAAAAAACTGTTTTGTGGGAGTTACAAAGACTATAGGTAGAAGAGTCATATGAAATAGTTCACTATGTTACAGGAGGATAAATCACTAACTAGAGAGTATTCTTAAATGATAACTTGAGTGAAGCAAAAGGCAATATACCATAAGGGGGAAGGCAGTAATGACCAATTAAAAAGGAGACTTTAGCAGGTGCACAAGAGTAGATCATGAAATAATAACAAACAACATCTAAGAGTAGATATCAAGGTAGGCATGCAAGCTGAACACATGTGGGAAGGCAAATGGGAGTAAGCCACAAATATATTAAAGGAAAAAAATATTGTTACTAGGATTCCAGTTCATACATGCCCAAATTTATTCCAGACAAAATGTGTTTAAACACGACTCTGTGCTCAGTGGGTGATTCCTCAGTACAATTAATCCTACAAGGCCAGAAGGGCAGCATTTCCCCCCAAACAAAGTTCAGAAGATTGGAAAAGGCAGGAAAGAAGAACATATAGAAATGGGAAACTCAGGTAGGAAGTAGGGAGAGAGCCATCACGTAGAAAGGATTGCACCAATATCATAAAACAAAATGCCTATAAATTGCTTATAAAAATGTCACAGTGGAGGTGTCTGTTGTTGTTAAGAGCCATCCAGTTGGTTCCAACCCATAACAACACTGTATAATGTTTCTGAGGACTGGCTGGTGAGCTTGAACTGCTGACCTTTGGGTTCAAGATCTGCTCTAATTTCACAAGAGGGGAGGAGAATCAAGATGAACAACACAAGGTTGACTTGTATGAGAGAGATCAGGTGTGCCTTCATCCTCCAATCTGTTTACCAATTATGACACCAACTAGCCCTCCCTTGGCACTCATTACTTCTCTACTGGGTTTGAGAATTCATTGCAATGATCACACAGAACTCACAGACAATATTCGTGATTGTGGGGTTTATTAAATTTAGGATCAGAAAAGACTTAGGACATAGTTCATCTATCAGGACAGCCCCTTGTCAGCTGTGTGAGCCTGCCCTAAGCTTCTTGACCGCAAGGCCCCTCAGCCTCTGCTCTCTTCAGGCAGGTATTACAAAGCTCTTTTAGCTCTGGGGCTAAATTGCTGTTATTAAATGTTAGACTGGCGCTCTTTCCTTCTGTTGTTGCATAAGGTCGCTATTAGAACTGGCATGATGGCACCAAACAACAGCAACATATGCATGCAAATGGTGGACAATTAATAAGGGAGACAGAAGAAAATTTGATGCATTTGAATCATGGTGTTAGAGAAGGATACTGAGTCCACCATGGGCTGCCAGAAAAACAAACAAATCTCTGTTAGAAGTATAGGCAGAATGCTCCTTAAAAGGAACTATGAAGCTACTCATCTCACATATATGACACATATTATTATGAGGGCTCAGTCCCTGAGAAGGGCATCATGCTTGGGAAAATAAAAGGTCATTGACTTTTAAAGAAGCAAATCATTATTAAGTAATATTAATACAGTGGCTGCTCCAATGGTTTCAAACACAGCAACTATTGTGAGGATGGTGCAGGGCTGTGTAGTATTTAATTCATAGACATGGTCTCTATGAGTTAGAACTGACTCTATGACACCTAACAAAAACAACACCTAATTAGTTACAAAGACCATAGTATATCATTCATTAGACCACATTGTGAAGAGGAAAACAAATTTGCTCTGCAAACTTTCACCCAAAGTACACTATTTCTTTTTATTTTAAATTTAAATAAAATTTTTCAACTATCCTCTCAACCCCACCCCCCAAAAAAAGTTAACAGAAAATCCTAAGATCTAATTTGTCACCAAACTTTTCTGATTTTTTCAAATATCTGTTTACATTGTTGGTTTGTTTGAATCAGAATGCAAAAGTGGTCTCTGAATCCCTTATTTAGGGCAGCCCCCTTCTCAGCTTTGTGTTTTGTGCCAATCAGCTGTTTTACAAAATGTCCTCCATTCAGGATTTATATATTTGCTTCCTAAAAGGTGCCAATTCATTTCCCCTTCTTTCTCCCTTCACCTATATTTTCTATAAATGGTATGTTTTAAAGGTTTAATGAGATTCTTTTTTATCCATTTTAATTACAAAGAATTCATCGGATTATTTGTAATTCCATTTTCATGACAGCATTATTTACAAGTCAAAAGGTGGAAACAGTCCAAGCATCCATTCACAAAATTTGGTGTATATATAAGGAATATAATATTATTCAGCCATAAAGAGAACTTAAGTTTTGATACATATCATGAACTTGAAAACATTGAAAGCTTGAAAGCATTTTGCTTAGTGCAATAAATCAAAAACTAAAGGACAAAATATTGTCTGATCCCAATTATATAAACTATTTAGAATAGGCAAGTACATAGAGACAGACATTTATCAGTAGTTACCAGAGGCTCGAGGTAATTATTGCTTGAAAGGTACTAAGTTTGTGTTTTGGATGATGAGAAACGTTTGGTTATACGTAGCAGTGATGGGTGTAAAACCTGGTCAGTGTAATTTATGTCCTTAAGCTGTATATTTTTTTTCCAAAAGTGTTATTTTTATTTGGCCGATGTTAGGCTAAGTACCCCTGGTGGTACAGTAGTTAAATGCTCAGCTGCTAACAAAAATGATTAATGGTTTGAACCCACCAGCACTCCCCAGGAGAAGGATGTAGCAGTCTGCTTCCAGAAAGATTGTTGTTGTTAAGCACCATGAAGTCTGACTCCTAATGACCCTCTATAGGGTTTCCCAGGAGCAGCTAGCAGGTTTCTTGATTAGTAATCTAGTGCTTTTCCAACAGTGGCACACCAGGACAGCTTTGGAAACCCTAAGGGGAAGTTCTAGTCTATTTTATAGGGTTGCTATGCGTGGAAATGAACTGGATAGCAACAGGTTTGGGGTTCTGTGTGTTAAGAGGTCTTTTTTTTGGACCTTTTATATAAAGTTACATTTTGCACCACTGACTTACTAAGTATCTGGTAATATTTCATTATCTTTAGCAAAAGAAGTTGCTTTTTTCAAGTATGAGTGATTGTGTTAATTTCAGTCAGACAAAAGGGACAGGCATTCCAAGGGTGGCTTAGTGTAAGATGCAGAGTTCAAATGTTTGTCACAGTGATTTGCTTATTCCTGTGTGCCCTGGGAACCACCCTGCTTGTGACTTCTCTCTTTGAGATGGTGGGTGTTGAGGAGATCCTTCAGTGGTGGGTTACCCACTGAGCACAGGCTAACTTGTGCTTAATTACTAATCTGTAGTGAACAGTTTTACATGGATCCCACCACATCAGCCCGTGTTTCTCTTGCCGATTGGGTCTTCTGTCTCTGTCAAGGATTATAAATTTGAAAAGAGGCTTTCAATCTATAGGAATGTGCTATGAGGCTGGGAGAAAGACAGGTGCCAGGCATACCTGGAAGAAAAATCTTTGCTGTGTTGAAAAAACACGTCATTGTTCACTATAGATCAGTTGGGTGGTGGGGTGGTGGTGGTGGTGGTGTGCCATTGAGTCAGTTCCAATTCATAGTGACCTTGAATAGGATTTCTGAGGTTGTAAATCTTTATGGGATCAGAAAGTCTCATTTTTCTCCAGTGGAATGGCTGGTAGTTTTGAACTACTGACCTTGAGGTTAGTAGCCAAACTCATAACCACTATATGCATAAATAAGCCCATGCTTACCTTGATTATTGGTAATCTGATAGTGGGCTCTGGGGCAATCCTGTTCTCTGCTTTCCTGGTCCCTGTTCTTATATTTCTTTGTCATGAATATTAGGAAGGGAATTAAGTATGTGATCTTACATAGTCGTTATTGGCATCAAGTCTAATGTTTTAAATAGAAAACAGCATTTGCTTCCACACATGCAAGTGGATTCATGAGCTGCAGTTTTCATTGATAGGCTATGCCATGCTCTACTTAGAATATATGCCAAAAGAATAAAGATGGAAAGCTTTGTGAACTGAGTTTCTTATTACTAATTTGACTGTATAAACTTTTGTTTTAAAAATGTTTGCTTTTTCATCTCTCATTTATGGGTTTCCTGAGCCATTTCCATAGCCTTTTGTCTCATGTATAACAATATGAATTTATTCTGTTAAATTTGTTGTTGTTAGAACCCATTAAGTTGGTAACAACTCATAGCAACCCTAGGCACAACAGAACAAAACACTGTCCGGTCCTGTGCCAACCTTACAACTGTTGCTACATTTGAACCCATTGCCGCTGCCATTGTGCATTCAATCCATCTTATTGGGGGTCTTCCTCTTTTTCTCTGATCCCCCACTTTACCAAACGTGATATCCTTCTCCAGGGACTGGTCCTTCCTGATAATATGTCCAAAGTATGAGAGATGAAGTCTGGCCATCCTGGCTTCCAAAGAATGTACGTGTACTTCCTTCAACACAGGTTGGTTTGCTCTATTGGCTATCCATGGTACTTTCAATATTTTCCTCCAACACCATAACTCAAAAGCATCAATTCTTCTACGGTCTTCCTTATTCACTGCCCAACTTTCACATGCATATGTTGTTGTTGTTGTTGTTGT
>NW_006408524.1:13132778-13141097 GCF_000296735.1 Chrysochloris asiatica | reverse complement strand
ATCAAAACTTTACTCACTTGAGATATCAAAGAGATTGTCTGATGATTTCCGCATTCTGTTGGGTCACCTCTCTTTGGAATGGGCATAAATATTGATCTCTTCCAATCAGTCACATGCAAATGAGGTTATTGAAAACACCATGGCTTGGATCAGGCGTACTTAGTCCTCAAACTGGCATATTTGTTCTTCAACACTTTAAAAAGGTCTTGTGCAGCAGATTTGCCTAATGTAGTACACCATTTGATTTCTTGACTACTGCTTCCATGAGAATTGATGGCTGATGCAAGAATGAAGTCCTTGACAACTTCAGTCTCTTCTCCATTGATAAGAATGTTGTCTATTGGTTCAGTAGTGAGGACTGTTAAATAGCAGTATTAATTAACCCCTCTACATATTTTTATTCTCTGGTGAAATCCAAAACCCTCAAATGATTCTTTCTTTCCAAGAGAGGAATCCCACTTGAAGTTAGAAGTTTCATCTCTCTGCTGTGTCTTCCTAGTTTGTTCCAGTGAATAACCTCCTAAAAGCCTGTTCTCTTTCTCCAAATGTTCCACATTTGGATTCTCACTTTATCTAAGTGAATGAGCTAGTCTATCAGATCTCTATTGCTTTCACATATATTATTGTTGTTAGGTGCCATTAAGTCAGTTCCAACCCATAGCAGCCCTGTATAGGGTTTCTGAAGAGTGCCTGGTGAGCTTGAACCATCGACCTTGCGGTTTAAGCCAACCTTGCAGTCCAGCGTTTTAACCCACAATGCCACACCAGGACTCTTATGCATGGAAATCTGTTAAACAGCTGGAATTCCATGGGACTGCCTTGTTTTGAAGGATTTGAAAGTTCTCTGTTTTTGACAAGTCTTACAACCTTTCTCTCTCTCTTTTGTGGAATATATTTGAGTTTTTCTTTTCTAACTCTTACACGAGTTCTGGCTTTCCCAAGTTTATCTGTATTTTGAAAACATTCATGAAAATAGGACACTGTTTTCACCAAGTTCAGTTGGTTTCTAACTCATATCCATCCGTCATGTGCTAATGACTGGAAATATTTTGCTCTGGATCTTGCTCTCTGGGGAATTAACCCTGTTCTCACTTTATTTCAACTTGTTGACAACTTGAACTACCTCTCCAGAAATTCCTTTCATAAAAATACTGTGTACGATACCTACTATGGAGAACCGTTGTGGCGATGTAGGATAAGCACTGGACTGCTAACTGCAAAGTGGGTACTTCTAACCTACCAACTGCTCCTCAGAAACCTTATACAGGGTTGTTATGAGTCAGAACTAACTCAATGGCACTTAACAACAATAACACATAGTATGGAGTCTTGATGTGGCCCTGTAGGATAAGCACTGGACTGTTCACTGCAAGATTGGTGATTCCAACCCACCAGCCTTACACTGTGTTGCTATGAGTCGGAATCGACTCAACGGCACTTAACAACTACATACATGTTATCAGTGGCTGCACAGATCAGAGAACCATGTGACCTACCAGCTTATCCCAGAAGAGGAAGACATCCTAGGGAAAATTTCTTTAGAAACAAAATAGAAAGTGAGGGTGAGAAGTGGAATTAACATGGATTTGGAGTCACATTTCTTTCTCTAATGTTCTAGCCCTGCGGAGTCTCAGAGATATCTTCAACAGCAGAGGAAGAATATTGTACCCAGGTTACAATGGAGGACAGCCTCAACTAAAGAGCCACTCAAATCTAAATCTGCAAAAAGTTTACTGGAACCTGCTTTTTTACATTCCTCTGCAAAATCAATGAAAAAAATGTAAAATATTAAGTATCTTTTGGGGCCGTTGTGTTAATGTCTAAGTAATTTACCAGCATTAATATACTTTCCTCATGACAATCCTATGAGGCTGGTACTATTATTATCCTCATAGAAATAAACAAAGACCACCCAGATGAGAACCAACAGATTTTATTTATCTAGAGCTTGTTGTAATGAGGAAGTCAGTTACTGTCTCTTAACACTTGGCAGCAGCTCAAAGGCAGTCAGGAGAGTGGGAAATGTTTGAAATAGAGGAGGCTTCACATGTGTGTGAGTGGAGGTTTTGGGCATGGGGAGCAATAGAAGCAAGGCATCTACATGACTTATTTGGGAATGTTATTTGAAGTTCTCTGGTTAATCATGAATTGGAAATAAGGACTGAAAAATCCCCAAAAAACAGGAAACCTGACAGTCGTTGAGTAAGTCCTAACCATTCACTGGAGAAGGATATCATGTTTGGTAAGGTGGAGGGTCAGATCCAAAGAGGAAGACCCCCAGCAAGATGGATTGACCAAGTGGCAGCATCGATGGACTCAAGCGTGGCAACAGTAGTGAGGTTGGCCCAGGATCACGCAGTGTTTGGTTCTGCTGTGCATAGGGTCGCTATGAGTCAGCACCAACTACAATGGCACCTAACAACCACCACCACTATTCTGGGCTGGTTGCTGGACAGGTCACGGTTTGACTTCCTGAACTGGCTACTACAGAGTGCGGGTTTTACTGTTCTTTGTTGTCTGGCCATTGTCTGCGCATCCCATCTCTCATCCTACTTTAAAGGAGCCCTAGTTGCACAGTGGATTAAGTGTTGTGTCTAAAAAACCTTAAGAAGCTGTTCTATTCTGTCCTTTACAGTCACTATGAATCCAAATGGACTCAGGGGCTCTGGGTTAGGTTTGGGGTGGATGATACAGTGTGTTAAGCCTTAGGCTGCTAACTGATGGGTGGGTGCTTTGAATCTACTAGCTGCTTTGTGGGAGAAAGGTGGGGCAGCCTGCTTCCATTGTGTCTCGAAAAAACCCTATGGGGCAGGTCTGCTCTGTCTTACAGTGTTACACGGGGAGTCAGAATCAACTCATTGGCAATAGTTTGTACAATTCCTATTTTACAGTAGAAGCAACAAGGCCCAGAAAGGTTAAGTGACTTGCCCAGTACATTGGAGCCAGTAAAGGTAGAACTGGGATTTGGACCAAGGAAAGCCAGTACTCAGAACCACCTGTCTTTACCACAGTTTGCCAGTCAGACCTGGACCACATTCCAGGGCTTCTCCCTTCCCTTTGCCAGTGTGTGGTCTAGAGCAAGTGTCTTAACACTTTCCACCTCCCTTGTTAGTGCAGGGGGTGGGGGGTGAGAGCCCACCCTCAGAGTGTTGTCATGAGAATTCAATAAGAGTTGTAAAGTATCTAGTACTCAATGCGTGCTTTGAATATCTGCCCTACTTTTGAGAAATCATGAACACAATCTGTTGGTTTTGCAAATCTAATCAATAATTATTTACATTTCCAAATCTTCTTTGTGTGCATGTGTTTGTTTTTGACAAAGAGACTGCCTTAAGTTTATTTAAAATGTATTTTGGGCCCCTTTCCTCTGAGAAGAATAAGGTGGTGTAGCGGTACCCACCCCCTACTAGTTTTAATAAAATGTCTAAAGACCTGCGCATCATTTCTTCAAATCCTTTTCATAGAAATTGTCACAGCTTGAAGCCATTTCTGTTCTTTTCCTTACTCTGGCAGCCTTCACAGTGGCATCTGCTTTCTATTTGCAGAGACAAACCCACAGATTATGAACTGGTCTGATTAATTAGAATTTGCCACAGAGGGAAACATTCACTCGCTGAACACAACAGTGAATCTGTTGTAGCCTCATAACAACCAGCTCATATTTCCTCAAATTAAAGCATTTGGCCTTCACAGTTGTCTTATTTCAGGGCCAAGCAGAGACCAATATCTTTCTTGACTATATTTCTTGTTACTAGAAGGACTGTCTGAGCTCTTTCAGGGAATGAATGATCCCAACCAAACTTGTAAGAAGCACAGCTGAGAAGTAGAGTTGAGAGTCAGGCTACCCTGATACTCACAAGGAAGTGTCATTGAGCTCACTGGACAGAAAACACAGATTAGAGATTGCATGGGACCTAGTGAGGTATTTCCAGCAGAGACCCACTTCTGGTTCTGCATGCACCGGTTGTCTAGTCAGTCAGTTCTGACACATAGCAATCTTGTATAGGGTTTCCAAGGAGCAGCTGGAGAGTTTGATTCACGAACCTTGAGGTTCAAACCAACCTTGTGGTCCAGTGCTTGTCCTACAAGCCATACCAGGACTCCTTAGGGGATCACAATTAATAAAATGTTTCCATCGCCTCACTCATTAGCATGGTTAAGTTCCAATGGTTGGACCATTATGTGAAAACCAGTGTTATCTGAAAATCAGCATTATTCAAAAATAGAGGATGACTAACTACATCACTAGACAACTGCCAAATCACATCCCTATGAGTTGGAAGCAACTGGATGGCACTTAATTATAACTTAATGCGCCAGACTGCAAAGCCATTTGAGCTGCAAGGTCGGCAGTTCAAGTTCACCAGCTGCTCCTTGGAAACCCTATACAGGGTCGCTATGGGTCGGAATCAACTCGACAGCACTTGACAACAACAACAACTATATTTATATGGTTTCATTTACATAACAAGGAAACTCTGGTTCGTAAATGAGATTACATTCATAGGTTATGTTGTTTGTGGTTAAGTGTGATCCCGTGGGTTCCAAATTACAGTGACCTCGTATATAGGGTTTCCAAAGACCAGGCTGGTGTGTTTTAACCACTGGTCTTGCTGTTAGCAGTCTACTACTTATCCTACAGTGCCACACCAGGATTCTATCCACAGATATAACAATAAGGATTATAACACATGTTTGGGAAGAAACACAATTCAGTAAATGACAAATGAATTACATGTCATTTTCCCAACAATTACCTTAACATATGGTACCTAGATTCCACAATTGTTGTTGTTAAGTGCCATTGCGTCAGTAACCAACTCATAGGGTTATGACCCTGCATAGGGTTTCCAAAGAGCAGGCTGCTGTATTTGAACCACCAACCTTGCTGTTAGCAGTCCAATGTGTTTCCTACAGTGCCACACCAGGATTGTAGCACATATTTTGGGGGAACACAATTCAATATATGACAAATTAATTGCATACTGTTTTTTTTTTCAACAATCACCTTACCAAATGGTACCTTGTTGTTGTTAAGTGCCATTGAGTTGGTTCTGTGAGAAATTCTCAAAGTGGTCCATCATCAGGAATAAAGGGCACACAAGATTGCTAGACCAGACATAGGTTGTTGATTGACACCTAGGGGTGTGTGAGCAGGATGAATTGGGGGAGTGGGGTAAAAAATCTGTTCTAGGCCATGGGCACCATCCAGGCTAGATTGTGGACCCCATACTAACTGGCGGAGGGAAAACAGGGAATAAAACTCTTTGCAGCAAGCCATGCTGCACGTCTGCTGATGTCTACTGGGTTGGGCATCCGATTTTGCAAATTCAAATAGAGAAAACCTCACTCTCGCTAAAATGAGTACAGACTGGATATCCATTTGTCAGTAAGCATTTGTGATAACGCTTCAGTGACTTCATAACCAAGAGTAACTGAGGCAGTATCTGGGGTACCGACAACGTTTCTCACAGTTCTGACCCATAGCGATCCTGTAAAAGGTTTCCAAGGAGCAGCTGGTGAGCTTAAACTGCCGACCTTGTGCAGTCCAGAGCATTAACCCATAGAGCCACACCAGGACTCCACAGCCATGGGCAGGATTTAGTCAAAGTTAATGTTGAAAGACCATGTGCTTTTATAAAAAAGGAAATTGAAATCTAAGTTCTCTAACCCAGGTCTTTTGATGCTTAGCTCCCTTCTACCATACCTCAATATTCTTACCAATAACCTAGACAAGCTAGATGTGGTTGGAGAAGGGGAGCAGGTAAGATAGTTAACATCAAGAGAGCTTTTGTCTATGTGCCTGGCACATCAAAGCATTCTTTGTACAGAAATTCAGATGGTGACCCAGAGAAGGGGTACAACTGGAGCAAGGCCAGCAGACTGTTTCCTAAGAGAGCTCACAACGGAGGTTAATAGGCTGAGGGATTTAGATCCAGCCATCAAAATTGTAGATGTAGAAACTTGGCTCCTTCAATACACACAGTGAACATGACTCCATTTCTCAGAAACTGAGAAACATTAACCACACTCATAAGGCTAATGCATTAATTCCAAAATGTCCACTTGTTGTGTTTAATGAGAACTCACCTCACCATTACAGGTATGTTGTTGTTGTATGCCATTGAGTCATTTCCATGTAAGGTTTCTGAAGTTTTCAATCTTAATGAGATCAAAAAGCCTTATACCTCTCCAGTGGAGAGTCTAGTAGATTCGAACTGCTAACCTTTCTGTTAGCAACCCAAAGCATAACCCATGAACAACACCACCAGGTCTCCTTGTTACAGGCACAGATGGCAGTGGCAGTGGTGTGCCGTGGAGTTGGTTCTTACTCATAACAACCCTGCACAGGGTTTCCGAGGCTATAAATATTTACAGGAGCAGAAAGCCTCATCTTTCTCCTGCGGAACTGCTGGTGTTTTTGAGCTGCTAACTCTAAGGCTAGCAGCCCGATTCGTAACCACTACGCTACCAGAGCTCCCGACAGGTACAGATAGGGATATCTGTACTTACTTAATACTCACTGACTAAAGCCTTCTGACCCATGGGTAGAACCAGCCTTTACTGGAGCTGCCCTTTTTACATACGTTCTTGCCAATTCATTCTCATTCTAATGGGGTTAGTGTTTCCTTGGCTCCATGAATACATTCTTACCAAATTGTAGCCAAGTTTTGCTGACCGGGCACCATATTTTTCTTTTTAACTTTAAAGTATCAGTGTATCTTGCTGGGGTCAACTAGGTGTTAATTTTATAGTTAAAATATAAAAGTAACATTCCTTTTATTTATAAGTCATTGGGGAAGTTTCTTCCACCAAAAAAAAAAAAAAAAAAAAAAAGAAAGAAAGAAAGAAAAAAAGGAAGATGGCAAGAAAAGTGACCATAAAGAAAATAGCAAATATTAAAGCAGAAACAATGCAGAGTAGATAAACAATAGCGAGAAAAAAAGTCAATGAAACCAAAACTTAATTCTTTGACAAGATTAAAAAAAACCTTCACAAAAATAAACTAAAGCTGTTAAGTCAATTTCAACTCTAGGCAGTGTAGAACTACTCTTTAGGGTTTCTGTGTAAATCTTTCAGCTGTAAATCTTACAGGAGCAGAAACCCTCATCTGTCTCCCATGGAGCAGTTGGTGGGTTTGAACTGCTGATCCTGTAGTTAGCAGCCCAATGTTTAACCCACTATAACATCCAGTCTCCCTAAACCCTTTCATGACTAATAACAAAAAGAGAAGACTCAACTTGCCAAAATCAGAAGTGACAGCAGGGACATTGCTTGATAGAAATATAAAGGATAATAAGAGACTATTATGAGCAATTGTACAACAACAAATTATCTAACTTAGATAAAAATAATGAATTCCTGGAAACACACGAACTACCAAATATGACTCGAGAAGAAATAGATGAACCTCGTGAGCACTGTAATATGTGAAAGAATCCAGAAACAAAAGTCAGATTCCATTTATATGAAATGTCCAGACTAGGAAAATTCTGGAGGCAGAAATTCAATTAGAGGTTGCCACAGGCTGAGGGTAACAGAACGGAGAGGGACTGTTTGGTTGATTTGGGGTTTCTTTTTAGGGTGATGGAATTGAATCGTGGAATTGACTGTGCAAATGAAATAAACACCGCTGAGTTGTATATTTTAAAATGTTGAAAATTGTGAACTTTATCTCCGTTATATAAATTCCAAATGGTGAGCCTCAAGACAGCAGAAGACAAGGGATCCAGCCAACAGGAGCTGGAACTATAATGGCAGAGAAGCTCCCGGTTGGAGTGAAAGGAGGTGCCACGATCACCTATGTGTGAGGTGGAGCAGCCAGCTCAGAGGGCTCTGGGAGAGTACCTGTGAGCTGGGACTAACAGTATTTCTGATTTGTCTGAAAGTACTGAAAGAAGAGTTAGAGAATCTAGGCAAATGCAAACAAAGCTAAGTAAATTAAAAAACAGAGCAGCAATTGATTTCATGGAAAACAAATAGCTGGGCCTCTTCTGTGTGGCACAACTGAGAATAGTGTTTATTTAATTATAATGTCAACATTCAATATTGAATTAACTAAAATTTCTACATGAGCATAACTGAAGTTTGAGGTGAAGCAAAACAGAAATGAGGTATGTGTGTTTGTGTGTATGAGAGAATGGGGAATAATGCTAGAAGACAAAGTTAAAAACAGCAAAATCCTGATCTTCCTTCCATATTGGAAAATTATTTGATGCCACCTAAAATTGAATAAGGAGTCCTAGTGCTGTAGATAAGCATTGTACTGCTAATGACAAGGTTGTTGTTGTTGTTGTTAAGTGCCGTCGAGTCGGTTCC
>NW_006408524.1:13125676-13132033 GCF_000296735.1 Chrysochloris asiatica | reverse complement strand
AACAATAACAACAACATAGGGTTTCCAAGGAGCTGTTGGTGGGTTTGAACTACCAACCTTGAGGTTTACAGTCCATTGCTGAGCCTACAGCACCACACAGCATAGGAAATCCTATCGAGCAGTTTGACAGCACACACAACAGCAATACTGAAAAATTTAGAAGAAGCTCTAAAAGTATGTAATTCAGTGATGTGAGATAGACACAAACAAATAAGAAAAATAGCTTAACAATGGTGGTTTCAAGCTTCTTCCTCAAGATGGATGAAACCAAGTTTGAAATTCTAAAAAGGTGTTGCCCTGAATCTCTGTTCCTAGGGGGATGATTAATAAGTAGTCTCTTAGATGTGGACCACCACTCGTCTGTCAGTTTGTTACACTGTGGCGATGATGAAATCGAAGAATTCTACCAACTTCTTCAGTCTGAAATTGATTAAATCCATCAAAATGTATGGATAAATATTGGTGATTGGAATGCAAAGGTTGGAAACAATGAGGAAAGATCAGTAGTTGGAAAATATGGCCTTAGTGATAGAAGTGATGTTGGAGATTACAAGATAGAATTTGCAAGATCAACGACTTCTTCATTGAAAATAACTTAAGACGATTATACACATGGACTTCACCAGATGGAATATACAGAAATCAAACTGACTATATCAGTGGTAAGAGATGGTGGAAAATCTCCGTATCGTCAGCCAAAACAAGACCAGGGGCAGACTCTGGAACAGACCATCAGTTGCTCATATGCAATGGAAGAAGTGAGTAGGTAAAAGAGCTGAGCAGAAAATTTCAAAGGTCAGCTTGAGAATACAAAGTTAAATAGTATAATGAAATGTGAAAAGATCTGTAGTTAGCAACCAAAAGGAAATAACACACTCATCATTTCTCAAGGTAAAGGAACTGAAGGAAAAATTCAAGCCTCATGTTGCCTTACTGATGGTTTCATTCGTCAAAATATTGAATGATGCCGAAACCACCAAAAGAAGATGGAAGGAATACAAAGTCACGGTACCAAAATGAAATTGTTCAATGTTCAACCATTTCAAGAGGTAGCGTATGATTAACAGCCAATGGTACTGAATTAAGTCCAATGTGTACAGAAGGCATTGTCCAAAAACAAGGCTCCAGGAATTGACGGAACACAAATTTAAATCTATCAACAAACTGATGCAGTACTGGAGGCACTCACTCATCTATGCTAAGAAATTTGGAAGACAGCTATCTGGCCAAGTGATTAGAAGAGATCCATATTTGTGCTCATTCCAAAGAGAGGTGACCCAACAGAATGTGGAAATCATTGGTCAGTAACATTATCACATGCAAGTAAAACTTTGCTAGAGATCATTTTAAACTGGCTGCAACAGTACATTGACAGGGAGTTGCCAGAGGTTTAAGTCAGATTCAGATGAGTGTGTGGAACGAGGGACTTCATTCCTGATGTCAGATGGATCTTGGCTCAAAGCAGAAAATACCAGAAAGATGTTTATCTGTGCATTATTGACTACACAAATGCTTTGGAAAGTATGGATCGTAACATACTATGGACAATATTATGGAGAATGGGTAGTCTGTAACTGTTAATTGTGCTCATGAGAAACTTATAAATAGACCAAGAGGCAATTGTTCAAACAGAACAAGGGGACACTGAATGGTTTAAAATTAAGAAAGGTGTGTTCCAGGGTTGTATTCTTTCACTATACTTATTCAGTGTATAGACTGAGCAAATAATCGAAGAAGCTGGATTATTTGAAGAAGAACATAGCATCAGGATTGGAGGAAGACTCATTAACAACTTTTGATATGCAGATGACATAACCTTGCTTGCTGAAAGACAAAGGAACTTAAAATACTGATGAATATCAAAGAGTATAGCTTTTGTTATGGGTTGCACTTCAGTGTAAACAAAATAAAACTCCTCACCACTGTACCAATAAATAACATCATGATAAATGGAGAAAATATTGAAGTTTTCAAAGACTTCATTTTGCTTGGATCCACCATCAATATTCTTGGAAGTAGGAGTCAAGAAATCAAACGATTTACATTAGGCAAATCTGCTGCAAAAGACCTCTTTCAAGTGTTGAATACCAAAGATGTCAGTTTGAAGACTAAAGTGCACCTGATCCAAGCCATAGTATTTTCAACAGACTCATACGGATGTGAAAATTGAACAATGAATAAGGAAAATAATAGAAGAATTGATGCATTTGAGTTATGGTGTTGGAGAACAATATCAAAGGACTTCCAGAAGAACAAACAAATCTGTGTTGGAAGAAGTACTACCAGAATGAGCCTTAGAAGCCAAGATGGCCAGACTTGGTCTCTCATACTTCAGACATATTATCAGGAAGGACAGGTTCCTAGAGAAGAACATCATGCTTAGTAAAGTGAAGGGACAGTAAAGAAGAGGGAGACCCCAGTGAGATGAATTGGCACAGTGGCAGCTGCCATGGACTCATAGCAGCAACTGTGAGGATGGCTTGGGGTGTTTCACTCTGTTGGAACCAATTTAATAGCACCTAATAACAACTGGTAGTGTAGTGGTTATGAATTGGGCTGCTAACCTCAGGGTCAGCAGTTCAAAACTACCACCTGTTCCACAAGAGAAACATGATGCTTTCTGCTCCCGTAAAGATTTACAGTCTCAGAAACCCTGTACAGGGTCACTATGAGTCGGAACCCACACCACGGCACATAACAACAAAAATATCAGTCAGGAGAAATCTAAGACTTTCTGCTCCCATTAAGATTTACAGCCTCAGAAAGCCTGTACAGGGTCGCTATGAGTCGGAACCGATGCCACAGCACATAACAACAACAACTTAGAAATGAAAATTTGATATTTTGCAAGAAATGAGAATGAGTTTGAAATGAGAAACTGAATGAGTTTGTTTTGTTTTATCTTTCATAATAATTTAGATAAATTAATGTTATTCTAGAAATTATATATATGTATTTCTTTAATAAAATAAATGAATAAATAGTTTTAAAAAATTATAATATTTGGATCTGGAGAAGAGCAATGATGATATCCTGGTTTTCTCTGCTAACTCATTGTTCAGTATGAATTCTAAGACATACCAAGGACACAAATTGCTTTCTGCATGTAAACATGAGATCTGTTTGTGCACATGCATGCCTGCGTTGTCCATAACCATGCTAAGATGTACTTGTTCACTTACAATAGTCTTAAATGTAGGAAACTCTGGTACCATAGTTTGTGAGTCGGGCTGCGAATCTCAAGGTCTGAAGTTCAAAACTACCAGAGGGGCTGTGAATGAAAGCTGAGGCTTTCTGCTCCCTTACACTTTGGAGTCCTGGTGTGGCACTGTGGGTTAATGTACTGGACTGCACAGTTGGTTTGAACAGCATGGTTGGTGGTTCAAGCTCACAAGTTGCTCCTTGGAAACCCTATACAGGATTGCTATGGGTCAGAACTGACTCGATGGCTCTTAACAACAGCAAGAAAGGACATATATTGATACATCAATGTAGACAGGTTTGTAAGAAGCAAGAGTGTAAATAATACAGTGCTTATAAGTGAACACAAGAGACACCCCAAGGTAATGAAATCCATTTAAAAAACAAACAAATTCACTTTAAAAAAGAGTTAGCTAAACAAATCTTAACAATGTATGCACACTGCCTTGATTAACTAATCGATAATATGGAAACGCCTTTTTTATTTTTATTTTTTGGCATTCATTTTCTATAAATAGAGAACTCTGATCATTATCATTGTTAAAAACAATCTGCTACTCATTACGAAAGTTATAAACACAATGAACAAGTTCTTGTCAGTTTCTGAAATAAATCATTGAAAGAAGTTTTACAGGAAATAAATATTTAAATGCCAGCTGGTATTTTTAAAAAGAAGATTTGTATTCAAAATGTACAAATTTGGTTGATTAAAATTTAACAACTATTTTATAAAGATTTGTGGATAGCATAGTGTTTCCTACTCCCAGAAGGCAGAAATGAAAACGAGTTTTGTTAAGACAGAATTCTGGATGAGAAAAATCTGGTTTGAGTCCTGGAATCTTAATTCCCACTGTCTTCTAGGAAAGAACCAGCCTCCAGCCTTTTCTATCACAGCCCCCAGAGAAGTGTTTGAGCTCATAGACTAGTTGGAAGACTCTAAACCCACCCCATTAGTGAAGCCTAACTCCCTGCTATCCTGCAAACTACAAGAACATAATGGATTCTGATGGGGACTCTAAGCCAGGTCTACTCATGATGGCTCCTGACCCAGAAGTGACATAGCTGGCTGTGCTCCCTTGTCTTAAAACATTGTAAGGAAGTGTTCGTGTTTGGATGTGTTCCCTACAAATGCTCTTTTAACATTTTGAGTCTTTATCGCTGATTTCTAGGATGGGCATTTCTTGCCTCTGATGCCCTTGGCCAGTGTGGACTGAGTGTGGGTCTCTGATTCTCTGCTTTGGCTGATATATCTGGTTAGCTGTATGTCATCCAGTCAGTTCCAACTCAGCCAATCCTGTATATGGTTTTCCAGGCTGTACTTTTTTTTTTTAGCTTTTTACTGTGAATTGAGTGAAAGTTTACAGACAAGATCATCAGTATTACATGCCACAAATAATATTCTTTGTTTCATCTCAATGCCTGTAATTCCCTCCATGAAGCAACAGTCATCCTGCTTCCTCCCTTTGCTTCCTACTTCCATTCTACCCATCTTCCCATACCTTCTCAAATTTGTCCTCAGGTAAATGCTGTCCTTTTGATTTTGAATGAGCATACCTTGTTACTAGTGTTTTTATCCTTTCTATGTACCTATCTACAGAAAATTGGACTATGAGGGTGACTTCCTTTCCAGACCTGAAGGGTGGTTGAGGGCTGTAGTCTCAGGTTCCTCCATTCTTTTTCTAATCAGTAAGCCTTGTCTTTTTTTTTTTTAATAATTTTGAGTTTTGTTCTATATTTTCTGCCACTCTCCCTGGTACGTTCTAATGTGATCCTTTTCAGAACAGTTGATAGGAGTAGCCGGGCACCGTCTAGCTCCTTTGGTCTCTGAGTTGTGGAGACTGATGTTCACATGTTCCATTAGTTTGTTGGACTAATTGATTCCACGTATCTTCATTTCTCATCACTCTTCTTTCTTCCACATATGGAAAGACCAATTGTTGCACCTTAGATGGCCACTCATGAGCTTTAAAGATGCCAGCCACTACTCACCAAAGTAGGATGAAGAACATTATCTTTGTGGACTATGTTATACCAGTTGACCACGATGCCCCTGAGACTGTGGTCCTAAGCACCCAGGACTAGCAGTCTGTAACTCTTTACAGGAGCAGAAAGCCTCATCTTTTTTCCAAAGAGCCATCCAACATGTAGCCCATGGCTCCTTGGCTATTATATCTAGTGCTTTCCAAACTGAGGACCGTGTGCTGCCCACACTATAACAACTTGAAGTATGTTTACATTCCTTTTGGAGGGAAAAATCTTGTCTCACGTGCAGCCAGAGCTGAATTTTTCCCTTGATTTACAGAAACACAGGCACCAAGATATTTGCTGTGCAGTGCCATTTAGCAGCATTGTCAGAGTAGGGCTGAGAAGTGGTTCTGCTCTGTTATTCAAACTTAGTATCATCATCTCAGCTGCTGAGGTGGCTTGAAGCAATAGTTTGCCTTCTTCTCTCTTCCCCTATCTAAGATGGATTACACTAATAAAAGCCACACGCTGAACAAATAAATGTCTAATGCCAACAGTTGGCAATTTTCCATACTCAGGTGTATATTGGTATTTGTGGATGCTATCCATTGATCCTCTTTTGGTGACCAAATCCCTTTTGCCAGTGAAGAAGAACCTATTCTATGGAATTTGGCAGTATTTGAAGCCCCTTGTCCCAACTCTTATTAAGAAAGATAGAACATGCACACTGGGTATTTAGGCACTGGGAAGGGGACAAAGCAGTGTGACAGATGTTACCATTCTCAGGACTTCAACCAAGGGAGGAGTTCCAAAATTAACTTTTCATTTGCTTTCTGAACCTTGGCCTTCACACATCTGAAATTCTGATGTGACTTTATTGTAATACCTCTTTATTATTTCCTATGTTTACTGAATCTATTCAAGATGTCACTAAATTTGTGTGATCATCAGTCTCCTTGAGGAGTTTGAAGGTGTAGATTGACAGACTGAATCCAAATATTCTAGAATGTAATCTTAGGACATGACTATTTTTAAGAGTCCTGGTGTGGAGCTGTAGAAAAAAGCACTGGACTGCAAGGTTGGCTTGAACTGCAAGGTTGGTGGTTCAAAGTCACCAGCCACTCTTCAGAAACCCTATACAGGATTGCTATGAGTCAAAACAGACTCAAGAGCACTTAACAACAATAACAA
>NW_006408524.1:13121749-13125081 GCF_000296735.1 Chrysochloris asiatica | reverse complement strand
GACTGGTGGGCTTGAACTGCCAACTTAGAATAAACAGTTATAGTCTCAGAAGCACTAAGGAGCCTTTCTACTTTGTCTAGTAGGGTTTCTATGAGTTGGAATTGATCCAATAGCATTGGGAAGATTATTAATAGATGCCAATTGGCTATTAGCATGTGTATCTATTGTAGAAGTTTGCTACCTGAATATATGTATATGTGTTGCGAAATAAGTCTCAGTCAACAGTACAATTCATAGAATGGCCTGGTACATCATGTATGTTTAAATTTGTCTGCTTAGAGCAAATCTATTTTTATATTACAACTAGTTCATAAGCTGAAAATGTAAGGCCCTATGGGAGAAAGATGAGGCTTTCTGCTCCCATAAAGATTTACAACCTCGGAAACCCTAGGCAGGGTCACTATGAGTTGGAACCGACCTTACAGCACATAACAACAACAACAGCAATCTCTAAACAGAGACTTCTCAGGGCAAGCAAGCCTGGAGCAAGAATAAACAGGACCAAGGAGTTCTGGTAGCTTAGTGGTTACGAATCCGGCTGCGAACCTAAAGGTCAGCAGTTCGAAACTGTCAGCCGTTCCGTGGGAGACTGTTGAGGCTTTCTGCTCCCGTAAAGATTTGCAGACTCAGAAAACCGTATACAGGGTAGTTATGAGTCAGAACCAACTTGAGGGTACGTAACCACCACCACCACGGAAAAGGATCAGCAGACCTTAGAAAGAAAAGGAAAACAGTGCACACCTGAGGGCCGGGGGCGGGGATGGGGTGCGTGAGCGGAACTCTCTGTCAGGTGGGGTAACCAGCCTCCAAAATGGCTCGCAGTGCTCCCCTGCTCCCTTGAAGCACACAGCACACTGGCTGGGATGCATCTTACATAGACACGCACCCATCCCACACGAACCAGGTTGTTGGTATGACCAATAGCATACCACATAAGTGACTGCAAGGAATAGTGGTTTGAATCCACCGGTAAGTACCTTGGGAGACAGATCTGACAATCTGTTCTGAAAGGTCACAATCTTGAAAACAGAATGGAGCAGTTCTATTTTGTATATATGGGAATGCCATGAATCAGTATCAACTTGATGAATATATATATGTGGTTGTTGTTGTTGTTGTTGTTAAGTGCTGTCAAGTTGGTTCCAACTCACAAGGCCTTTGTATAGAGTTTCTGAGCTGTATATCTTTATGGGAACAGAAAGCCTCATCTTTTTCCCATGTAGCGACAGACATGCTCAAACTGGAATCCTTGTGGTTAGCAGTTCAGCATCTATCTTACAGAACCACCACACTCCGTGTATGTGTGTGTGTGTGTGTGTGTGTGTGTATTGTTGTTAAGTGCCCTAACCCATGTATAGGGTTTCCAAGGAGAGGCTGGTCAATTTGAACCTCCAACCTTGTGGTTCAAACCGACCTTGCAGTTGATTACTTATTGTACAGAGCCACACCAGGCCTTCTTAAACACACACACACATGCACACATGAGTATATAAATATGTATATACAATAGGGCTTCAAAATGCTCATGGGAACATAGAATTAAATGATAATGGAATATCTTCTAATACATACGTATTTTTCATATGATTAAGAAAGAAAGATTAATTGATAATTCTTGAACAATATTCTGGGGCAAAAATGACATACTTTAAGTTGACTAAAGCATGAATATATTATTGTTGTTATGTGCTGTCAAGCGGGTTCTGACAGCAACTTGTTTAGCGTTTTCAAGGAGCGATTGGTGGGTTTGAACAGCTGGATTTGCATAGCAGTCCAGTACTTTTCCTGCAGTAAATTCTAAAAATAAATGGGAATTTCTGATCATAAATATATAGACTTTCTCACTGTGGAGCTGCTATGCTGTCTTGGCTATTACTTGGTAGAAAATGACCCTCAAACTATACATATAATATAATATGTATGTTGTTGTTGTTATGTGCTGTTGAGTGGGCTCCGACTCATAGCAACCCTGTACAGGGTTTCCGAGGCTGGAAATCTTTACGGGAGTCGAAAGTCTCATCTTTCTCCCGTGGAACAGCTGGTAGTTTTGAACTGCTGACCTTGTGGTTCGCAGTCTGATTTGTAACCACTATGCTACCAGAGCTCCTTATAATATGTAACAACAACAACATGAGAATATTATATATACAATATGTATATACACGTATATATGATAGTCTCATGTTGTTGTTAAGTGCCATCGAGTCAGTTCTGACCCAGAGAAACCCTGTATAGGCTTTCCAAGGAGTGACTGGTGAGCTTGAGCCGCCAACCTTATGGTTCAAACCAACCTTGCAGTCCAGCCCGTTAACCTGCCATGCCACACCATGATTCATATTTGTTGTTGTTGTTAAGTACTGTGGAGTTGGTTCCAACACATAGTAACCCTCCACAGGGTTTCCAAGGCTGTAAATCTTTATGGGAACAGAACATCTCATCTTTCTCCGGCGAAACTGGTGGTAGTTTCGAACTGCTGACTTTGAGGTTGGCAGCCTGACTTATAATCACTATGCTACCAGAGCGCCTTAGGACTCATGTTTGTTGTTGTTAAGTGCTGTCGAGTCGATTCCGACCCGTAGTGACCCTGTACAGGGTTTCCAAGGCTGTAAATCTTTACGGGAGCAGACCGTCTCATCTTTCTCCCACAGAACTGCTGGTAATTTCAAACTGCCGACCTTGAGGTTCACAGCCCGATTCCTAACCACTACGCTGCCAGAGCTCCTTATGTTTAGCAGCATTTAATTTGGAAGAAGAGTATGTTTTGCATTATGCAATGTAATGCAACATCACTGTTCTCTTGATGCAAGTACTGGATGAGCTGGGGAAGGCATTGTGACCCCAGAGAGAAGCTGGCCTGTGTGCTATCCTTATGTTTCATGTGACAGCTACAACGGTGTTGAGAATCTGGCTCATTTATCTTTCTTGCCCCTTAGACACCCTGCGACATAAATTATAATGATACTCAAAGTGTCACCAGATTGGTAATTGAACGAACAGTTGGAATCTTCAAGAAGGGTTCAGAGGGGGAGATAATTTGATTGGAACATTGTGGAGCTGCCCTTCCAGAAAGTTCCTTCCTTCTGCCTAGACAGGTTACAATGGATTTAATAGAGCCATGAAGTGTAGTTTTATATTCAGATGAACAGGCAAAGACTAATGAATCAGATTAATTAGCATCATTTCCACAAATGAGGCTGTATCCTTGTACAGCTTGGAAAAGGAATGAAAGGTACCACGAGGAGCAACTGTTGATGTTATTGTTGTTGTTAAGTGCCATTGAGCTAGTTCTGACTCATGTCAACCCTGTACATGATTTCTGAGGAGCAGCTGGT
>NW_006408524.1:13119544-13121034 GCF_000296735.1 Chrysochloris asiatica | reverse complement strand
GTTGAGTCCATTCTGACTCATAACCAACCTGCAGAGGTGGGGTTGAACCACTAACCTTGTGGTTAGCAGTTCAGTGTTTATCCTACAGTGCCACACCAGGACTCCCTTAGGTATATTGTGGTTGTTGTTGTTGCTAAGTGCTGTGGAGTCAATTCTGACTTATAGCGACTCTGACATAGTCTATAAAAAGGTGTGTAGTCATTCACGAAGAGACAGGCGCACAAATTCAGAGCAGCAATATTATTAGTAGCCAAACATTGGAACCAACCCAAATAGCCATCAAGAGTAAGGATAAATAAATTGTGAAAGGTATTTACAACAATGGAAAACCACACAGCCTTGAGATAGAATAAACCACAAACATGTGGAGAAGCAGGAATGTAATGGTTAAGCCCTTGGGGGCTAATCAACCGAAAGGTTAGCAATTCACACCCACAGAAGCAGTTCAAGCCCAAAGGAAGTCGTTACAAGGGAGGAAAGATCTAGCCATCTGCTTCTGAAATACAGCCTAGGAAACCTGATGGAGCAGTTCTCCTCTGACCTGTAGAATCACTGTGAGTCAGAATTGACTCCATGGTCTATAACAACAATATGCAGAAAAATAATTGAGTTTCACAAATATGCTCTTGTTGTGAAGTGCCTTCGAGTTGGTTCCGACCCATAGCAACCCTATATAGGATTTACGAGGAGCAACGGGTAAGCTTGAACTACCAACCTTGCAATTCAAATGGATTTATCGTCTGGTGCATTAACCCACAGCGCCGCACCAGGGCTTATTTCACAAACACAAAATTGAGCAAAAGAAACCAGACAAAAATGATTCTCGATTGACTTCATTTGCAAACATGTAAAAATAATCTATAGAGTTAGTTGTGAGGAAAGTAGTTATGTGTGGATGCTGGGTCATGACTGGCAAAGGCCACAGGGGTCTTTTGGGTTCTGGTAATCTTTGGTTTCTTGACCTGGTGCTGGTTTCTTACTAGGTGAGATGTACATTTCTAGATGCTTTCCCGACTTCATTAAAAAAAGATTACATTAAAAACACTCCACAGATTAATGGTAGCACTGGTAGTAGATTGAGTCCCATATCAGGCTGCTAAATGCAAGGTCAGCAGTTCAAATCCACCAGCCACTCCAAAGGTGAAAGATTAGAGTTTCTCCTCCTGAAAAGATTTACAGCCTCAGAATCCCTATGCAGGGTCACTATGAGTCAGAATGGACTCAACAGCACACAACAGCAACAAACTAATGGGTAAATAAAAATGAAGCATTGAAGCTGAAGAAAATGAAAACAAGTCCACGAGAGTCAAAATATGACCTTGAATATATCCCACCTGAATTTAGAGATCATCTGAGGAACAAATTTGATACATTAAACACTAAAGACCAAAGACCAAAAGAGTTGTGGGATGACATCAAGAACATCATACATGAAGAAAGCAAAAAGTCATTAAGAAGACAAGAAAGAAGGAAAAGGTCAAAATGGATGT
>NW_006408524.1:13114303-13117969 GCF_000296735.1 Chrysochloris asiatica | reverse complement strand
AGGAAGACCGTAGAAGAATTGATGCTTTTGAGTTATGGTGTTGGAGGAGAATATTGAAAGTACCATGGGCTGTGTTGGAAGAAGTGCAGCCAGAGTGCTCCTTGGAGGCCAGGATGGCCAAAGTTCGTCTCTTATACTTCAGACATATTGTCAGGAGGGACCAGTCGCTGGAGAAGGATATTATGTTTGGTAAGGTGGAGGGTCAGAGAAAAAGAGGAAGACCCCCAGCAAGAAGCATTGACAAAGTGGCAGCATCAATGGGTTCAAGTGTGGCAACAATAGAGAGGTTGGCCCAGGATCGGGCAGTGTTTTGTTCTGCTGTGAATAAGGTCGCTATGAGTTGTCAACAACTCTATGACACCTAACAACAACAACAAATTGAGGCATATCCATACATTGAGTATTTTTGCTGCAATAAAATGGAATGAATTACTATACATGCTACAACACGGGTTAACTTTGAAAACATTATTCCAGGTTAAAAAAAATTAAGTTAAACACTAAAGACATATTACATAATCTGATTACCTGAAATATCCTGAATAAGTGTTTTAAGCTGGGCTAGAGAAGCAAAACCATTGAAGTTTATATATGTAAAAATAAGTTGTTGTTTGGAGTCCTGGTGTGGCACTGTGGGTTAATGTACTGAACTGGAAAATTGGTTTGAACCTCAAGGTCAGTGGTTTAAACTCACCAGCTCCTCCTCGGAAATCCTATACAGGATAGCTAGGGGTTGGAATCAACTTGATGGCACTTAACAACAACAACGTGTTGTTATTATGTGCCATTGAGTCACTTCTAACTCATAGTGACTCTGTATAGGGTTACTGAGGAACAGCTGGTGGGGTTGAACCTCCATCTTTGTGATTCAAATCAACCTTCAGGTCCATGTTTATCCTCCAGAGCCATGCCAGGACTCGATGTATAGATATAGGTATAGATATAGAGAGAGGTTCATATCAAGGAAATGACCCACACAGTTGTAGAACCAGGCAAGTTCCAAGTTCATGGGTGAGATGTCAAGCTGGAGACTTCTTCAGACTCTCACAGCTGCAGCTTCTGATGAACCCAAAATCAGCAGGTCAGATGGCAGGCTGTTAATCACTTCTAGGACCTGCAAGGCAGTGCAATACACCAACGGCTGGAGCCAAAGAATGAAGGTCAGATGATGAGGCATACGCAGGATCCAGACCCAGCAAAAAGCAGGCGATCTTTGTCCAAGGGTCAAAAATATCGGAAGCAGGCAGTATCCTCAAGGGGCCTTCTTTCCAATTGACTAGTGTCTCATGTCAAACCCCATCATGGAGATGGTCACATTATCTTAGCTCTCATCGTGGGGGTTACTACACCTTAACTGTGAAACCACTGAGGATCCTGATGAAGGTTGTCAAGTTGCCAACCTTAACTCTCACAACAGGCAATTAATTCACAGAGACAGAAAGTATATCAGTGATTGACAGTGGCTGGGGGCGGCGGTATGGAGGTGGAGAAAAAGGTAGCGACTGCTCATGGCTTTGGGAGAAAGATGAGGCTTTCTGCTCCCATGAAGATTTGCACCTGCAAAATCCCTATACAAGGTTGTTGTGAGTCAGAACCAGCTCCACAGCAACCTAACAACCACAGTTAATGGGTATAGTAAGTTCTGGAATGGAAAGTATCTGCTAATGGGAATGATCATTTCTAATTAGATAGTGGTCATGACAATAGATATACTAAAAACCACATAGTTATATATACTCCAAAAGCACACATTGTTTTGGGATATAGATTGTAGCTCAATTTAAAAAAACAACAATCCTCCACAGTGTTCGTGTATTGTATGCATGAGCCTGCATTGCCACAACCGTCAAGCTGTATTATTTCTGTACCATCAGCCAGCACAGTCTACCTGGGTCTGCTGAGCTAGTTTCACATTGCATTCATTACTCTAGGTCAGGAAGTTTCAACTCTTCCCTTATGTAATGCATGGCATTGTCATAGCAAGCTTTATAGATCGCCAGTGAGCAAACCGTTTGAAACATTTCAAGCCAAGCCCATATACTGTGGGAATAAATTTTTATACACACTGAGGAATATTAGAGACCTCCTCTTTCTTATACCATCCACACGTGTCTGCCACAAAACATTTGCCTATTATACACCAACCAATCAGAAAAAGGTAACACTTGCCTAAAGATTGGACATAAATCAAGGTTCTTAATGTTGTTCAAGTTCTTTGGCCTAGTAAGTCTACTTCTAGGAATTTACCTTAAAGAGGTCACTAGAGATGCGTCTGCCAATTAACTGATAAAGATGTTCACCAAAGGGATGTCATGGTGAAACAAATAAATAACAATAACAACAACAACAACAACAACCAAACAAAACAGTTGCCATCCAGTTGGTTCTGACTCACGGTGACCATTGTGTCAGAGTAGAGCAACGTTCCATATGGTTTTCAGTGGTTGATTTCTCAGAAGTGGATTGCCAGACCTTTCTTCTGAGGTGCCTCTGAGTAAACTCAGACCTCTTACTATTTACACCACCAGGGACTCCAGTGAAACTAGTAATAAGGGAAGAAGAAAGAAGCATGGAGGCAGCATGGTTCTGGTGCAAGACCTGAGGGAGGCAACCTATGTTCCCCACATTGTCTCCCTTGTCCCCTCTCTCCCTTCGATTCCTGGAGAATTGAGAAGTATTGATAATATGATATTAGAATACCAAGTCAAATAGGCTCAAGACTCTGTGTTAAAGGGTCTACCAACTGTGTGATGGCTGTTTCCTTCTCTTCTCTACTCTTCCCTCCCTTCTTTCAATTGCTTAGAGTCTGATCCTGGCTAAAGTCCCTGGACAGAACACTGTTCAGCTTTTGACTTTAACCAATTAAAATCAGCTGGGGGGTTTTGATCTGGGAAACACTTCTGAAAATGACATGGGGTTGTGTAAATTGTTTGGAAATAGGACAGTAAAAGTAGTTGGGGTGTTAAAGCATTGAAACCTCATTTACTAACACCAATGAATTGTCTGCCAAAATGTTTGATCTCTTCTTTAGACACTTATAGAACTAAATGCAAGAAATGGAAAGGAAGAAAAAGTAGGCCACCTTGCTCATCTTTGAATAGCTTCCAATTCTCTGAAGAGGAACATCTCAGGGTCAAAACAGGTGAGCTTTCTTTAGTGGGTCTCCGTGGAATTCTGTCTCAATGTAGCAGGAAGACGTGTCAGTATTTAGAGGCTATGTTCTTGAAACTTGTTCTACTTTGTATGCTAGAGTCAAAAGAGATTTGGAAAACATCCAAAGCAATTGTGTAATATCATTCTAAAATAATGAAAATTATTGTAAAATTGTACCTGTTTACTTTTAGAAAGGTGATATGTGTTGCCCTATTTCACTTTTCAGATGTAACAATTATTATTAATCACTGAAATGCTTTTATACATATATGTATAAAAGTATATGTGTGCATGTATAAAAGGGAACTTCATAAAGTTTGTGGAATGATTCCATTATCTTTCAATTCCATTTTCTATACACTTTCAGAAGTGCTTCCTGCCCCTGTATATAGATAGAAACATTGTTGTTGTTAAGTGTCTTTGAGTCACTTCCAACTCATAGTGACCCTGTGTAGGGTTTCCAAGGGGCAGCTTGTGAATTTGAACCACCAACCTTGTGGTTCAAACCAACTT